>NC_134219.1:43671340-43975658 GCF_965140235.1 Caretta caretta
TGTCTGCCCAACTGAAGCTCAGGAAGCTCCACATTTGAGGAGGTGAGGATGGGACAGAGGCTCAGGGCTAGCTTCATCTCCTGCCCTTTATTCTTCCTTTGGTCCTTCTCTGGGCTCTCAGAGTCTGACATGAAGAGGAGCCTCCTCCCCCCGTGTCTTCTAGGCCCTGGGGTATGTGACAGCCTCCCAGATGGCTGCAGTCAGAAGCTGAGGCACCTCAGGGAGCAGTGGGGACAGGTCCCTTGTCCTAGGAAACCAAGCAATGGTAGCTCTCAAAGAGGCTGAGAGGGAAGACCCCGCTCCCTCCTGGAGGTAAGAGCCACTGACTTCTTTGGGCATATGGGTTTCTTGGGGGAGAAATGGGATCCCTGCTGCATAGCCTGGCTGGGAGCTTCCCCCATCCCTGGAAAAGAAACATCTCCATCAATGTGCCACCCTTGTTTTTTTCCTAGCAAGAGGCTCCCCAGAGATCTCCTCAAACCTGTTCTCCTGGGAGCATTTCTGGGAGGAGGCTCCCATCCCTCAGTCTCCAACTCCATCATGCAGTCTCTTTTACATAACATCTCCGCTCTCCAGCTCCCCTTCCGGCAGCAGGACAAACGGACCTTCAGCTCCTAGAGAACAGACTTTGACCTCCTTCTGATCAGCAATGGGGCTTCACCATCCCCTCAGCAAACCTGTCAGCCGGGCTGGACCAGATTTGAAGGAGGAGGGTATCTAACAGGGTGGCTTGGCCTGTGGCTGCCAAGCCTGGGGCTAGGCCAAATTGATGACCATGTGAGCCCCACCTGAGAGGAAAGAAAGGAAAACAGCAGCAAAAGTCCAGAAGCAGAGAGAGCTGTTCAGTAGATGGCCTTGGGCCAAAACCTGGAGTCCACGGTAGGACTGGGTTCTCTCACCGTCTCTAAGGAAAGGGACATAGAAGACCATGGAAACCCAAGAAGGGCTGGCCAGCCGAAATCAGGCTGAGGAAGAACTCCCCATGAGGGTGGAAGGCCTTGTTTCTGTTCAAGACAGACAGCACGACCCAGGAAGGAGTGGACTTAAGGACAGTCACCTGCTTAGAGGGCTGAGTTCCCAGCCAACAAACTGCAAGAGTGAGTATCAGCGGGGCTGCTAGCCCAGCGAGAAAGCAGTGACACAAGGCCTGGCCAGCTTCTAGCGGTGAGTGAACTCTGGTACACACCTGCTTCCATTCTGGAAACAGCCTGGTATTGGAGAGTGGGTGGGGAGAGCAGGGAGGTGGGAGGGGTTCCTGAGGCTGGGGTGGGGAGGAAGGTGTGGGGCTGGGAGGGGAAGGACAGGGTTCAGCTTGTGGGAGGGATCCTGCTGGCTGTGTCTGGAGTCCCGTGTAGCCTCTTCTGTGGGAAGTTCCCATGGGTCAGTGGGGCCTGAATCTCTCCTGCTCCTTTGGTCTCTTTGGGCTTCACACGAGATGTCTGGTGAACTGCCCTTGGACTCTGGGCCCAGCACCGCTCAGAAATTATTCGCTACCTTCAGAGAGACAGAGCACAGCTCAGCCTGTTGGGTAGGCTGGAGACTCACACTTCACTCAAACACTGAGGTGCTTTGGGAAGCAAAGTCACAAAGAAGAGATTTAAGTGACACTAAGCAAGAAAATTTCAAAGAGAGAAACAAAACACAACACGCTTTGTAGTGACTAAAACTGAATCTTAGCAAGTCCCAATCTTTGCCTTAGCAGTTTCCAGACTAACATCTCAGCTTTCCTAACAGACCTTCTTTGATGTCCCTGTAGGGTAGAAAACTTCTCTGTCGAATCCACTGATTTGATTGCTTCATCTTCTGGTTTCAGACCCTCTGTTCTCTTTCTGGGCTGCCTGGACCCTGACTGTAACATCTCTCTGGCCCAGCCTCTTACACAGATGTGTGCTGACGCCAGCCCAGCTCAGGGAGCAGTGGGGACAGATGATCTCCTCCTGTCAGACCAAGCAACAGGGGTCCCCTTGAGGCTTAGATGGAAGATCCCAGGCATCTCCTGGAGGTAAGAACCGTCCACTCTTCTGGGCACTTGGGGCTGTTGCAAGAAAGAGGGGGCTCCTGTTCCATAGCCTATTTGTCCTCATGACTGTGTATTTTTATTCTCAGAGGATGCGTCCGGGACCCTGGAGACTGTTTCGTGCAGGAGGTTTGAGCGGGGAGAAATCACTCACTGTCATGACCCCTGGGTCATTAACCCTGGTCTGCAGGGTTCCTGGGAGCAGCTACACTCCAGCACGCCACCTGGAAGCCTATGAAAAACTGCTTACCTAGGACTGACGAAGTCCAGACTCAGTTTGAGGCTCCATCCCTGAGGACCTATTGGCAGAGTCCCAGAGCAGCTAATCGGCCCCCTGGACCTCCTTAAACCAGCAGCAGGAAGAAGAAGCTGTCTGAACACCCGAGCTCCTCCCCGGCTCTGGACTGTGTGTTGGCTGTTCCTGCTCCCACTCCCCAGGCTTGATTTCCTGGCATCCAGACTCGGGGTGACTCATCTGACTTGAGGTGCTGATCACAATTTGGTCTTTTACTTCTGCTCTTCCAGTGTCCTGACCCAGCTGACTCTTGACTCCTGCCTTGTGAGTGTGGACTCTGCCTCTGACCACTAGGTCTGGCTGCCCATGACCCGGCCATGACACTGACTTTTCTACAATTCCTCCAACGCCCTTTTCTGCTCTCCAGCTCTGCTCTCCCAGCAAGACACACCGATCCCTGGCTCTCAGAGTCCTGCTTGCCTGCTATTCAAGGGCTCAGGGGGAGAGCTTGTCTTGCCCCCTCCCCCACCAGGGCTGCTTCTCCTCGGGGAATCTCCGTAGTGCAGAGGAGAATCCGTCCTGGCAGCAATTCAGGAAGTCACAGAAGGGACGGTCTGCTCAGCTCCCTCTGCAATGCCACTGCCCGAGACCATTACGAGTGGGTGCCGAGTGACTGAGCCGGCAGCTCCTTGAGAGACTCCCGGGGGCAGGGCAGTCGTGTTTCACAGTGACGGCGTGGCATTGAAGAGACTCTCCTGCTGTCCCAAAAGGTTTCTGTTCTCCTGCACGGTCAGACCGTGGGGCCAGGTTGCAGAATGGGGAAGAGCTGTTTGGTGATGAGTCGGAGGATTCACCATTCAGGTGGCTGCAGCTGCAGATTCTGGAGTCCCTGCCAGAACTGGGAGGTGGTAGGGTTACCTTGCGTCCGGATTTTCCCGGACATGTCCAGGCTTTTTGGTTTTTAAATTGCCCTCCGGGAGGAATTTGTCAAACTCTCCAAAGGTCCAGGATTTCCCTCCCAATGCAGCACTCTGGAGGCCGGGGGCGGGAGCTGCACGCTCTGCGGGGGAGCACGGCACTGTGTCTGGCTCCGCACCCCAGACACAGTGCTCTGAGCAGCAGGGTACGGGAGCCGGGGGGCTGGAGAAGGGGCATTGGGTCCCAAGGGACAGTCAGGGAACAGGGATTAGGAGGGGTTGGATGGGTCAGGGGTTCTGGGGGGAGCCTGTCAGGGGGTGGGCATATGGAGAGGGGTCGGGGGAGTCAAGGGAGATGGAGCAGGGGGTTTGGATGGGGCGGAGGTTCAGGGGGGAAGTCAGGGGCAGGGAGCGGTGGGGGGTTAGATGGGTCGGGGGTTCTGCGGGGGCAGTCAGGGGATAGTGAGTCGTTGGATAGGTGTGGGAGACCCGGGGGTCTGTCAGGGGGCAGGGGTGTGGATAGGAGGTGGGGCAGTCAGGGGACAGGTGGGATGGAAGTTCTAGGGGGGCAGTTAGGGTGGGGGGGTCTAAGGAGGGGACAGTTGGAGACAGGGAGAAGGAAGGCTTAGATAGAGGGCGGGGTCCTGGGAGGGGGCAATCAGGGGACTAGGAGCAGGGGGGGTTGGATAGGTTGACAGTTCTGTGGGGGGCAGTCAGGGGGCAGGAATTGGGAGGGAGTAGATAGGGGGCAGAGCTACAACTCCCCCCCCCCCGCCCCCGGAGTGTCCTCTTTTTTGAAAGTTCAAATATGGTAACCCTACCCTATGGGCCAAGCCTCCACTCCTGAGAGTTCAGGCGAACCTCCCCCTGTTCTCAGGGAGTCTTTGGCTTTCGCGGCTGGGCCTTCCTGAGACACTCAGTGTTTCCATCAGGCTGCTCAGTTGCCAATGCAGCCACCCAAAGAGGTGAAGAATGGAAGCGAAAGAGCAAAGCTGGACCCTCCGCTGAGCTCCTGAAATCAAGTGAGCCCAGCCTGGGAGAGACGAGGGAAAGCTCTAAGGTGGCTGGTGGCTGCAGGAATCCAGGGGAGGAGAAATAAATAGTTCATGACGAATCCTACGGGCTTTGTCTTGTGTGGTGAAGGGTTTAAAATGGGTCTAGTTACTATCACATTCAACTTTACAATCGCTGTGTCTGATTGAAGGGCGGGTCTGGAAAGGTCAGAGGTCACTCGAGGAGCTTCAAGTCTCCGATTCTGTCACTATTGCCTGCTTTGACCAGCTGATCTCACCCCAACCCATCCCTCAGGTGGTCGCAGTGGTTTGCTCTTTCCCTCTTTTTCTGGATTAGCCACCAGCATGGGGACAGGATACATGTGGCCAAGGAAATGGAGAGGCATGGGGGTCACTGGCAGAGGCATGCAGATAACTTGCAGAGTTGCCTGTTAATGCAGCTCCTCTGGGGGAGCACGGTCGGGTGCCGTGCACTCAGGGCACCATTTCAAATTTTGGTGGTGGCGGGGAGGATAATTTCACCGTGATTCCAGGGGCTACTTAGGCACCTGAAAACTCTCCTGTTTTGGCAGATAACTTATCAATGAGCTGACAGGAATACCTGCCAGATTTCAGAGTAGCAGGATGTGAGGATAGGAGTACTTGTGGCACCTTAGAGACTAACCAATTTATTTGAGCATGAGCTTTCGTGAGCTACAGCTCACTTCATCGGATGCATGCAGTGGAAACTGATGTGAGGATGTGAGGATGTGACTCAGCAGGGAGGGGGGAGTGTTGACCTGGGAATGTGCCCTGGGGATGGGAGACCTGAGAGCCTGTCACCTGAGCCAGGAGGGGGAGGGGGAGGTGACACCTCTGCCCAGGAATGTGGACGGAGGCTGCAGAAGGGAGCTTGCTGGGGGGTTTAGTTTCAGTTTGGGGCTGGGTGGAGGAACACAAGGAACCCCAGGGCTGGGGTATAAGCTCCCTGCTCCCCCAGAAGGACGTGATTGAGGGGTCCTGGTTGTACCCACAAGCTCTGTTGTGGACTGTGTTCCTGTTGTCCAATAAACCTTCTGTTTTACTGGCTGGCTGAGAGTCTCAGTGGATCCCAGGAAGAGGGGTGCAGGGCCTGGACTCCCCCACACTCCGTGACACAGCCGTGTTAATCTGTATTCGCAAAAAGAAAAGGAGTACTTGTGGCCCCTTAGAGACTTACAAATTTATGAAAGCATAAGCTTTCGTGAGGTACAGCTTTGCCACAAGCTTTCCGGGGAAGACAGCTATAAGAATGGATCCAGAGAGTGCTTCTGTATCTCTGAGCTGTTTGGACACTTTCAGGGAACATTCCAGATGCAAGACAGAGATCCCCAAAGTTATCCTGGGTAACCCTGAGAGACTTATGGAAAACGAGCAGATCCCACATCTCTGCTGTCACTTTGCACTGACAAACTCGGACTGTCCAAACCTGTTCATGTCTTTTACCTGCTTTAACCTCTCAATAACTTTCATCTGTAAAAGAAAGAATATTAAATAAATATTAGACCCATTGAGCTCTAATACTAACGTGGTCTGACATCTTGTGGAAAATCACTTTAGGGACACTGGTTAAAATTTGAATGTATTTTCTTACTTTGTTACCAACTCTTTAGAGAGAGAGACCCTGCCAGGACTCCTGGGTTCTATCCCAGCTCTAGGAGGGGAATGGGGTCTAGTGGGTTACAGTGGGGGGCAGCCAGCCCAGGAGAAAGGGGCGATTCTGGCATTACTAGCATTCCAGCGGGTCCCACTCACAGCCGGTGGCTCTGTGAGCGGAGGGGAAAGTGGGCCGGTACTGGCCGGTATGGCGTACCGGTGAGAAGTGGCTGCCGGTACAGGCCCGTACACAGCTGAGGTTAAAGTGCTGCCGGAGAGCCAGGCAACGTGCCCTGGGCAGCACTGAAGAGCTGGCTGGGGGAGGCTGACCCCAGCCCTGCTCCTTCTGCCTGAGGCCCCGCCCTTCCGCCCAAAGCCCCGCCCCTTCTAGAGTTCCTGGAGCCCGGCCCCCATACCGGTAAGAGTTGTAAGTTACTTTTATCCCTGCTTCTGATGAGCAAGGGAGCAGTGGCCATGTGGAAACTCAGCCTCTCCCCTTGGACTCTAATGCTGCAGCCCTTGGGAAACGTGAGAACCCAGCCCGTGCAGTGATGTTGCTCCCAGTCACCATGGCTAAGCAGACACCAGACCTTAACAATCACATTATTCCGGTTAGTCTTCTGCACCCCTTCCTCCTCCATAGGCTACGTCCTGGGACCGGCACTCGTGGGGATGACTCCCCCTGGGACCAGCGCAGGGACAGAGGGGTTGGAGAAAGGTGGACACTATACCCCAGCCCGATTCAATACCTCTCTGGACTTCACTTCCCTCGAAGAAAAATATTAACACGCCCCCCCCCCACCACCACCCCACCCCTGCCAGTGTGCAGAAGACCCAGGTCTCACCCTGTGCAGAGGGAGACGTTGGGGGGCGGCAGGGAATTTCCGTGGCGGCTGCATTCAGAGAGAACCGCCCACCGATGCATGCGGCCCGGTAGAGCCTGCACTGAGGGCTCCTTGTTCAGGACATGCCAGGACAGCTGCTCTGAGTGAACAGCTGATAGGCTCTTCCAAATGACAGCTTGTTGGGGGATGGGTTGGTCCTTGCCAATGACCTCAATTTTCAAAAGCCGGGGAGGGAGTGAAGGCCCCCTGCAGTGACTGCCACCTTCCACTAGCCTGAATCAGTCCTGGGGTGGGCTTGGTGAGGACCCCCCAAGTTATGGATCCTGGAGCTAACTCCCCATTGAGGTGCATGGGGCAGCACACAATTCCTACGGCTGCCCAGGGTGACTGCATCTTGCCACAACCACGCTGCACAACCTATGCAAGCCACTAGTGGGCACAGGCTGGATTCCCAGGTTCCCCGTGGGCTGCCGCATTAAGTCTCAGGGCAGCAAAGCTGAGAGACTGACCTTCCACATGGCCACTGCTCCTTCACTCAGCAGAACCACCAGCCATGAATCAGACCGACAGGAGCGTTTCCAATGTCAGAATTGCCTGTTTTTCCAGGGCTGGCTGCCAGCTTCCAGCTTCGAGCCGTGCAGTGAAGAGCTCGCTGTGATTCTTGGCAGGGCTGGGTTCGCTCCGCGGACAGGCTACTGTAAGTCACATGGTGCAGGCGCTCGCTTCCTAAGTAGCAGTAGGGTTGTTTGTGTGAAAGCCAGGCTTAGTGTGTGTGCATGTTCCTGTAGGGATTGCATTGGCACGGGGCAGAGAGCCCGTGTGTGTCTAGCCAGGAGGGGCGTGCGGAGAGCTGTTTTTCTGTCTGCTGTGCCGGGGGAGGGAATATGTGTGCACCCTGCTAGAGATCCCTGCTAAAGTGGGTCTGCTCCCGGCTTGCCTGGGTTAAAGAAAAGCATTGTGTCATTGTGACGTGTGGGGCTGTTTCCAGGTTACTCTCACCCCCACTAGAGTCAGGGCTGGCGTTTGTGCCGAGGCGCAAGGCTGGGAGCTGGGAGCCCTTCCCAAACGCTGGGTAACCCCTACCTGACATCGGTTAAGGCCGAATCTTAGCAATTACCCCTCCCTCTGTATGGAGCCTTCAAACTTCCCTCTCCCCTGGTGCCGGCTGCTCAGCTCAACCCTCTACCCCCTCAGGAGGCCTCTGCCCCGGCTCTGGCTAAAGGCTCGCACACAAGAGGCAGCCTCTCTTAGCAGCCTCCCGGACCAAGATGCTGGGAAATATCCCACCAGGGCAGCGTGTTTCCCTCCCGACGCCTGGGGCAGTACGAGGAGTGTGAGATCACCACGGCTGACTGAAGGAAGCAAATCACAACACCACCCTTGTTACCTCCTGCACTGCAGCGTCGCCCCACGTCCGGGAGGTTCACCTGGCGACAAGATTCCCGGCTTCCCGGATGCATGAAGTAAATGCATCCGGCAGTGACAGCGCCCCACTCTCTCGGCAAGGCACTAGCGGGCAATTGATCTGACTGTGGTGACAAGCCCAAATCTGAGAAGCTAGAGCGGGAGGGAAGGAAGGGATTTTGCAATGAGCTGTGGTGCAAGGGAGGGGCAGTGGAATCTTCACTGGAACCCCACCCCAGAGCTTAAAATACTTCAAAGGTACCAAAGTGATTCCAAACTAAATTAACAGATTGCGAAGACTGAACTTTTAACCCTTACCCCAGGTGAACTCCGCACTCGTGGTTTGCATAGTGTGTGGGACATGGTTGTAGCAGGATGTAGTCACCTTAGGCAGCTGGGGAATTCTGTGCTGCCCCATGGGCTTCAAAGGGGTGTCAACTCCAGAACCCACTGCTTGGGGGCCCTCACCAAGCCCACCCCAGCAGCGATTGTGTCTGTGATGGGAGGGGAAGAATACAGAAGGCTCAGCCACCCCTCTCAAGCCTCTGGGGTAGCTACGGGAGGGTCCCCTGCTCTGCCTCTGTGGGAGGGCCTCCTGCTAGTGCTCCTCCAAATGGTGGGTGAAACTCTGGGGCGGGGAGACAGTGAGGATTCACAAGGGGCCTTGCGTCATAGTTCACTTAAGGCCCTCGATTCCTGCAACCTGGCCTGTTGCACCCATGCAGAGTTCTCTAGTAAGTCACGGTCTCAAACTAGCCCTTCAGGGACCATGAAGAGCAAACCCCCAGCTCTTTCTGCTCTTTCCTTCTTCCCACACGGGCCTTTCCAGGCCTTCTGCCGAGTGAATGATTGTACAGCCATTAAACAGAGCTCAGAGGGGAGCCTTCTTGTACCAGAGCCCCTTGACCAACTTCGGAGCTTGCTTCCTGAGGGCGGCACTCCCGGCATCTGGGTGCAGTCAGAGGCGGCCTCTGGGGTGTGAGCCTGGAGGCAGAGTGGGGACAGACACATGCCATCTGACTTGGCTGACGGTTGAGCAGAGCAGCCGGCACCAGGGGAGAGGGAAGTTTGATTGCTCCATACCCGGTGGGAGGGGTTATATGTTAAGACTCAGCCCTAATCGATGTCAGGCGCGGGTAGCCAGCGTCAGGGAAGGGGTCCCGGCTTCCAGCCCTGCCCCTCGGCCCTACCACCCGCCCGCCCTCCTGGGCAGGGGGCTCAGAGTAACCCTGGAACAAGCACCACACTCAACAATCACACAAGGCTTTTCTCTAACTCAGGCAAGCCAGGAGCAGACCCAGGTCAGGATCTCTGGCCGGGGGTCACACGCTCCCTCCCCCTGGCAGAGCATAGAGCAAAACTGCTCTTCCCTCGCCCCGCCTGGCTAGACACACACAGAGCCTCGCTTCAAGCCTTGGGCTGGAGGGTGGGAACGGGGGTCTCGGCAAAGGAGGGGAAGGGACTGGGCGGAGTGGGGTTGTTCACATCGCAGCTGGCTAAAGTCGCTGCTTTCGTTTTCAGTTCCTCAACCTACCAGGGCAGCTCCTGCCACAGCGTCCTGGGGGTGAGTTTATTGCATTCGTTTCGGGATGCAACCCCACGTTTGGCCGTCTCGGTGCTCAGCTGCACTGGGGTGGGGGTGTACGGGGGGGCAGCTTCCCCTCTGCTGCCTTGGGGGAGGGGAGGGGGGCGGGGTGACGTCTGCAGCCGTGACTGTTCTGTTTACTTTTGCACGGAGTTGGGACAGTGGGTTGGGGGCCCTTTGCCTGGCACTGGGCAGGCGGGGCCGGCACGAGTGGGGGGCGGTGCTCCAGGCGTTACAGGCTGGACCCCCCCTCCTTGTGAGGGTGGAAAACTGCATGTCACCGCCCCAATGATTGTTTCCCTCTCGGGATGGTCTCCCCGTGGAATAACTTTACTCCGGCACCACTTCTCCGGACTAGCTGCTCCCTGTGTGAACGCTTGGCACTCGCATCGGAGCAGCAGCATTGGAATCAACTTTCAAGGGCAGGCAAGCCCTTCCCCCTTCTTCCTCCTCCCCCACTCCCCTGCCCCAACGAGCAACTCCTGGGCTCACTTGACTGCTTTCTTCCTTGCCTCTCCTCTGTACTGGCTGCTGGGGACCGGGAGGGGGCGCTCTCCCACCGCCCCCCACTAGTGCCGGCCCCACCTGCCCAGTGCCACTTCTCACCGGTACGCCATACCGGCCGGTACTGGCCCACTTTCCCCTCCGCTCACAGAGCCACCGGCTGTGAGTGGGACCCGCTGGAATGCTAGCAATGCCAGAATCGCCCCTTTCTCCTGGGCTGGCTGCCCCTCACTGTAACCCACTAGACCCCATTCCCCTCCTAGAGCTGGGATAGAACCCAGGAGTCCTGGCAGGGTCTCTCTCTCTAAAGAGTTGGTAACAAAGTAAGAAAATACATTCAAATTTTAACCAGTGTCCCTAAAGTGATTTTCCACAAGATGTCAGACCACGTTAGTATTAGAGCTCAGTGGGTCTAATATTCTTTCTTTTACAGATGAAAGTTATTGAGAGGTTAAAGCAGGTAAAAGACATGAACCGGTTTGGACAGTCCGAGTTTGTCAGTGCAAAGTGACAGCAGAGATGTGGTATCTGCTCGTTTTCCATAAGTCTCTCAGGGTTACTCAAGATAACTTTGGGGATCTCTGTCTTGCAACGGGAATGTTCCCTGAAAGTGTCCAAACAGCTCAGAGATACAGAAGCACTCTCTGGATCCATTCCTATAGCTGTCTTCCCCGGAAAGCTTGTGGCAAAGCTGTAGCTCACAAAAGCTTATGCTTTCATAAATTTGTAAGTCTCTAAGGGGCCACAAGTACTCCTTTTCTTTTTGCGAATACAGATTAACACGGCTGCTGCTCTGAAATCTGGCAGGTGTTCCTGTCAGCTCATTGCTAAGTTATCTGCCAAAACAGGAGAGTTTTCAGGTGCCTAAGTAGCCCCTGGAATCACGGTGAAATTATCCTCCCCGCCACCACCAAAATTTGAAATGGTGCCCCTGAGTGCACAGTACCCGACCGTGCTCCCCCAGAGGAGCTGCATTAACAGGCAACTCTGCAAGTTATCTCCATGCCTCTGCCAGTGACCCCCATGCCTCTCCATTTCCTTGGCCACATGTATCCTGTCCCCATGCTGGCGGCTAATCCAGAAAAAGAGGGAAAGAGCAAACCACTGCGACCACCTGAGGGAGGTGTTGGGTTGAGATCAGCTGGTCAAAGCAGGCAATAGGGACAGAATCGGAGACTTGAAGCTCCTCGAGTGACCTCTGACCTTTCCAGACCTGCCCTTCCATCAGACACAGCAATTGTAAAGTTGAATGTGATAGTAACTAGACCCATTTTAAACCCTTCACCACACAAGACAATGCCCTTAGGATTCATCATGTATGATTTATTTCTCCTCCCCTGGATTCCTGCAGCCACCAGCCACCTTGGAGCTTTCCCTCGTCTCTCCCAGGCTGGGCTCACTTGATCGCAGGAGCTCAGCGGATGGTCCAGCTTTGCTCTTTTGCTTCCATTCTTCACGTCTTTGGGTGGCTGCATTGGCAACTGAGCAGCCTGATGGAAACACTGAGTCCTCTGTCTCGGCAGGCAGGCCCAGCTGCCAAAGCCAAAGACTCCCTGAGAACAGGGGGAGGTTCGCCTGAACTCTCAGGAGTGGAGGCTGGGCCCATAGGGTAGGGTTACCATATTTGAACTTTCAAAAAAGAGGACACTCCGGAGGCGGGGGGTGGGGAGGGAGTTGTAGCCCTGCCCCCTATCTACTCTCTCCCACTTCCTGCCCCCTGACTGCCCCCCACAGAACTGTCAACCCATCCAACCCCCCCTGCTCCTAGTCCCCTGATTGCCCCCTCCCAGAACCCCACCCTCTATCTAAGCCTTCCTTCTCCCTGTCTCCAACTTTCCCCTCCTTAGACCCCCCCACCCTAACTGCCCCCCTAGAACTTCCATCCCACCTGTCCCGACTGCCCCACCCCCTATCCGCACCCCTGCCCCCTGACAGACCCCCGGGACTCCCACACCTATCCAATGACTCACTATCCCCTGACTGCCCCTGCAGAACCCCCGACCCATCTAACCTCCCCCCTGCTCCCTGCCCCTGACTTCCCCCCTGAACCTCCGCCCCATCCAAACCCCCTGCTCCATCTCCCTTGACTCCCCCGACCCCTCTCCATATGCCCACCCCCTGACAGGCTCCCCCCAGAACCCCTGACCCATCCAACCCCTCCTGCTCCCTGTTCCCTGACTGTCCCTTGGGACCCCATGCCCCTTCTCCAGCCCCCCAACTCCCGTACCCTGCTGTTCAGAGCACTGTGTCTGGGGTGCGGAGCCAAACACAGTGCCGTGCCCCCCCGCAGAGCGTGCAGCTCCCGCCCCCGGCCTCCAGAGTGCTGCATTGGGAGGGAAATCCTGGACCTTTGGAGAGTTTGACAAATTCCTCCCAGAGGGCAATTTAAAAACCAAAAAGCCTGGACATGTCCGGGAAAATCCGGACGCAAGGTAACCCTACCATAGGAACTCCAGAATCTGCAGCTGCAGCCACCTGTATGGTGAATCCTCCGACTCATCACCAAATAGCTCTTCCCCATTCTGCAACCTGGCCCCATGGTCTGACCGTGCAGGAGAACAGAAACCCTTTGGGACAGCAGTAGAGTCTCTTCAATGCCACGCTGTCACTGTGAAACACGACTACCCTGCCCCCGGGAGTCTCTCAAGGAGCTGCCGGTGCAGTCACTGGGCACCCACTCGTAATGGTCTCGGGCAGTGGCATTGCAGAGGGAGCTGAGCAGACCGTCCTTTCTGTGACTTCCTGAATTGCTGCCAGGACGGATTCTCCTCTGCACTAGGGAGAGTCCCGGAGGAAAAGCAGCTGTGGTGGGGGAGGGGGCAAGACAAGCTCTCCCCCTGAGCCCTTGAATAGCAGGCAAGCAGGACTCTGAGAGCCAGGGATCGGTGTGTCTTGCTGGGAGAGCGGAGCTGGAGAGCAGAAAAGGGCGTTGGAGGAATTGTAGAAAAGTCAGTGTCATGGCCGGGTCATGGGCAGCCAGACCTAGTGGTCAGAGGCAGAGTCCACACTCACAAGACAGGAGTCGAGAGTCAGCTGGGTCAGGACACTGGAAGAGCAGAAGTAAAAGACCAAATTGTGTTCAGCACCTCAAGTCAGATGAGTCACCCCGAGTCCGGATGCCAGGAAATCAAGCCTGGGGAGTGGGAGCAGGAACAGACAACACACAGTCCAGAGCCAGGGAGGAGCTCGGGTGTTCAGACAGCTCCTTGTTCCTGCTGCTGGTTTAAGGAGGTCCAGGGGGCCGATTAGCTGCTCTGGGACTCTGCCAATAGGTCCTCAGGGATGGAGCCTCAAACTGAGTCTGGACTTTGTCAGTCCTAGGTAAGCAGTTTTTCGTAGGCTTCCAGGTGGTGTGCTGGAGTGTAGCTGCTCCCAGGAACCCTGGAGACCCGGGTTAATGACCCAGGGGTCATGACAGTGAGTGATCTCTCCCCGCTCAAACCTCCTGCACGAAACAGTCTCCAGGGTCCCAGACGCATCCTCTGAGAATAAAAATACACAGTCATGAGGACAAATAGGCTATGGAACAGGAGCCCCCTCTTTCTTGCAACAGCCCCAAGTGCCCAGAAGAGTGGACGGTTCTTACCTCCAGGAGATGCCTGGGATCTTCCATCTAAGCCTCAAAGGGACCCATGTTGCTTGGTCTGACAGGAGGAGATCGTCTGTCCCCACTGCTCCCTGCACTGGGCTGGCTGCAGCACACATCTGTGTAAGAGGCTGGGCCAGAGAGATGTTACAGTCAGGGTCCAGGCAGCCCAGAAGGAGAACAGAGGGTCTGAAACCAGAAGACGAAGCAATCAAATCAGCGGATTCAACAGAGAAGTTTTCTACCCTACAGGGACATCAAAGAAGGTCTGTTAGGAAAGCTGAGATGTTAGTCTGGAAACTGCTAAGGCAAAGATTGGGACTTGTTAAGATTCAGTTTTAGTCACTACAAAGCGTGTTGTGTTTTGTTTCTCTCTTTGAAATTTGTCTCTTTCTCTTGCTTAGTGTCACTTAAATCTCTTCTTTGTGACTGTGCTTCCCAAACCACCTCAGCGTTGTGTGTTCGAGTGAAGTGTGAGTCTCCAGCCTACCCAACAGGCTGAGCTGTGCTCTGTCTCTCTGAAGGTAGCGAATAATTTCTGAGCGGTGCTGGGCCCAGAGTCCAAGGGCAGTTCACCAGACATCTCGTGTGAAGCCCAAAGAGACCAAAGGAGCAGGAGAGATTCAGGCCCCACTGACCCATGGGAACTTCCCACAGAAGAGGCTACACGGGACTCCAGACACAGCCAGCAGGATCCCTCCCACAAGCTGAACCCTGTCCTTCCCCTCCCAGCCCCACACCTTCCTCCCGACCCCAGCCTCAGGAACCCCTCCCACCTCCCTGCTCTCCCCACCCACTCTCCAATACCAGGCTGTTTCCAGAATGGAAGCAGGTGCGTACCAGAGTTCACTCACCGCTAGATGCTGGCCAGGCCTCGTGTCACTGCTTTCTCGCTGGGCTAGCAGCCCCGCTGATACTCACTCTTGCAGTTTGTTGGCTGGGAACTCAGCCCTCTAAGCAGGTGACCGTCCTTAAGTCCACTCCTTCCTGGGTTGTGCTGTCTGTCTTGAACAGAAGCAAGGCCTTCCACCCTCATGGGGAGTTCTTCCTCAGCCTGATTTCGGCTGGCCTGCCCTTCTTGGGTTTCCATGGTCTTCTATGTCCCCTTCCTTAGGGACGGTGAGAGAACCCAGTCCTACCGTGGATGCCAGGTTCTGGCCCAAGGCCATGTACTGAAGAGCTCGGTCTGCTTCTGTACTTTTCCTGCTGTTTGCCCTTGTTTCCTCTCAGGTGGGGCTCACATGGTCATCAATTTGGCCTAGCCCCAGGCTTGGCAGCCACAGGCGAAGCCTTAGATACCCTCCTCCTTCAAATCTGGTCCAGCCCGGCTAACAGGTTTGCTGAGGGGATGGTGAAACCCCATTGCTGATCAGAAGGAGGTCAGAGTCTGTTCTCTAGGAGCTGAAGGTCCATTTGTCCTGCTGCGGGAAGTGGAGCTGGAGAGCGGAGATGTTATGTAAAAGAGACTGCATGATGGAGTTGGAGACTGAGGGATGGGAGCCTCCTCCCAGAAACGCTCCCAGGAGAACAGGTTTGAGGAGATCTCTGGGGAGCCTCTTGCTAGGAAAAAAACAAGGGTGGCACATTGATGGAGATGTTTCTGTCCCAGGGATGGGGGAAGCTCCCAGCCAGGCTATGCAGCAGGGATCCCATTTCTCCCCGAAGAAACCCAAATGCCCAAAGAAGTCAGTGGCTCTTACCTCCAAGAGGGAGCGGGGTCTTCCCTCTCAGCCTCTTTGAGAACTACCATTGCTTGGTTTCCTAGGACAAGGGACCTGTCCCCACTGCTCCCTGAGGTGCCTCAGCTTCTGACTGCAGCCATCTGGGAGGCTGTCACATACCCCAGGGCCTAGAAGACACGGGGGGAGGAGGCTCCTCTTCATGTCAGACTCTGAGAGCCCAGAGAAGGACCAAAGGAAGAATAAAGGGCAGGAAATGAAGCTAGCCCTGAGCCTCTGTCCCATCCTCACCTCCTCAAATGTGGAGCTTCCTGAGCTTCAGTTGGGCAGACAGTCCGTAGCCCTGACCCAAAGGTCCTTCTGCGCCATATGGGGCAGGAAGATCTCTGCCTGGGAGCACGGGCAATGGGCTGGGGGTGAGATCAAGGAAAGAGGGGAGGGGTATGGGTGTGAGGGAAAGAGCTCCTGCCCCAGATGAAGGAATTTGGGGGGCCGAGGGAAGGACACAGCTCCACAGAGAGGAGAGAGAGTTCCTGTGAGTGCCAGGGGCCTCCATTTCCGCTTCCACTAGCCCCACATTTACAGTGAGACAGAGCAGTACCTGCAGCAGGGAGCGGGACTTGCTGAACAGGGAGGGGAACCTTGAAGAGCATCAGATGAGCCACAGCCCTTGCAGCACCTCGGGCATCTGGTGCAAGTGCCGGATGATGTGAAGCTGGCCCATGACCTTGGCTGTGACATCCTCATGCTGCAGGGGAACGAGAACATGTCAGAGACTGAGACACTCCCCAGGAATCAGGGAGGATTAAGGGCACCTGGAACCAGCACCATCATTTCCACCCAGCAGCTGCTCATGTCTGAGTGGTATATTCACCCTCCTGACCCCCAGGACAGGCTTGCTGTCCTCTCTAGTGACCTCCAGTGCCAACCCCCCTCCTTGTAGGGTGAGCTCCTGCCACCTCCCCATCCATGCCCCCTGACAGCTGTTCCACCTCCAACCCACCTGGGGACACCGCTCAAGTTCGTAGAACCCTCTCCTCCACCCCCACCTCCATCCCCACCCAGGTAGGGCAGGGAGGGGGCTGTAACAGGGTGGCGGGGAGCAGGAGGGATTCGGGCAGCAGTGAAGTGGGATGGGGAGAGGTTGAGACCCTTCCCCAAGTCACCCCAGTGACAAAAGCTGAATCCACAGGATGGCAGCCCTGGTAAAGGGGGCAGGTCAGCAGCCCCTGCTAACTGAATCCTCCCAATCGCTCGAGAGCGGGTCCAGCCCTACCAGCAGCAAGACCCAGCTTCCCACGCCCATGTGCCTCAGCCCTTCCTGGTCAGTCGCCATCTCCAGTCAGTCCTTGGCCTCCCAGGCTGCCAGGGATGGGAGCAACTCTCAATGGTGGCTCGGGTGACATGGACACTAGGCCATGGGGAAAGGGGTGCAGCTCTGTGGGGCAGGAAGGGTTCCCAGAGGGCTCTTAGGGGACTCTCCTGGCCTTCCCAGGAGTGAGAGCAGAGCACCACATCCTAAGAAGAGAAATCCATGAAGTCCAGAAGTCCCCACTAGGCTCCTTGCTACCAGGCCAGCGAATGGCGATAGGATGGGAATGAGGCCCTGGGCCCCACCCGAAGCTCCTGAGTCGATTGCAGCTGCTTACCGTGACCCCCATCAGTTGCTGGGCTTCCCCCAGGAGGGAGTAGACGAGCACCAGCCCAGCCTGGCTGACACGCAGCAGGGGGTCGTGGATGGCCAGCACTGCTGTCTGCAGAAAGGATCTTTTCTGCCCGTCGGAGAAGAATTTTCCAAAGACCTAGAAGCAAGAGGACACGAGGCTCAAGCAGATTGCCCAGAGCCAGCCTCCAAGTCCTGGCCGTACAATGGCATCACCGTCTAGTGCCCCAAAGGGCAGGGAAGAGAGCTGCTGTGGCCAAGGCAGTTCATTCTCCAGGAGGCTTTCAGGATCCCAGGGCTCAGGGAAGCCCCTTTATGAAAAGGTCGCAGGTGCTGACGGACCAAAGCCTCCAGTGGCTCTTTCGGGAGGGCAATTTATGGCAGGGGCCAGGATGGGCTGGAAATGGATCTCTAATGTGTGTGAGCAGGCCCACTCTGCTGTGCAGGGCACAGAGACGACAGGGGACCCTGTGTTGCTTCCAGCAGCGTGATCTCCTGCACCTCAGTGGCTAGAGGAGTTTCGTGTGTTGTGAGGGGCGAGGGGGTTGGAGCTGTCAGACCAAAGATCTCTTCCCCGCCAGCTTAGTGATTTCTCTCATCGCTGGGTATGGCCTCTGCAGCTCCTTGGTTTCTTCAAGGGGAATCCAATCTGCAGCATGACAAGGACAAGGAGACTCATGGCCCAGTCCCCATCACAGATGCTCCTCGGAGACTTTTCTTCTGCTGCAGCAATTCAGCTTGTGGGAGGCGGGACAAGCTCACACAGTCTCTCTCACGGGGCGTCTGTGGAGCAGCGTTCTGTAGCTGCCCTTGTCGATCCAGGAGCCACTCCAAGGCCTCCTCTGTGATGTTGTGGAAATCACCCATTTCAGCTTTGACTCCAGTCTGGGGGCACTGTGTTACGGTGTGTTCGAAGGTTTGGATATTCTCACCACAGTTGTGAGACGGGGGCGGGGGAGGGGGTGGTGTCTTTGATTTTCCACTTGCAACTTGGCTCAGTGACAATGTGCTTCTTTGGAACAGTGGCTAAGGTCCAGATACTCTGCCATTCCTGGCCAGGTCTGAAGATATGAGGGGGGCGCATGTGGTCCATATTGGCTCTGGAGCTCACTGTGTCCCCTACCCAGTTCCCAGGTTGGGGCATTCTGCTTCCTGACCGGCAATGGAACTGGGCAAAGCCCACCTCCTTTCTCTGCTTCTACAGGGTGCAGGGAATTAAACTAGGGTCTGATCAAGCAATTGTGTCTGACTGTCCCAGTGCTCTCCTCTCAGACACTTGGGGATCAGCCAGGGGGACAAGGAGCAGAGAGATGCCCAGAGCCATAATCCTATATTAACTCACCCACCCGGGGATCCTCCTTATGCCACGTAGCAATGGATCCATGTAAGACACTCAAATCACGGCAACTGGTGAGGTTCCAATGTGGGACCTTTAGCACCAGCCTGTCCCACTGGTTGCTGGATGAGGAGCTCTGAGCTGGAAATAAGGAGCGGGCTCTTTTCCTGTCTCCAGGAGGCATCCACTGCAGGGAACCCAGCCAGCCCCACTCCCCGGGCTGTGTCATGCCCTGGCACAGTGCCCTTACCTCCCCCATTCTGGCTGTGTTCTTGTAGCCCAAGAGCCTGCTGTCCTGGTGCCAATCATAGCACCAGAGATCTTCCGCCTCATGTATGGTCAGGCCTGGAAGAGAGAGAGAGAGACTGTTCTCCTCATTCTGGTTGCAGTTTCTGTGTCCTTCCAATCCCATTGGTGGCTGCACAGTGGAGTGGAGAAGAACAGAGGCAGAGAGAGACTTGTCCTCCGGCTGGGGTCAGTCTGAGAGAAATGGTCTGGGGTCCCATTATCCACCTGTGGTCACTCTCAGTCCCCTGTTGGGTTCCGTGTCCCAGCTGGGTTCCTTACCCCTCTGGTGGAGCAGCAGTTGGTAGAGCCGGTAAGTCCCCTCCCTGGCCTGCCGGCTGATGTCCTTGTCTGGATCGCTGACCAATAGAGCCAGCTGGGCCACATGGTGCCCCATCCTAGGGAACTCGGCTGAGATCTAATGGAAGGGAGAGGAGAGGGGACTCCATCAGCATTTTCCTGTCAGCTCCCTGTCCCCCCTGGGCCAGAGGGCTCCTTTCCCTTAGCCCCTCTGCAGGAGATGCTGGGGGAGAGGAGCTTGAGATCGACCCTTCATTTGTTCTGCTGCCAAGGGAGCCTAAAGCTGCTTTGGGATGCCAAGCAGCGGCTGGAGCATGGTCCCCTTAAAGGCCCAGGGACAACACTGAACCAGGACAAGAAGAACTTGACTCAAGCCGAGCTCAGTTCTGCTCTGACTCTGCCTCCCCTTGAAGAACCCTCCTAATCCACAGCCCCGGCAGCAGCAGCAGATCCTGCAGCCCGCCGGAGCCAGCCCGCCTACGCCTGGAGCCAGCAAGCTGGGGTCGGAGGTCACTTACGTCAAACTCAGGGAGGGTGACTGTGTATCTCAGCAGGGCTGTGCTGCTCCTGATGGCCCTGGCTCACTCCTGGGACACCCTGGACACGACCCAGAAGTTGACGTGCTGTGGGGAAAGGAGGCAGGTCAGACTCAATGGCCAGGTGCACCTGCTTTGCAAATGAGCCCCACGCCCCCACCCCAAGGGACCTGAGACATTCTGCGCAGGGGGGAATATCTGAGGCCTTGCTGGCAGAGCTTTAGAAGGGGATTCTTTCCCCCAGGACGCAGCTTGTACCCTGCAGGTCACAACTTGTCAGCGTCTCTCTAGACTGGGACAATGTTCGGGGTCGGGGTTGGTCCTATCCTCCCAGAACTCCTGATTCCTGAACAGTTCACCAGAAAGGAGACGGAACCCTCACCCTTCCCTGCTACGAAAATCCTTGGGGGGATGTAGGGAGTGACTGAGAGCACAATCCCCCCAGGAATTTCAGAGCAGATCAGAGGGAAGGGCTGATTCCCTGGGCTCCTCCTGTTTCTCTCGGAAGGAGCGTGTGCCTCTTCTCTGAGAACCATCTCCCGAATCTCATGGGGTGTGTGTGTTGGAGGGGTAGGGGAAGGGTGAGTTTTCAGACTCTCACTCCCCAAGACAGCCAGCAGCCCTTGTGCTTAGTGCTCAGCAGAACCAGGCAGAGCTCTGGCTTGAAGTCCCAGCTCCTTCCTCCGTCCCTCAAGAAGGAAGGACCTGACAGTGTATTGCACTGACCTCCCGAACCAAGGACAGCCCACTGGGGACCCAGCTGGGAGGACAGAGTAGAAAATGGATCTTCCAGTCTCTCCTTACCAGTCCCCCAAAGAGTTAAGATAAAATGGGGCTCACCTCCAAGATGAAGTGGAGCCTGTCTGTGTCTGGGGACTCTGCCAGCAGGTTCCCCAGCATGGCATCCAGGACCTCTGGGATGACTTTGTGCAGAGCCTGCAAAGCATGGGTCAGAGTTAGGGAACCTGGGCCTACACCTGCCACAGGATGGGAAGAGGGGGTCTCTGGGAAGCACTGGGGAGATTCCCAAACACATCTCCTGGCCTCTCTCCTTCACATCGCACTGCAGGCAATTTGCAAGAATTGATGACCCCTGGACCTTTGTTCCATGAGCTTAGCAGGTCTCTGCAGAGGGCCTTGTAGGCAGAAGAGTATGAAACAGCCAAGTTGCTATGGATGGAAGCTGGGCTTCTGGGCAAAACACGGCTTATGGAAGAAAGAAAGAAAGAAAGAAAGAAAGAAAGAAAGAAAAAGAAAGAAAGAAAGAAATCCCCCAGAGTAGGGTCATCTCTTCCCTGCTGGAGGGAAGGATCCAACCCTGCAGCTTGTTCCATCTCCCCCACCACTAAATCTGGAGCTCCAGCGAATCAAGGGAGCAGGGACCAAGGACCACTCTGGAAGAGGAGAGGGATGGAGGAGGAGGATGTACCTAGTTGCCGGTGGTGTCCTTCTCCGTGCCCAGGGTGAAGACGGAGTGAAGGGCAGCTCGCAAGAGGTGGGTCTCTAGGTCTGGCTCTAGGGCAGGTTTCATGGTGCTGGCAAGAGAGAGGAGCTGGTATTAGACTGTGCAGTACGGGGGTGGGACTGTCGCCAACACGGACACCAACCCACAGGGATAGAGGCACAGGCTGGCGAGAATGGAAACTGAGGCACTTTGCTCGGGAATGACAAGGCCAAGGCATCCCAGACAGACAGTGGCAGGACAGGAGTAGCTCCTGTTCCCTGGAGCCTGCTGCCCCTCCTGTATCGGAGCCCGGGAGTGAGACCCTCCCCAAGGCCCCTGTCATGTTATGGGAGTGAAAAGAAGAGCCCCGCCAGGAGAGAGTGACCCTCCCCACCCCACCATCTCTGCCAGAGACGCCACTCTTGGGAGGTGACCTGGGCGGGACAGTGACGGTGACTCCCAGCCTGGGGCCTGAGCAGCACTGGGGTGAGGGGAGCCGGCGGGGTGGGGGGGTGGGGCTGTCTCGGTACCAGAGGTAGCCCACTGCAGCCAGGGAGTGGGCGAGGACGGCGCTGGGTGACGAGTCATCGGGAAGCTTCTCGATGAGCTCCTGTGAGATGCGAAGGAGACAAAGGAGCGTGTGAGATTCAGGCCCGACTGACACCTCCCAGTGAGGAGATGACACAGCCTGTGCTCCACATGGCCAGCAGGATCCCCCACCACCTCCCGCTCCCCTGATTCTTTCCTGCCCATCCGACTTGTCCCCCTTCCCGGATTCCTGCCCAGCTCACTCCCAATCCCCTTCTCTCCTCCTCCCTGTCAAAACTGCCCCCATTCAACCCCATCCCGACGACCGAGCTGGGACCATGTGATTCCTTGTCCCCCACTCTCAGCTGCCCTCCAGCCACACAATTCCCCCCCTGCCCACTACTGACCAATCTCACAATTTCTCCCTTCTCTTCTCCCCACTCTTCAGCCCCAGCAAACTCTGCCCTCTGCTGCCCCCTCCAACACCACCCAGCCTCCACCCATTAGTCCGACCATACCCCTGCCAATCCCATATCTCTCTCCTCCCTCCAGCTGCTGTATGGCGTGTCTCACTCACCACGATCCTCTTCACCACAGCTGCCTTGCAGCAGCGCGGCTCCAGCGTGTCCTCCCCTCTCTCCCGTGCAGCCAGACATGCGGGGTAGATGGCCTGAAGGAACAGGAGCTGCTGCCCCTCATCCTGGACCCACCAGGAGTGGGGTATAGCGAGAGAGAACCTGTTAATGAGGGACCTTCCTGCCCCACCCACACCAGCTCCAGGGCTCAGGCCTCAATGGGGGATTGTGGGGACCCGCCTATTCTCCAAATCCCCCACCACTCCTACACAAGCAGGATCAGGAACTGGGACAGTGCCTGTCGGGAGAGACGACCTCGGCTGTTGTGGGACAAACACCCCCATCTTGGGAGTCCCACATCATGGATGTAAAAGGGCCCCATTGGGGTGGTGGATCAGGAGGGACAAGACCCTCGGCAGGGGTGGGGATGCTGGGAAGGGACAGGGCAATCTTGGTTCCAGCCCAGGTGGGGAACATTTGTACCTTATCTCTGCACTGGAGCTGCTCTCGGATGACCTTGAGAGCAGCTTCATCTTTGGCCATGTCCACCCCTTCCTCCTGCTCCGAATCCAGGGGTGTCCCTGCACCAGAGAGGGAAGGACAGGGGCGTGGTGGGCAGAGCAAGATTCAAGACCCCCCTTCCCACCTCAGGCACCCAGGGCAGATCGGGCCCCATATCTCCCTCTCAGGGATGCCTTCAGCCCCCAACAGCTTCAGAAGCCCAGAGCAGAGCCCCCCCTCCCCTGCCCAGGACTCCAGGGGAGGTGCCGATTCCCCCGGCACCGGAGCAGCAAGGACCAAAGTGGCAGCAGCTCTTCGTGCCCCACCCCCAGATCCCCGTGCAGAAGGGGCAGCTGTGTGACGGGTGCTGCTGTCCGTGGGGTTCGCGGGGCTCAGGCCAGACATCTGGGCTGGGGACCCCCCCCATATCCCTGGGAGAGCGTCTGGGCCCAGGGTGTTCACATCCCCTTACCCCTCCCGGAGCCCAGCCTGGCTCCTCACCTGGAACAAAGCCTTGGCCTCCATCGGCCTGGCTGCTGCCAGAGGCCCAGGTGCTGCCGCTGTCCCAGGCTGAGCTGCCGGTGCTGGGACAGGGACCTTCCACCTCCTGGCCGGCGGGGGCTGGAAGGGCCTCAGAGAGCGGGCAGGGCGAGGCCTCCTGATGGGAAGGACGGCTGGGCTCCTGGGGCCGCTGCTGCCCACACAACAAGCCCCAGAGCCACCCTGCCCGGCGCCCCTCCTGGGCCGGGTCCTGTCTGCAAAACCGCAGCCTGGGCCAGCTCCACTGGGGCCTGGTCGGGGCCGCTCCCAGCTCGGCGCCTGCGCCGGGAGCCGGGGTCCTTTTCCAGAAGGCCGGGCACTTCCGCCGTCTGGGCTGGACGGGACCTGCTTCCCCGCCAGCGGGGACGCAGGGCTTGCTCTGCCCCTCGGGAAGGCGGCAGCTGCTTCCCTCAGGCTCTGGGGCCACCTGCAGAGCCTTCCTCCTGAACATCCGCAGGAGCCTGGCCATCCTGGAACCGAGCGGGGAGCAGGAGTGAGTCTGGGCTCAAGGCAGCCTTTCACTCCTGAACCTTTTCCGTCCCTCCTCCTCCCTGCTCCAACCACAGCAGCCCCCTCTGCCCCCACAGGAGTGCAGGGAGTGCCATCTACACACACTAGCAGGAGTTCATTGCATGATCTGCTCCCAACGTTCCCCCTCCTAATCCCTGCTGCTGCAATATCCAGGAAGTCTCATCCTTTTCCAGCAATGGGGTCAGTCCCAAAGACCATCGGTTACTCTGGACAAGCAGCCCCCTCCTGTTGCCCTAGGCCACACTCCCACCCAGGCTAGAGAAGGAACAGAACCCAGGTGTCCGGACTTCTCCTGGGAAACCATTCCCCACATCAAAGTCACAAAGACCCTAGGCACAGGAAGACCAGAGCCCTCCTCGTTCCCCATTGATTTCCATGCTCAGCAGCTCACAGGCTCTGGCCCAGCTCAGAGACTCTCAGCCTGGGGAACAGTGTCCCACAAGGGAAGGGCTGGGAGCCCCATTGCTGGAATCTTTCCAAACACACTGGAGAAGCTCCTGCCCGGTCTGAGAGTGAGGGGCTCTTGGGGCCTGTTTGCAAATGAAATCCCCCTTTGGAGATAGTCGCTCCCCTTTTCTGCCTCTCCCGAGACAGACAGGGGAAGCCACCGAGGAACCCAAATGCCACTCACTTGCTCTCAGTGATGGGATGATGGATGGCGGATGTTCAGGGTCAGCAGACGTCCCTCGCCCTCCTCCTCACTCCTCAAGCCCAAGGCAGGCTGGAGAGGGTGGTGACCTCAGGAGTTACCCTGCCCAGCCAGCAGGCAGGGTGATGACACGAGGGCGATCGACTGGCTGTGAAAAGAAGAGTCTGTCTTATTGCCAAGGGACAGAGAAACTCAGCCAGCAGCAGGGGTGTGCAGAACACGGCCCTAGGGCGGAGGTGACAGCGCCTCCAGGATCCTGACATCCCAGCACTTTACAC
The DNA here is from genome assembly GCF_965140235.1 of Caretta caretta. Lineage (NCBI taxonomy): Eukaryota > Metazoa > Chordata > Testudines > Cheloniidae > Caretta > Caretta caretta. The sequence goes on from NC_134219.1 coordinate 43,695,906, forward strand.
ACCTTCCTGGAGCCTCCCAACCTCGCTGGGCTGTAGCGATGGGACCCCAACCCTACTGACGGCAAACGGGCCTCAGCTACCGGCTCAGGGTCACATCGAGTGTCAGAGCCATGGAGGGACCCCTTCACTAACCACTGCCGCACACTCCCTCCCACAGCTGGCAATTGCAACCAGGCCCTAATGTCTGGTCCCCCTGCCTTTGAGAGAGAGTGTCACTCCTGCTTCCATTGCTGCCTATTGAACTGTGGGACTTTGGGCAAGTTGATCCTCCTCTCTATGGCTCTCTGGGACTCACATCCCTGAATCGGCTTTAAAGAAGACAATGGTTAAAGTTTGGCCCCAACTAGTTCTTGTTTCTCTAGACTAGTCATTTTAGCAAAGTTTAGAATTCTTGACATTCAGCACCTGGAAACATCCCTTTCTCCTTCGCAGACAGCCTTAACATCCCTTATCTCACCCAGGCTCCCTGCTGCCTGGAGTTAGAGAATTGACCCTATTCCCATTGGACCTACCCAAGGTGTCACACAGCAAAGCGGTGACGGAGCCAGAAAGAGAAGACAACAGTCCTGACTCCTGTTCTAACTAAGAGACAACAACCGCCCGGAGGCAGGGATAAAGCCCAGGAAATAAGGTGTGAACATTTTCATGGAAACCGTTTTCTGTCAGAAAATCCATTCAGACGAAACCACTTTGTTCCTTGAAATGGTAACAAGTAGGATGAAAATTCTTTGCAAAAATATTTGTTTGCAAATTAGAGCATCTCCTGTTTGTCACAGTGCATTCAGCTGTCTCGTCGTACACAAAGGGGAGACACTATGATCTAGAAAATTAGATGAGATTCTTCAGTCTGAGCTAAGTAGTTGTTGCTCTTCACTATTTCAAAATAATAAAATGCAAATAAAATAGAATATTAGGTCATAATCTGCTATGGCTCAGTGTGATCGGACACCCCCTAGTCTGCACTGCTCCGAGTGACACTCTTCAGTGGATCCCCAGCATCTACCCATGGCGAGGTAGGTGGGAGAGGATTGCTATTCGTACTTGACAGAAGGAGAAACGAAGGCTGAGAAAGGAGCAGGGACTTGTCTTAGCTGATGCAGTTGCTCTCAAATGAGCTACAGACCAACAATTGTTCATAGTAATTATTCAGCAAGTATTTTAGAAGAATTGGAATGTTTGAGAGGATCGTGAACTGCTCCGAGACAATGAATGGAGAGCAGCATCCACATTGGTCAAACATATAACTGGTTGTGACTTATTTGCTTGGTCATAAAAGAGAACAACAAAGACCAGAGTTTTCTCCCTCTCAATAGCCCTCTCCTCAGCCAATCAAGGTTGAGACTTTGAGGGGTGGGAGGCTAAGGGGTCTCACCAAATAGCCCAAAGAATGGCCCAGGTCACCACCGAAGGGATCACTCTCAGAGCACTATTCGAGTCTCACCTCTCTGTGAGGGCCTCCCACAACCACCACCCCCCGCCCCGGCCCCCGCTCCACACACAGAGCTCCTGGTAGTGGGAGGAGAGCAGAGGAAAAGGACAAAGGAAGCAAGGAAAAGGGAAAACAAAAAGGAGAAACCCCAATGTCCCCAGTGATTCTAAGGGACAAAGTCCTAGGTCAGAAATAAAATGCTGCCCCCACAATCTAGTGTTTTCCTTTCCTAAAAATCAGCCAGCACCTGATGGATCAGACTGAACAGGTTCCAAACCTCTCCGAGGCTCTTACCTTCTCTACAGGGACGTCTGTTTTCGAGCAAAACCACTAAAAGAAAAGGAGAAAACTCCGAAGAGGGTACTCCTTGCGCTCACGAACGTGAAAGGAAATGCTCTCTCAGTCCTCCAGGAGAGACCTCGAGAAGGAGACGTGCTGAAGCAAAGCCACAGGGATCTCCGAGGTTGCCCCTGTCCTGCACCCCTGTCCTGCCTGGCTGATGTCAAGATCTCTCTGTGAGGTCATCGCCTCCCCACCACCTTTGTCCAATAGGCTGAGGTCCTGCCAAAGGCCCTTGTGATGTCACTGCCACACCCACCCCTCGCCTGCAGTGCTGATGTCCTGCCCCTGTCCAGCCACACTGGATGTTTGAGCTGCTTCCCCTGGATCACCCCACTCAATGAGCGTTCATTGTAGGCTCAAGCCGACTACACAGTAAAACATCAGAAGCTTCTCCCCATGCAACGCTCAGTTTTTCATAAATTAGCAGACTTTATGGACAGAAGAGACAATTAGGGTGTCTTCTGACCCCCTGCATATCACATGCTTTCTGTAGAGCATAGGAGCTAGTTTTTGACTACACACGTTCCAGAAAGGCATCTAGTCTTCATTAGAAGACATCAAGAGGTGGGGAATTCCCACCACTTCCCTTTCTAGTTTGTTCCTTTGGTGATTCATCCTCACGGTTGAATATGTGTGCCCTCTTTCTCATACGAATTGGTCTCTTTTGAGTTTTCATCCACTGCGTCTTGTTATGCTTTTCCCTGCTAGATTAATGAGCCCTTTAATACCCGATATTTTCTCTCCATGAAGTCACTTCAACACTTCAATGACGTCACCTCCCGATCTTTTTTATCATCTAAACAGGCTGAGCTCTTTCAATAGCTCACTCGCAGGCATTTTTCTGCAGCCCTCGAAACGTTTCATTGCTTTTTGCTGCCCCATCTCCAATATTTCAAAATCTTTTTCAAAGGTGGACGCCAAAACTGGATGCAGGATTCCATGATCAGTCTTCCTCATGGTGTGTCACCTCCCTATGCTCCTCACTGCTCTTTTCATACATCTAATGTATGAATCTTTAGCCCTGTTCACCACAGCATCCCCCTGGGTGCTCATGTTGAATGGCTTGCCCAGCATGGCCCCGAAATCCTCTTCACACTCAGTGCTTTCCTGGATACCCTTCCCCACTCTGTAGGTGTGGCCTGCATGGTTTGTCGCTAGCTATAGGACCCTTCCTTTGGTTCTTTTCAAACTTGTTTTCTTTGAATGGCTCCAGCTTCTCAAGGGATCCGATTGCTCTGTGTCACTGCCCTCTCCTCATCACAAATTACCACTCTACTACTATTTTATCACCCACCAATATTACCAATGTTAGCAGCAGTGATTTTTAATTTGGGTTGCAGTTCATTGATATTTATTTTCAAGAATTAGTCCCTGAGTGCCTCTTCATATCCCTAGTGCCCAGAACCTGCTCCTCACAGCACAGCGAGAAAAGGCCGCCCAGCTCAGCTGTGCCACAGGGGCTAAGCACAGGACAACCTTAGGAGCTTGTGTCATCCATAGCTTCTGAACAACATGTGGGGGTCATCAGCTTAGAAATACACTCTAGACCGGTAGCGTAGACAGGCCCCAAATGTATCTAAGTGTTCCGCCTTGGAAAACAGGAGAGAAAAAAACATAACCTTGATTAGCTTTATTTTTTAGTTGTGGAAACTGAGGCACACAGAAGCAAAGAGATTCGCTCATGGTCAAAAAGCCAGCAATAGAAAACGGCAGATCTGCTGATAGTCAGTCCCGGCCCCTAGCCGTGTTTGTCCTGGCCTCTCTGCTTCAGCTCCAGCAACAACCCGAGTCGAGGTTTTCCTCTTCTCCGTGTCCTTTAACTTCACGTCACTGCAGAAGAAAGATTGTTTCTGACCAGCTGGCTCTAATGCGTGGAGATTTCTTTCCAGAAGACGTGCTCTGGCTCAGTCCCATGTCGTGGGTTTCCTGGAGGAAGCGCTCGGTGACGTTCTAGGGCCTGTGTTACACAGAAGATGGACAGAATGGTCCTTTCTCACCTTAATTTTTTTCTTTCGCTCGGAGGATAATGCTGGACATTTTCTCTCATTCACTTTCCTTTGGAATAATTTCAATCCAGTCCAAAGGATTTCCTCTTCCGTTGTGTCTTCAGCACCTTTCCTAGCAAACAGTTACTGTTCGAGCCCAGGTTTCCAGTTTCAGGCTGTCCCAGGGTGAGATGGCCATGAAAGGGGTAGTAGCTCAACTGAACCTATCCCCAGGTGAAGGGAATAAGTGCAGGGGTCACATGAGAAGGAGCAGCATATAACTAGGATCCAGGCCTTTTGGGCGATATAAGAACAGCCTGTGCTCAGCCAGAAGAGAGACCCGCAATGGGAGCAGGCCTGTGAGGGGCTTGGATAGTCCTTTGTGACGAAGTGGGACTGTTCTTAATGTTTCCTCTGAATAGTGTGGGGGTGCCTCAGTTTCCCCTAGGCAGTTCTTAAGTATCTAGGGGGTGGAGTAAGGGTGTATGATCATTGCAGAGCCCTAGAGGGCAGGTGTGTGCAGGAGTCTGGACACAGAGAATGGCCGACACCCTGTTTCCTGGCAACTGATGGCCTGCGCCCTTCCCCCCCTGCAAGGTGAGAGCTAAAGGGTTGGAGAACAAAGGAATCAGGTGACCACCTGGCCCGGGAAAGGAACAAAGCCCAGAGGAGGAGGGGCTGGAGGGGTTTTCAGTTTGGGGCTGGCTGGGACATGGAGTGAAGTGCAGACGTGGTTGTCTGGCTCACTGCCCCCCAGCATGGACCCAGCTGAGGGGTCCCGTTCTCTGCACCTGCAAGCTCTATTTTAGACCATGTTCCTGTCGTCTAATAAACCTTCTGTGTTACTGGCTGGCTGAGAGTCACGTCTGACTGCGGAGTTGGGGGGCAGGACCCTCTGGCTTCCCCAGGAGCCCCGCCTGAGCGGACTCGCTGGGGGGAAGCGCACAGAGGGGCAGAGGATGCTGAATGCTCCGAGGTCAGACCCAGGAAGGTGGAAGCTGTGTGAGCTGTGTGTCCTGAAGACAGGCTGCTCACAGAAAGGCGACTGCCCCAGAGTCCTGACTGGCTTCATGGGGAGCAGTTCTAGAGCATCGCCCAGGGACTCCGTGACATCCTTTCAAGGCAGTTTCGGTACACAGTTGGGGATGGAACAGCCAAGCTGCTAGGGTTGGGAGCTGGGCCTCCTGGCAGTGTCCAGGAACAAAAGCACAGCATCTGCCAGGAAGGGAGTCCCCACAGAGGGACACCGTAATCTCCCAGGGAGGGAAAAGGCTCTCACTGCCATTTCTTAACCTCATGGGGTGTTCTCCTGCTTTGCCAACCCCAGCCCTATTTCAGCATCTCCAGGTGCCTGAGGGAGCAGGAACCAGAGGCCATCCTGCAGCTGGGACACAGATGGAGGTTGATGACCTACCTGCCCGTGGTGACCATGGTGCAGGACAGCCCTCAGGACATGTGAATGCAGCTCCAGATCTGGGAGCAGCTTCCCTTTGCTGGCACGAGACCTTGCAGGTTGCGGGGGGGGGGAGACAGGCATTAACATTTGGTGGGATCAGAGGGTAATGGTTTGTAGAAAGTGGTGTTGGAGAGCTTTGCAAGAACTAGGCAAGCCATTTACAACACACACTTTGCTTCTCTACAAAAGAAAAAGGACACTAAACTATCTAAACTATTACATGCCACAAGGGGCCACAACAGTGGTTCCTTTTACCCACCCAGCAATATTGGCAAAAAGAAAAGGAGTACTTGTGGCACCTTAGAGACTAACCAATTTATTTGAGCATAAGCTTTCGTGAGCTACAGCTCACTTCATCGGATGCATGTTTCTCAGGTGTTTCCAGGTGTTTCTTTGGGCACAGAGACAGAGAAGAATCATTGATGGTGTCACTCCTTCCCCTATATAGCTTTAGTATATGGCAGGAATCCTTTGTCTCCTAGTCTGACCCACACCCATCCCAGTGGGAAAATAGCAGGTTAAGATGGTGGCCAGTGCCAGGTAACAGGATCACCTGACCTTGCAGTGTCAAAGGAGTCTCCTAGGAAACTTCTCAGGAAGGAGAGAGATTAGTACCTTCACAGTTCTACTGTCCTTCCTAATGGCCCATCCAGCTTGAGTGCATACTGTCTAGTGGGTGTTCCCCAGGTGCAAACACAGTTGTAATTGCTACAGAGTCAATATCTCTAACTTTAGATACAGAATTGATACATGCATACAAACAGGATAATCATATTCAGTAACCATAGTTTTCAGAGTAGCAGCCTTGTTAGTCTGAATTCGCAAAAAGACCAGGAGGACTTGTGGCACCTTAGAGACTAACCAATTTATTTGAGCATAAGCTTTCGTGAGCTACAGCTCGCTTCATCGGATGCATACTGTGGAAAGTGTAGAAGATCTTTTATACACACAAAGCATGAAAAAATACCTCCCCCCACCCCACTCTCCTGCTGGTAATAGCTTATCTAAAGTGATCACTCTCCTTACAATGTGTATGATAATCAAGGTGGGCCATTTCCAGCACAAATCCAGGGTTTAACAAGAACGTCTGAGGGGGGCGGGGGGGCAGGTAGGAAAAAACAAGGGGAAATAGGTTACCTTGCATAATGACTTAGCCACTCCCAGTCTCTATTCAAGCCTAAGTTAATTGTATCCAATTTGCAAATTCCAATTCAACAGTTTCTCGCTGGAGTCTGGATTTGAAGATTTTTTGTTGTAATATCGCAACTTTCATGTCTGTAGTCGCGTGACCAGAGAGGTTGAAGTGTTCTCTGACTGGTTTATGAATGTTATAATTCTTGACATCTGATTTGTGTCCATTTATTCTTTTACGTAGAGACTGTCCAGTTTGACCAATGTACATGGCAGAAGGGCATTGCTGGTACATGATGGCATATATCACATTGGTGGATGTGCAGGTGAATGAGCCTCTGATAGTGTGGCTGATGTTATTAGGCCCTGTGATGGTGTCCCCTGAATAGATATGTGGGCACAGTTGGCAACGGGCTTTGTTACAAGGATAGGTTCTTGGGTTAGTGGTTCTGTTGTATGGTGTGTGGTTGCTGGTGAGTATTTGCTTCAGGTTGGGGGGCTGTCTGTAGGCAAGGACTGGCCTGTCTCCCAAGATTTGTGAGAGACACCATCACAGGGCCTAATAACATCAGCCACACTATCAGAGGCTCGTTCACCTGCACATCCACCAATGTGATATATGCCATCATGTGCCATAGTCAGTGGCAAGTCAGTGCCATAAATCACTGGCCTGGGTGCAGGAATTAGTAGGCGACGTTCTCTGGCCTGGGTTATGCCAGGGCTCAGACTCAATTATTGTTCCCAAAACTTTTAAAAGCTGCGCCCCCTCCTCAAGGCAAAGAAACCAATCGTACCCCTCACCCGTCAGCAATGTGTTAGCAACCCCACCCCCCATTTTCATGGATACATCTTCAAACCCCACCCTTCCCACCATGGCTAGCCCTTCCCCACGTTTCAGGAGACACTGGAGTAGATAATCCTAACCGTCCCCTCTAACCTTAAGAGCTGAGGGACCCCATCCTGGAGCATCTTAAAAATCACAGTTCCCAGACTCTGGAACAGGGGCTGCTTTGCCTGGCTCACCTTTCTCCCTCTGTCAGGTTGGCCGATGGGGATAATGAGCCTGGAGATCTCATTCCCACTGCTCTGAGTGCTGCCCATGTGCACACGACCCAACTCAGCTCTTCCTGTATCCCAGGAACGTCTTTATCTTCTGGGATCCTCATGGCAGCAGTGGGATGATTTAACAGAGTCCCTTAGTCATGGGGCCTTTCTCTCTCTTTTGTTTCAGAGCCAGCGTCCTGGAATCGTCTCCTGGTGCGTGGAGTGGTGGCAGTGGTGGGGGAGCTAGTCTTACTATACCGATGTGGGTTTTGGAAAGGTAGAGGGAAAGTGTTTGCCTACTCGCAACTCGTCTTCAGGAAGCTGCTGACTCATCCCTCCCAGCAGCCTGGAAGTCGGCAGGATTCCCAGGAATCTGAGCTCCCCGCAGTGTGTGACAGGGACGGGGCCCAGGCCCAGGGAACCAGAAACAGGAATCGAAACCCAGCTCTGGAGAATGGTGAAGGAGACCTGCTCATGGAGGACAGACGCTTCACCCAGGAACCCAGAAAGAAGGGATCCATTAGGTGGGGACACGGGTGTGGCCCAGGAAACTGGAGTAGCATTGCCAATCCTCCAGGATGACCGGGAGTCTGCAGGAATTAAAGATTAATTTTTAATTAAAGATTATGGCATGTGATAAAATCTTCAGGAATCCATCCAATTAAAATTGGCAACCCTAAACCAGAGTGTGGGGAGGGACCCATTAAATGGAGACAGACTTGGGCTGGGGAACCAGCTAGAAGAGCTGATCCCTCTTACGGTGCCCCTCAATGGTGGGGACTAGACTGGGCGAAACTTTTCATCTAAACCAATTTTAGGTGAAAAATGCAGATTCAGCAGTTTGTGAATTCGTATCCGGTCTGCTGAATTTTCACATCCAGACCCTCCCCCCAGTTCTTAAAAAGTTGAAGCACTTCGTTTAGACACTTTCCAAACAAACCATTTTGATTTTTCATCTTGAAACAATTTTTTGTTTAAAAATGTCCTTCAGTTTTATTTTAAAAATTCAAAAAGTTACAACCCTTGAAATGTTCCTGGGTCTTTTTGTTTGTTTGTTTTTAAAGCTTTTTGGTTCATCAAAAATTTGGAAAAATTTTAGTTTTGTTCAACCTGAAACCAGTTTTTTTTCATCTCTTTATTGGAATTGCCAGCGACCAAAAAATTCTGTTTGCCCAGCTCCAGGGGCGGGTGAGGATTTTAGCGGTTATATTGTGGGTCTCTGAGTCTCCTTGTTGCTCAAAGTTTTCTTATTGTAACAAATTAATTTGGGATGAGGGCAGGATGGGCAAAAGCTTCCTAAAAGTGGGAGGCTGCTGGCAGCCAAACTGTGGCCCAACCCCTGTGCCACCCTTTCTCCTCGAGGTCCTGCCCCCTCAAACCGCCCCTTTCCCTGGGGCCCCCCTTCACGCCGCCTTTCTCTCTGAGCTCCCACTTCACGCCGCCCCTTGCCCCCAAAACATGCCTCTCCCCCGCCCCCGCTCCCTTCTCTCCCGCCTCATCCAGACGCTCACGCTTATGGCCAGTAAAAAGTGGTGGGCCCTGGTCTCCCCTGTTCCGGCACCCCTGGATGAGAGTGGGAGAGGATGAAGAACTCCTTTCAAATATAACTCCCCCCCACCTCAAAAAAGCACAATTCGCCAGCAACAGCAAAACATGCACCTAACCAACCCGGGTCAGTCACACTGTGTTGTGTGTGACATTCCCATCCTGGAGCGGTTTGTGTCTTTGAGAACGTGAACCCTGCAGGCCTGGGTGTTTCTCTGCATAATGTGACCTCAGTGCTCCTGATGAGAGCCATTGTTTGTAAACATTTCAGGAGCAGACATATTTATTGTTCATGGACAGACAGACATTTCTTCATAATTAGAACTGGTCAAAAATAGCGGGGGTGGGTCATGAAAATCGAAGAAGAAACCACTCCCCCCCCCCATATTCTTCAAACTTATTTGCAAATGTTTTTAATGATCAAATTTTTGTTTAGTTTTGGTGGGAAAAACTCCACGTTCTCTCTCAAGTGGGCAGAGAAATCCAAAATGTTTTTTTTTAGAAAGGGAACTTTTTTCAAATGATCAATGTAATCCAAAGTGGCATTTTTAGTTAAAAGGTTGCATTGTGAGTGTAAAATCATTTTGAACCAGCTCTATTACTGTATAACAAGATGAGTTTATTTTTCATGCTGCATTGTTTGGGCCAAGTTCCAGTGGTATTTCAGTTTTTGCACAGCTCTTCTCTTCTTGCGTCTGCGCCTCTCATAAACTGTGGCCTTAATCTTGGCCCTGGAAACACTTGCATGCTGTCATAAATATAAAGGGAAGGGTAAACATCTTTAAAATCCCTCCTGACCTGAGGAAAAATCCTTTCATCTGTAAAGGGTTAAGTAGCTAGGATAACCTCGCTGGCACCTGACCAAAATGACCAATGAGGAGACAAGATACTTTCAAAAGCTGGGAAGAGGGAGAACATCAAAGGGTCTGTGTCTGTCTGGGGGATGCTTCTGCCAGGGACAGAACAGGAATGGAGTCTTAGAACTTAGTAAGTAATCGAGCTAGATATGTGTTAGATTCTGATTTCTTTAAATGGCTGAGAAAAGAAGTTGTGCTGAATAGAATGAATATTCCTGTCTGTGTGTCTTTTTTGTAACCTAAGGTTTTGCCTAGAGGGATTCTCTATGTTTTGAATCTAATTACCCTGTAAGGAAGTTATTTACCATCCTGATCTTACAGAGGTGATTCTTTTCTTTTTACTGTTTCTTCTATTAAAATGTTTCTTTTCAAGAACTGAATGCTTTTTCATTGTTCTAAGATCCAAGGGCTTGGGTCTGTGGTCACCTATGCAAATTGGTGAGGATTTTTACCAAACCTTCCCCAGGAAGTGGGGTGCAAGGGTTGGGAGGGTTTTTTGGGGGAAAGACGTTTCCAAACAACATTTTCTCAGGAACCCAGAGAAATGTTTGGTGGTGGCAGTGGAAAACCAAGGGCAAGGGGTAAAATAGTTTGTACTTTGGGGAAGTTTTAACCTAAGCTGGTAAAAGTAAGCTTAGGAGGTTTTCATGCAGGTCCCCTCATTTGTACCCTAGAGTTCAAAGTGGGGAAGGAACCTTGACACGTGCATGTTTAACTGTAAAGACTGCTGTGAATAATTCCATTTCAATGGGACAACTCTGAGGTCGGGTTTACGCTACAGCCCTATATCAGTGTAAATACGTCATTTATTTAATTTTCTTTCTTTTATATGTGAAAATTATTGAGAGCTTAAAGCAGGTAAAATACATGAACAGGTTCAGACAGTCCAAGTTTTTCAGTGCAAAGTGACAGCAGAGATGTGGTATCTGCTAGTTTTCAATATTCTCTCAGGGTTACCCAAGATAACTTTGGGGATCTCTGTCTTGCATCTGGAATTTTCCCTGAAAGTGTCCAAACAGCTCAGAGATGCAGAACCATTCCCTGGATCCATTCTTATAGATGTCTTCCCCGGAAAGCAGTCTGGCAAGTGTTTCTGTCAGCTCTTTGCTAAGTTATCTGCCAAAACACTAGAGTTTTCAGGTGCCTAAGTAGCCCCTGGAATCATGGTGAAATTATCCTCCCCCTCACCACCAAAATTGGAAATGGTGCCCCTGAGTGCATGGGACCCTACCGTGCTCCCCCCAGAGGAGCTGCATTAACAGACAACTCTGCAAGTTATCTGCATGCCTCTGCAAGTGACCCCAATGCCTCTCCATTTCCTTGGCCACATGTATCCTGTCCCCATGCTGGCGGCTAATCCAGAAAAAGAGGGAAAGAGCTCACCACTGCAACCACCTGAGGGAGGTGTTGGGGTGAGATCAGCTGGTCAAAGCAGGCAATAGTGACAGAATCAGAGACTTGAAGCTCCTTGAGTGACCTCTGACCTTTCCAGACGTGCCCTTCAATCAGACACAGCGATTGTAAAGTTGAATGTGATAGTAACTAGATCCATTTTAAACCCTTCACCACACAAGACAAAGCCCTTAGGATTCATCATGAATGATTTATTTCTCCTCCCCTGGATTCCTGCAGCCACCAGCCACCATGGAGCTTTCCCTCCTCTCTCCCAGGCTGGGCTCACTTGATTGCAGGAGCTCAGCGGAGGGTCCAGCTTTGCTCTTTCGCTTCCATTCTTCACATCTTTGGATGGCTGCATTGGCAACTGAGCAGCCTGATGGAAACACTGAGTCCTCTGTCTCGGCAGGCAGGCCCAGCCGTGAAAGCCAAAGACTCCCTGAGAACAGGGGGAGGTTCGCCTGAACTCTCAAGAATGGAGGCTTGGCCCATAGGCTAGGGTTACCATATTTGAACTTTCAAAAAAGAGGACACTCTGGGGAGTGGGGGGGGGGGGGGCGGGGGCAGGAGTGGTAGCCCTGCCCCCTATCTACTCCCTCCTACTTCCTGCCCCCTGACTGCCCCCCACAGAACTGTCAACCCATCCAACCCCCCCTGCTCCTAGTCCCCTGATCGCCCCCTCCCAGGACCCCACCCTCTATCTAAGCCTTCCTTCTCCCTGTCTCCAACTGCCCCCTCCTTAGACCCCCCCCACTCTAACTGCCCCCCTAGAACTTCCATCCCACCTGTCCCCTGACTGCCCCACCCCCTATCTGCACCTCTGCCCCCTGACAGACCCCCGGCTCTCCCACACCCATCCAACCACTCCCTGTCCCCTGACTGCCCCCGCAGAACCCCCGACCCATCTAACCCCCCCACTCCCTGCCCCTGACTTCCCCTCTGAACCTCCGCCCCATCCAACCCCCCCTGCTCCATCTCCCTTGACTCCCCCGACCCCTCTCCATATGCCCACCCCCTGACAGGCTCCCCCCAGAACCCCTGACCTATCCAACCCCTCCTGCTCCCTGTCCCCTGACTGTCCCTTGGGACCCCATGCCCCTTCTTCAGCCCCCCGGCCCCTGTACCCTGCTGCTCAGAGCACTTTGTCTCGGGTGCGGAGCCAGACACAGTGCCGCGCTCCCCCGCAGAGCGTGCAGCTCCCCACCCGCCCCCCGCCCCCAGAGTGATGCATTGGGAGGGAAATCCCGGACCTTTTGAGAGTTTTACAAATTCCTCCCGGAGGGCGATTGAAAACCCCAAAAGCCGGACATGTCCGGGAAAATCCGGACGCATGGTAACCCTACCCCAGGGACTCCAGGATCTGCAGCTGCTGCCACCTCTATGGTGAATCCTCCAACTCATCACCAAACAGCTCTTCCCCATTCTGCCACCCGGCCCCACGGTCTGACCGTGCAGGAGAACAGAAACCCTTTGGGACAGGAGGAGAGTCTCCTCAATGCCACACTCTTTGCATGGCTTCCCGCGGTCACTGGGAAGCACGACTACCCTGCCCCCAGGAGTCTCTCAAGGAGCTGCCAGCGCAGTCACTGGGCACCCACTCGTAATGGTCTCGGGCAGTAGCATTGCAGAGGGAGCTGAGCAGACCGTCCCTTCTGTGACTTCCTGAATTGCTGCCAGGACAGATTCTCCTCTGCACTAGGGAGAGTCCCCGAGGAAAAGCAGCTGTGGTGGGGGAGGGGGCAAGACAAGCTCTCCCCCTGAGCCCTTGAATAGCAGGCAAGCAAGACTCTGAGAGCCAGGGATCGGTGTGTCTTGCTGGGAGAGCGGAGCTGGAGAGCAGAAAAGGGCATTGGAGGAATTGTAGAAAAGTCAGTGTCATGGCCGGGTCATGGGCAGCCAGACCTAGTGGTCAGAGGCTGAGTCCACACTCACAAGGCAGGAGTCCAGAGTCAGCTGGGTCAGGACACTGGAAGAGCAGAAGCAAAAGACCAAATTGTGTTCAGCACCTCAAGTCAGATGAGTCACCCCGAGTCCGCACGCCAGGAAATCAAGCCTGGGGAGTGGGAGCAGGAACAGCCAACACACGGTCCAGAGCCGGGGAGGAGCTCGGGTGTTCAGACAGCTCCTTGTTCCTGCTGCTGGTTTAAGGAGGTCCCGGGTGCTGATTAGCTGTTCTGGGACTCTGCCAATAGGTCCTCAGGGATGGAGCCTCAAATTGGGTCTGGACTTCGTCAGTCCTAGGTAAGCAGTTTTTTGTAGGTTTCCAGGTGGCTGCTCCCAGGAACCCTGGAGACCTGGGTTAATGACCCGGGGGTCATGACAGTGACTGATCTCTCCCCGCTCAAACCTCCTGCACGAAACAGTCTCCAGGGTCCCGGACGCATCCTCTGAGAATAAAAATACACAGTCATGAGGACAAATAGGCTATGGAACAGGAGCCCCCTCTTTCTTGCAACAGCCTCAAGTGCCCAGAAGAGTGGACGGTTCTTACCTCCAGGAGATGCCTGGGATCTTCCATCTAAGCCTCAATGGGACCCATGTTGCTTGGTCTGACAGGATGAGATCATCTGTCCCCACTGCTCCCTGCGCTGGGCTGGCTGCAGCATACATCTGTGTAAGAGGCTGGGCCAGAGAGATGTTACAGTCAGGGTCCAGGCAGCCCAGAAGGAGAACAGAGGGTCTCAAACCAGAAGACGAAGCAATCAAATCAGCAGATTCGACAAAGAAGTTTTCTACCCTACAAAGAAGGTCTGTTAGGAAAGCTGAGATGTTAGTCTGGAAACTGCTAAGGCAAAGATTGGGACTTGTTAAGATTCAGTTTTAGTCACTACAAAGTGTGTTGTGTTTTGTTTGTTTGAAATTTGTCTCTTTTTCTTGCTTAGTGTCACTTAAATCTCTTCTTTGTTACTGTGCTTCCCAAACCACCTCAGTGTTGTGTGTTCGAGTGAAGTGTGAGTCTCCAGCCTACCCAACAGGCTGAGCTGTGCCCTGTCTCTTTGAAGGTAGCGAATAATTTCTGAGCGGTGCTGGGCCCAGAGTCCAAGGGCAGTTCACCAGACATCTCGTGTGAAGCCCAAAGAGACCAAAGGAGCAGGAGAGATTCAGGCCCCACTAACCCATGGGAACTTCCCACAGAAGAGGCTACACAGGGCTCCAGACACAGCCAGCAGGATCCCTCCCACAAGCTGGACCATGTCCTTCCCCTCCCAGCCCCACAGCTTCCTCCCCACCCCAGCCTCAGGAACCCCTCCCACCTCCCTGCTCTCCCCACCCACTCTCCAATACCAGGCTGTTTCCAGAATGGAAGCAGGTGTGTACCAGAGTTCACTCACCGCTAGATGCTGGCCAGGCCTCGTGTCACCGCTTTCTCGCTGGGCTAGCAACCCCGCTGATACTCACTGTTGCAGTTTGTTGGCTGGGAACTCAGCCCTCTAACCAGGTGACTGTCCTTTAGTCCACTCCTTCCTGGGTCGTGCTCCTTGCAAACAAAGTCCAAAAATGTCTTGAACAGAAACAAGGCCTTCCACCCTCATGGGGAGTTCTTCCTCAGCCTGATTTCGGCTGGCCTGCCCTTCTTGGGTTTCTGTGGTCTTCTATGTCCCCTTCCTTACTGACGGTGAGAGAACCCAGTCCTACCTTGGACTTCAGGTTTTGGCACAAGGCCATCTACTGAACAGCTCGGTCTGCTTCTGTACTTTTGCTGCTGTTTTCCCTTCTTTCCTCTCAGGTGGGGCTCACTTGGTCATCAATTTGGCCTAGCCCCAGGCTTGGCAGCCACAGGCCACGCCACCCTCTTAGATACCCTCCTCCTTCAAATCTGACCCAACCTGGCTGACAGGTTTGTTGAGGGAATGGTGAAACCCCATTGCTGATCAGAAGGAGATCAGAGCTGAAGGTTCGTTTGTCCTGCTGCGGGAAGTGGAGCTGAAGAGCGGAGATGTTATGTGAATGAGACTGCACGATGGAGTTGGAGACTGAGGGACGGGAGCCTCCTCCCAGAAATGCTCCCAGGAGAACAGGTTTGAGGAGTTCTCTGGGGAAGGTCTTGCTAGGAAAAATCCAAGGGTGGCACATTGATGGAGATGGCTCTGTGCCAGGGATGGGGGAAGCTCCCAGCCAGGCTATGCAGCAGGGATCCCATTTCTCCCCGAAGAAACCCATATGCCCAAAGAAGTCAATGGCTCTTACCTCCAGGAGGGAGCGGGGTCTTCCCTCTCAGCCTCTTTGAGAACTGCCACTGCTTGGTTTCCTAGGACAAGGGACCTGTCCCCACTGCTCCCTGAGGTGGTTCAGCTTCTGACTGCAGCGATCTGGGAGGCTGTCACACACCCCAGGGCCTAGAAGACACGGGGGGAGGAGGCTCCTCTTCAGGTCAGACTCTGAGAGCCCAGAGAAGGGCCAAAGGAAGAATAAAGGGCAGGAGATGAAGCTAGCCCTGAGCCTCTGTCCCATCCTCACCTCCTCAAATGTGGAGCTTCCTGAGCTTCAGTTGGGCAGACAGTCTGTAGCCCTGACCCAAAGGTTCTTCTGCGCCATATGGGGCAGGAAGATCTCTGCCTGGGAGCACGGGGAATGGGATGGAGGTGAGATCAAGGAAAGAGGGGAGGGGTATGGGTGTGAGGGAAAGAGCTCCTGCCCCAGATGAAGGAATTTGGGGGGCCGAGGGAAGGACCCGGCTCCACAGAGAGGGGAGAGAGTTTCTGTGAGTGCCAGGGGCCTCCATTTCCGCTTCCACTAGCCCCGCACTTACAGTGAGACAGAGCAGTACCTGCAGCAGGGAGCGGGACTTGCTGAACAAGGAGGGGAACCTTGAAGAGCATCAGATGAGCCACAGCCCTTGCAGCGCCTCGGGCATCTGGTGCAAGTGCCGGATGATGTGAAGCTGGCCCATGACCTTGGCTGTGACATCCTCGTGCTGCAGGGGAACGAGAACATGTCAGAGACTGAGACACTCCCCAGGAATCAGGGAGGATGTCACAGGAAGGGGGGGCAGTCAGGGGGAGGCAGCTGGAACTCAGAGGAGCTGATTCTTGCGACAGAGCCACTGGGAGGAAGAGAACGTGTGACCCTCTGCCACTCACAAGGACCCTTCAGACCAGGTACAAGCAGGGACATGAGCAGGAATTTAAATCAACCCCTTTTGGAGGGGCACATTCTGTTACCCCCTCAGGAGCTTGCTTCCCCCACAGTCCTAGCCACAGAAGGACCTTCCCCTTTCCCGTGTCCCCGCTTGCTATTCCCTCCCCAACAGGAGCTCACTCTTTCCCCCGCCGCACCCAGAGCTCACTCTACCGCAGGGCGGGTGCAACCACTCGGCGAACTAGGCGGTCACCTCAGGCTCCAAGCGGTTGGGGGAGGCGGTGGAGCGGAGGTGAGCTGGGGCAGGGGGGCACGGGGAGGGCCGCCTGCAGCAAGTAATGGAGTGGTGGGGGGCGGCACACAGGGGACCCGCTCCCCTGCCCAGCTCACCTCTGCTCCACCTCCTCCCCTGAGCACCGCCCCGCTCTGCTTCTCTCCCTCCCAGGCTGGCGCGGCAAACAGCTGATTGGCACCGCAAGCCTGGGAGGCGGGAGAAGCGGTGGCGTGCTCGGGGAGGAGGCGGAGCAGAGGTGAGCTGGGCTGGGGAGCTGCAGCACGCGGCTCCCTGGGCCGAGGGGAGGGGAGCTGCCGCAGGGGGGGTGCCTCAGGGCGGAGGGGGGCAGCAGGGAGCTGCCGCAGGGTTCCTGGGCGGGCGCAAGGAGGAAGTTTCACCTCGGGCGCGAAACATCCTTGCACCGGCCCTGCTCTAACCTTCCCCCGACCCCACCCTGGCGCTGGCAGAAGATCGCTCTTCCCTGCCTCTGCGACCCCCGGGTTGGAGAAGCTCTGTACCCATGATGATTATTGTGGTGGGGGGAGGGCGTGCCTCTACTTTCCCCTCCCTTATGCACACCCCTGGGTACAAGCTGACTGCAGCAGGGAGTGGCTGAAGATGAACCCTGCCCTGGGATCTAGTTGTTCTTAAACTGCTGTCATGAATTCACTTGGCTGGTGCTACATCCCCAGCTTCACAACAGTCTCTAGACTCTTTAGTCTGCCAGACTCCCTCGGCCTCTCGCTCTTCCTCCTGGATAAGCCATGTGGCTTCACCCCCTCCTTAGACTGGAGCTCTCGGCCTGCAGCGCTCCGACTTCACACTGTGAGCTCTGTTCAGTGCGGCCAACTGAGACACTCCTGGTAGAGACTCGCAGACGCTTCAGGGACAAACACACCTGAGCAAATGTTTGCAGAGACACTCAAAGAGCGTTGTCAGAACAGTTGGGTGTAGTAGTCAACTGGACACTGCATAGGAAGTTGTTAGGTTATCCGAGAGAAATGAAGGTTAAAGCACAGATCATTCTGGTCAGCCCAGAGCCCAGGCAAGCAGTAGCGAACCTCCATCTTCGAGCTCTGTCTGTCTCTCCATCTGACCTCCTTGGTCAGACTCCAGGTCAGAGCCCTGACTCCTTCCAGCAGCCAGTTCTCATCCCCCGACCTCACACCTCTCCAATTCTTTACTGAGCTGGGGAATGTTGCTCAAGCTTCCCTATTTAGAAGTGGGGAAAGCCCTCTGAGTTGTTAGTTACTAGATGTCAGTGTCCTGGTTTCTGGATTTGCCGTTATCTTCTTAGATGCTCCATCGATATGGGCAGAGGATTAAAGCCCAGACAGCAAATGGCTCAGTGAAAGAGCAATAGTGTGTTGGACGTGAGCAAAGAGTCTCTCTGTGTGTGAAGTGGCCTGTCTACACTGGCAATTCTCAGCGCAGTAACTGGCTGGCTCAGGGGTGTGATAAATCATGCACACACCCCGAGCGCAGCAAGTTTGAGCGCTGTAAAGCCCCAGTGTAGACAGGCTCTGAGCGTCGCCCTGGTTTGCCAGGAGTGCTGGGAGATCTCTCTCCCCAGCGCTCGCGGGTGACCACAGAGGCAGTGCTTTGCTGTCTAGTGTAGACAGAGCCAAATGCTTCACAACCACTGCGCGCCTCCGGAGGGAATTCTGCTGAAACCAGCGGGCTCTCACCTTGGCGTGGAGTTCTGGGAGACGGTGCGTTTAAGCATGCGGGAGTCTGGAGGGTCAGCTCTACACCAGGGGGTTAGGCAGTGGTTTTCACACTTCAGATAGGGGGAGAGTCCCCAAAGAATGTGTCTACGGATCCCAAGACTGGAGCAGTGGATGGGCTCTGTTCCGGTCCCAGAAGCTTGAATTATCTGGGGATCTTGGGACTCCGATGCTTGGGTTCCCCTTATTGCAGTCCGGTGCCACCTCACCAGGTCTGGGATACAGACACACACACCAGTAAACAGAAACCCTCTCAGTGCCCAGCATCCAAACCCCCTTAACTCTGACCAGGTGGTTTCTGGAGACATGAATGCAGAGGTCTCCCCGCCAGGGCTGCCACATCCCTTTGCCTTGGGCTGAGGGGGGCTCTTTCCTGGATGCTTCTCCCTGTTCCTGGATAAGAGTCTCTCCCTCCAGGGCTGCCACCTCCTGCTCCCTTTGCCTTGGGGTGGGAAGGTTTCTATTAATGGTTCTTCCTGGGCAGGGGAGAGGTTGTCTCCTGTTCCACGTCTTCCACCATTCTCTGTGGCCAGGATAGAGCAGCTGGTGGCTTTAACCAGAGACACCTGTGGCCAGGAGCTGCCCCGACTCTGCTGCTGGGAATGTGGCAGCCCCGGCAGGGGGAGCGGGGAGATGCAGCAGGGGAGGAGGCAGAAAAGCAGCAAGATAGACCGGAGAACCCAAGGGGACTGTCTGTGACTCCATGTTCAGGCTGCTATGGTGCTTGAGAGTTTCACATTTGATACCTAGCGTGGGGTTTGTACCCTGGTTTGTAACTGTTTGCCCTAAGGTTGGTACTCACATTTGTGAGCTACGCTAGACAGTGGAGTCGAACCTGGGTCTCCCACGTGCCAGCGGAGGGCTCTCACCATGGGCGTAAAAGTTATCAGGTTTTGTGATCAGGCAGGTGACATCACAAAACCCAGCTCCACCTTCTCCCCACGCCCACACTCACATTTTGTGTGGAGCGAGGCAGGTGCCTGACTCATTCCAGCAAGAAACGCCTCAGGTGCCTGAGCCACCGGACGTCAGGTGCTGGGTTCCCATCTGTGGCCGGTTGAGCAGAGACCGACGCCCCCCTGCAGCCCCAATTTAGGCACCTGTCGGTGAGAGGGGGCAGGGCTTAGGCCACCCCTCCCCCCTTGTCAGCATATCCCCTTGTCTAGCTTAGATGGCTCCCCGCCTAGTGAGCTGGCTTTTGTGAATCGCACTGTAAGGTGCCTCTGATGCCCACGCATTGTCTAGGGGGTTCAGGCACCTGACTCAGCTTTGCAGAATGTGATTTTCTGGTTGCCTACAAACTAGGCCCTGTAACGCTCAGCATTGCAACACCAAGTCCCTTCATGGATTGTCCCCTGTGCAACCAGTCACCTCTCCGCAGAGCACAGCTGAGCAATTCCTCATTGACACGGGCGTGCACAGGACAGAGACAAAGCACAGGCTGGTTCATGACACATCACCGTAAACCTCAAACTCTCCTCCTAGAAGCGCGATATTCCCTGTGGGGACTGGGGAGACACAACCAAGTCAGGCAGCAAATCCCACGGCTCTGCCCCCGACAACTGCAGCTGGGACAGTAAAGTGGAACAAACAAGAAGAATTGTTTGTAATGTTTTATTTTACAGTAAATAACTAAAGGTGGTAAGTAAAGGGAGCTGAGAAGGAGCCTTAATAACCACAGCATAGCAAGGAGATCCCCAGCTACTGAGAACAGTTTTCTTAATGGCACTAAAATAGCACCAGTGGCCAGGAATTAATAGAGGGAATTAATGAGTTACACTCTCACTTTCAGTAACATGTCATAAATCTCTCTGTTCCCTTTCCTTTCATACTCTCCTTTTCTGTTCATTTTTGTAACCCTCCCTTCTGATCCTGTTTATTTTCCTGTGTTTCTCCCACTCTCCTCCCCTCCCTGTTACAGATCAGCCCCCATGGCTGCTCCATTCCTCCCCCCCACCCCCAATTTTATCCCTTCCCCTCTTGCTGCCCCTGGCTGGTTCCCCTGTCAGGGATAGTTTCCTGTCACTCTTCTCATTTATATTTTCCACCATTTCTCCTGGACTCTCCCTTTATTCTTGTTTTATTTTCATTCACATTTTCCTTCTTGCTTCTTCTAATTCCCTCTGGTTAAACCTGCCCTGTCCCTGCCTCCCCCAGTGCTCCCAACCTCAGGAGTTTAAAAAAATTGTAAGACTGACCGAATGATTTTTTTTAAGGTTATATAATAGTTTTTCTGGATTGATTCATGCTGGGTCCCTGCCCAGCCCCCACCTCTGCCCCTCAGGCCCCACTGCCCCTCCTGCAGCCCCAGGGCTTCCTCCCCCTCCTCCTTCCATGCCTGGGGCTGGAGAGAGGAAGGGAGAGGAGCTTCCAGGGGTCATAGAGATGAGGCGCCAGGGGCTGGGTCGATGGGAGTCTTCCAAGCTCATAGAGACTGGGGTCCGTGAGGCTAGAGAGGCTGATTTCCGGTCCCCCCGCTCCTTTATGTGTCTCAGGGACACACGCGGAGCTGGGATCCCGGCCACATCCAGAGCCAGGGGCGGATTCTCCCCCCAGGGACGGAGCCCGGCGGGAAAGTGAAGATCGGGGCCTCGGCACCAGCATCGATAAATGTCACCTGCCACCGGTCACAGTCCAGACAAACCCGGATCCTGCTGGGGGCCTGGTTCAGGGGCAGGGGGGTCTCAGGGGAGGTGAGAGCCCGGAGCCGACCCTCCCGCCGCTCCACAGCCCAGATCCCCCCCTCAGGGCTACGGCTAATCCGTCCCTTCCTCCCCACAGACTCCCTGGCCACCCCCACAGCCCAGTATCACCCACCCCCCACCTCCACCTCCCAGCAATGTCTCCCCACGGTGAATCCCTCACAGCCCAGCACACAGGGCGCAGTGTCAAATCTCTCAGGGGTGTCGGGCAGTCGCTGCCGCGTCTCTCCACATCTCACACTTTTCCCACCCTCAGACAGGACGAGGATGGGATGAGCCGTGTCTGGATCCAGAGTCACATTCACTGGGGAGAGAGAGAATCGGAGCGTTAGGGGCAGAGCTCAGCCCTGGGGGAGGCTGGGGCCATTTCTCACACTCCCCAGCAGCCCTGTTCTGGCTGGGACAGGCCTGGATCCCAGGGAGCTGCCTCTGTCCTGGCCACCTGAGACCGAGCAGGGATGTCACTGCACTTCCTCAGTCTCTGTAAGGAGACCCACTTCATTAGTTTCCCATTTGCTTGCATAAGCTTCAGCTCCCAGCTACCCCTGTTGATTCTGCTCCATTCCCAGCCTCAGAGACACACCAAGAAAGGTTTTAGTGGGGAGGGAGCCGAGGAAGCAGGTCCAGTTTTGAAGCCCAGAGGAAATCTCCCTCCTCTAATGCAGTCTCCACTCCCAGGGCTGGGAACAGAGAGGAAGGTGCAGCATTGGGGAAGAGCGATTAACACCAAAGAGAAGGAGGTGGCATTGGGTGGGGTAGCTCCATCCCCAACCCAGAGAGAAGGGAGGAGCTGGCAGCATCAGAGGGAGAGGATCTCCCCAATCCAGGAAGCAGCTCCAATGGGAGAGCCCAGTCCTGCACAGAGGAAAGGCAGGATGTTGGAGAAGAGCAATGGGGAGACCCCCTGCACCGGGGTAAAGCAGAGGGATGAGTCAGCCCTCAGGGCATTGAGCTCTGTTCGGGTGCTGCTCAGGGAGAGTGTTTCTGTTCATTAGCATGGGCATGAACTCAGCACTCGGGTTGGTGTCAGGATTATTTGTGTGATGTCAGCTTGGGATCTCCCCAGGTGTTCCGGCACCTTGGCAGAAGTTGGGGAGGGGGGTACTAGGTCCCACCACCTGTGGCCCTGCCCTCTCCCTGGCCCTGCCCCACTCTTCATCTTCCCGCCGAGCCCCTGACCCTGGCCAGGTTGGGAGCCTTGGCCACTCTGGAGAGCCCCTGACCCTCCACCTTCCCATGTCCCCACTCTCCGGTGTGCACCACCCAGGGCAGGTGGAGGGTCACTCCAGGAAGAGGAGCAGGGGTGGGGCCACTGAGAGGGAGAAGCACCAGGAAGAAGCTGCACTACACAGGGCGCAGTTGTTCAGCCGCCCCTCCATGAAGCACAGCCAACGCTGCGATGCGCCACGCCTGGCCAAGGCTTGCAGTGTGGGGGGCCAACACGGCCCCCTGCCCCCAAACTATGCCCATGTTAAAAACAGGGTGAGCTTGGCCCCCTGGCCCCCCAAGTTCCAGTGCCCCTGGATCTCCTCACTGTGAACAGGTTATTTTTAGGGCTGTGTGCACCACAGTCACTGGTGAGTTGGTTGGTAACTTTCGTTACAATCTCAGGAAGATGTTTTGACTGGAATTTTGTCATAATTTAAA
This sequence comes from Caretta caretta, assembly GCF_965140235.1. Lineage (NCBI taxonomy): Eukaryota > Metazoa > Chordata > Testudines > Cheloniidae > Caretta > Caretta caretta. The sequence goes on from NC_134219.1 coordinate 43,718,519, forward strand.
GACAGTCTCCAGCTGCAAACTCACCCTGTCTGTGTGCTCCTAGGGATTCCCCAATTTGTGTCTCCAGTGCAGACGGCAGAGTGTCTGGCGGGGGAAAGGAGAAAAGAGATGAGATTTCAGACTTTCGTATTTATAACAGCGTCCCCACTTTGAACGCATAGAACTGAGTTTTCATCATGACAGAGAAACAGATCGAGAGGCCCAGAGACACACTCAGGCATTTCATAGAAACCAACTGAAACCTTCTGTTTCCTCTCTCATTCAGCCATCTCCCAGCAATGGAACCAACGTCCTTTCAGCCTCACAACCATCCCAGGACACACAATCTGTAAGAGAGATTTACTTTTCCCCTCCTCATCCCCTCCCACCCTTCCAACTCCAGTTGGTTTGTCTCATTCACTCACGGCCTTTTGTCATAACCTAGACCCAGATCATACAAAGACTTTGGCAGAAAAGTAACTTTACCCACTTTGGTCCCTTTGGCCAGGGTCAGGCAGCATCATGTTGTGCGAAGGACACTTGACAAAATTACCGGAGTGGGTGACGGACACTGGCGGGGGGTTATGTCATTCAGTCATCATTCAACCCGTAAAATAACGCACAATTTTCCACACTGAAAAAACCATAACCTAGCTCGTTAATAAATAATAAACAATAATAATAGGAATAAATTCAACTCAAGTGAGTGTTTTTGAATGTCCCTCACTATATTCAGTCAATATTTTTTTTGTGGGATGGGGGCATTGAAATAAATATTTCTCCTAAAATCATATTTCAGTGCATTGTTGTCACTACTTTTTTATTTTTCTTGTTTAAATAATATGTCTGATGGGAGGATGAGTGTCTGTGTGTGTGTGTGTCGCACCTCTACACCGCTTACCCCATGTCTCTCCCCTATCTGTGTCCCTTACATGGGAGATCCCCCATCATGTCACAGGATGTGGGAAGCAGAGGAGGGGGGTCTCTCAGTGGAGCAGGGTTTCCCATCGCCTCACTGTGACCAGGGCACCCCTCTCCGGGCAGGGGTGATCCCAGGGTCTATGGGAACTTCCTCTGTCTCCTGACCAGGACAAAGGGACAAGCTCTGGCTGTGGTTCTGTTGTAAGCAGGGGCCAGGGTGGAACAAATTCTTCGGGGGGGGACGACTCACCTCTGGTGGCTCCCAGAAGTGGCTTCCCACTGTCCCTCATCCCCGCTGCTCCTGGGAAGCTAGGCTGAGAGGGTCTGTGCAGCTGGGGGAGGGGTAGCAATGAGGGGCTGGAGCTTGGCTAAGGGGGCTGTGCAGTGAGGGGTGGCACTGAAGGGCTGGAACTAGGCTGTTGGGAACTGTAGAGTGAGGGGTGGCACTGAGGGGCTGCAGCTAGGTTGAGGGGAGCTTTGCAGTGGGGGGTGTCACTGAAGGGCTGGAGCCAGGCTGAAGGGGGCTGTGCATTGGGGTCAGCACTGAGGGGCTGGAGCTAGGCTGAAGGGGCTGTGCAGTGGGGTCAGCACTGAGGGGCTGGTGGGAGCTCAGCTGAGGGGGGCTGTGCACTGGGGTGAGGCAGTGAAGGGCTGTAGCTAGGCTGACGGGGGCTGTGCTGTGGGGGGAGGCATCCAGCCACAGAGAAGTTAGCAAAGTCCAATTCCCACTGTGTGGAGACAAGGGGGAAAGTGGCGTGTGCATAATCAGTGGTAATAAACCAATCAGAGAAGAGAACAATAACATGAAAATAACTTGAAGAAAAAAAGCCCTGCCAATGATGTGTTCATGCACGTGTAGTGTATGACCAATATAAGGTACTTAATATTCATACCACTCAAAGGTGATTGGAAAAGAACTAGTAAATATGCAATTTGGAGGTGTCTAATATTCCAGACATTGTAAGGGGTAATTGCGCTTCCAAGGAGACCCACCTATGGCCCGGGAGAAGGGAACTGACCAGCACTTCTTTCTATATGCGATGGCTAGTAGCAAATATCCCAATGGCTGGTGATGGGGCACGAGTCCGGGAGGGCTCTGAGTTAGAGAGAAATCTTTCCCAGGTGTCTGGCTGTTGGATCTTGCTGAAATGCTCAGTGTCCAACTGACCACCATAATTGGGATAGGGAAGGAATTTTCCACCAAATCAAATTGCCAGAGACTCTGGGGTTTATTTTTGCCTTCCTCTGCCATATGGGAAACATCTCATTTACCAATGTTACAGAGAATCCACCATTTCTTCTAGTTTAACTTGAAGTCTTTAAATCGTTATATGAGGGCTTCAGTAATTCAGCCAGAGTTTACGGGTAAATTGCAGGAGTGGGTGGGGAGGTTCTGTGGCCTGCAATGTGCAGGAGGTCAGAGTAGACGGATCATGATGGTCCCTTCTGACCTTAAAGTCGATGAGTCATTTCTTACTTTGTAACTGCAATTGAAAAGCATGTTTCTGGTGCAAAGAAGGTTTGAATTAATCAACCTGAGTGTCTTGGACCCAAATGTCTGGCCTTCTCACCCAACAATTAAATAGAAGCATCATCTAAGTGTGAACCAATTGACCAGCACCATTCTCTTCCCACAGTCTCAGAGGCTCTTCCCAATTTCCAGTCCTAGATCCCTTCTGGGTACCTTTGAACTTCCTCAGAGTCTCCATTAGCACAATAGTTTTCTGGGAGAAATCGCTGACTCGCTCTTCCAGTTCAGGAGAAATCTCCTCTGGCTGCTGGAACTTCCCCTTCTCACACCTGGAGAGAAACAATTTCACGTGATTATATTTCATTGTGTGACTCATGATAAGTTCTGGCGAGTGAGTCGCTGCTCTAATGGGGCTGGAGTTCGAATTCCTCGACTTCTCCCGGCCTCAGAGCAGGTGCAACACAGCCCATGGCCGTACAACCTTCCCTTCTGAGGACTCCTTAATATTCTTCAACTCTGGTCTGGTGAGCTCAGCTCTGGGGACAAAAGGGGAATTGAGTCTCCTTGGCCAATTCACTCCTTGGCTTCCCTGCTCTGAGGGACAGGAGGTTTCTATGTAAAGTGCTGTCGAAATCTGTCCACTAGAAACTAAACTGAGACACCAACTCCCCCCTCCACAGCTCATTCCACACAGGTCTCCAAACAGTGCTCAGGCTGCGAAAGACTCAGGTGGGAAAGACTCTTGACCACTGCTGCCTTGGGCTGAATGGTAACCAGGGCCCCAGTAGTGACAGGCCCATATTCCATCCCCACAATCCTGAGGCAGCCACTCCCCCAGGGATGTGACATCTCTAGGAAACACATGAGGTCAGTCTTTCCCACTGAATGGACAATTCCAGAGTCTTCTGTACCAGGGTGAGAACCTCAGGATTAAGTTTATCTGAGAGATTTGTATCCAAAATCCCCACACATGTTGCTGTGGAGATGTGGTGCAAACATCATCTCCATGCTCTTCCCCAGCATTGCCAAGTATGTGTGGGAGTGAGAGAGAGCCACGTACCTACTCAAGGTGCTTCTGACATCCTAGAGGGGAGAGAGAGGAGAGAGAGATTAAAAAAAATCTCAGTACCACCTGAAACACACTTGGGATTCCAGGAAAGTGATTTTGCAAATACAGGGGAAATCAGCCCTGCCCTGGCCCCGGGGCCATGGTTTCATTGAGCTAATGGGGCTTTTCCATCTCTAATATCAATGTGCCTGTGAGTCTGCAAAGAACAATAGTCATTCACATTTCAGCAATGCACACATTGAGTTACACTGAGATCTCTGACTGCTGGACCCCGGTTCCTGTACTTCAGGAGCTGTCCTGTCCCTGTGTTGGGATTTGGCATGTTTCTAGCTCAGTCTCACCTGCAGGAATCCACTTGCTGGCTTCTGACACTTCCCCTCCATCTCACTGATCAGCTCACTGAGACGGGAAATCCCCTCTGAGAGTTTGGTGATATTTTCATTCTGTATCTTCACAATCTCCTTGTCCAGCTTTTCCAGCTGGGCCAGCAGGAGTCGCTCTTGTTCCTCCAGGAGCTGCCGCAGTTGCTGAAATGCAGACACAATCTTCTGCCTCTCGGTTTCTGTCTGTTTCTAGAAGAAATAAGGAAAGGGCTGGTCAGGAACACGGATGGAGCGTGATGACCTTTCATACAGTCTTACAAGAGAGAGTTTCTTTACAATCTCTAACACATCTGTTCAGAGACCAGGCCATGAGCTGTCAGGCCTAGTGCTCAGAGCTGCAGTCAGAAGTCAGGAACTGCAGCCGAAGTCAGAGCTGGAGTCAAAGTTAGGATCTGACCAAGGGTTGGGGCTACAGTCGAGCTCAGAAGTCATGCCAAAGGCTGAGCCAGAATCAGTGTCTGGAGTCACACAGGGGGATCAGGACTGGAGTCAGAGTCAGGCAGCCACGTGAAGGGTCAAGCCAAAGTCAGACAGCAGTACTGCAGGTCAAACCTGAGTCAGGAACAACACCGGGCCAAGCCAGCGTCAGGGTCCAGTCCAGCAGCAGATCGGGAGTTCACTCAGTTGTTTGGAAAACTTCCCGTGACTCCTGCTGGCGTAATTCATGCAGCCGAACGTCTGCTCCAATCAGGAGCTTCGTAGGCAGATCCGCTGGTGGGCCAGAGTTCCACTAGCCCCTCCCCCACTGGCTCTGGAGAGCGGTCGGGTTGTAATGAGAGTCTCTGTGGGCTGAGGTTCCAAACCCACCATTCTTCACATCCTGACACTTGACTCTACACTGTGATCACAAAGGAGAGGATTTTCTTACCGCTTCCCATTTGGGCCCAATCTCTCTGAAAGGGCTGTCTCCATGTCTACTGGGATATAGTCAGTGCGGTTTGGGAGAAATTTTGTGAATGCCACAACGGGTAGTAATTAACTCATTAATTAAAATGCACCTTAGAGCCTGCAGAAGACGCTGTTGTCCTTCTCCAGGGAGAGAACATTTGTGATATGCACATCTGCACACACACACACACACACAGAGTATCCCATGATCATGGAGAAACACACACAAGGCCACAGAGAAATCTACCAATAAACATCCCTCCCAGCTCCGTGTCCCAGCAGAACAACAGGCACCGACCAGATACTCCCGGCTTCTCTCCTCTCCAGTCACTTTCAATCCCAGCAGCTTTTCTCTCTCTTCCCTCAGAGTCTTCAAACGGGCTTGTATTTTTTCCTGACAAACAGAAATGATTTGGTGGGTTTATTTTCAGGGTTGTAGTGGGTGGATGAGGTGTTTTCCCACCCAAAATTCTACAAAACAGTCAGTCTTCCTAGATTGACTAGGTGGGTAAGGCAATACCTTCTGCTGGCCCAGCTCCTGTTGTAAAAGAGTCACACAACTCAGCTCTGGGGAACACACTCTTTCCCAGGCCTGAAGAAGGGCTCTGTGTAAGCTTGAAAGCTTCTCGTTCACCACAGAAGCTGCCCATGAGCAGATATTACTTCACCTACCTTGTTTTTCTAATAGCCCGGGACCAATACAGTTACAACAATATTGTGTACATCAGTGGGTCTTTCTCGAGGTAGGACATCAGAGACACGAAGAAAATGAAACCTTATCTACGGAAATCGGGCGGGTTTTGTATTCAGATTGTTTGAAGTTATTACATCCACTTTCTCCATTGAGTCGAACCAGTGGAAAACTGGTGTCCCATGGCGGTGAATCTATAAAGCTGTTTTTGAGAAGATTTAACAAACAGTGATACCAATCCCAGAAGCCACCGGGGGCAGCCATGTAGGCTGGGATGCTCAAAGGAGTCCAACTCCATTGACTTTCAGCCCTGTACCCCGGGGGATGGGACAGGTTGGACAGCACTGATCTAAGGCCTAGGGCAAACCCCATTAGATGTGTTGACTTGTGTTAGGAACAGCTGGGGTTTGCCCTCGTGCTGTCCTAGCCCCTTTCCCTGCAATGGCCTCTGGGTAGCTTCCCCAAAGTCCTGAGCAAAGACCCCAGAAGCGGTGGATTCTGGCAGATTTCAAAGGGCTGCCTGGTGGGACTAACGGACACACGTTGGCTGGTCCTTGCCCATGAACACACGAGAACAGATCAGAGTGGCACTGGTCCGCACGGCCCAGGGGTTAGTTTTGCTGAAGATAAGTCTGATCCCAGTGGCATGTGGCATGGACCTGCGCTGACTGGAGCCCTTGTGGGTGTGGACTGAAGGTGCTCGGGGTCCCATACCATGTTCAGCCCAGTCATCTCCTCTAGTGCAGGCCGGCATCTTCTGAATTTAACCCTCATGTAGCAGGACAGGAGTTCAGAATCCCAGTGGGAAACCTCCTCTCCCTGCCGGGCCTTAGACCTGTATCAAGGAGTCTTTTCCTCCTTCTGTCTGCATTTCATCACTTCTCAGTGCTACTGAAAGGGGCAGAGTAACTAGTGGTTAGAGCACTGAAGTGGGCCTCGGAAAACCAGGTTTTTATATCCAGCTCTGCCACTGATCTGCTGAGTCACCTTGGACAAGTCACTTCCCCTCACTGTGCCTCAGTTTCCCCTCCCACCCTTTGTCTGTCTTGTCGAGTTAGACTGTAAAAGGCTCGGGACAGGGATTGGCCCTCACTGGGTTTTGTGCAAGGCCCCCACAATCAAGGTCAGATCTCATCTGGGGTCTCTAGGGGATGCAAAGAACAATAAACACTGTGATACAAGCAGTAATACCAGCCACAGCTTGTAACTCCCCCAATCAGCTTTCATGCAATGAAGGCTACACACAGCTGAATGACAGGGTTACACCATTAACCTGTAATTAACATTCAAAGTTATTACCCATTAGACTGGACAGCAGCTCTGTACCTTGTACTTCTGGGCAGCTTCCTGTATGGGAACCACCGTGTGAGCACGGTGAGCCCGGGATCTGTCACACACCACACAGATGGGGGTTTGATCCTCTTCACAGAACAGTTTCAGAGCCTCCTGGTGTTCCCCACACACCCCGCCCCTTCCTGGTCCTTTCGCTGCCTGGAAACTCAGCCGCTTGGCGATTTCTACAACATTTGCCAGCTGCCTGTTGGGCCTGAGGTTTCTCTGTTGCACAGTTTCTCTGCACTGAGGGCAGGAGGCGGCTGTGTCGGGTCCCTCCCAGCACTGGGCGATGCAGGTGCGGCAGAAATTGTGCCCACACTCCAGAGTGACAGGGTGTGTGAAATACTCCAGACAGATGGGACATGTCGCTTCCTCCTGGAGACTTTCCACGGGGCTCTCTGCAGCCATGGCTCCCTCCGGGCAGTGGGACAGGGTAAGTTTCAATTTCCTGAGTTCACACTCTGCCCCACCTGCAGCAGGAACTGGGTGTTTCCTTGCCTGAAAATGACTCAGGCTGTTTGCCGAGCAGGAAGGACCCAACCAATTTCACCCCTGGAGGCTTTAGTGAAAAAATGTATCAATTCTGGGGGGATCAGACCATATTGTGGTCAGACCAGAACTATTTAATGACACGAGACACTGAGATTCAAAAAGTTGAAGCTTTAGAACTGTTAAAATTGTCTGTGAGGAGCTAAATCTCCTCCCTCCCCCAGCAGCTCCCCCAGGGCAATGACCCAGTGCCTCCCCCACCACCACAGGGACGGAGGCTGAGAGTCCATCTGCTGGCGGCTCAGGGGCCTGTGGAATGTGCTGGGATCTCAGCCTGGGCCCTAGGGGGCAGGTGACCCTGTCACACAACTGTTGCCGGCACCCAGTGCCAAGAGGCTGAACAACAGCTTGAGTTGGTTCGTTACCCGGTGTGCTACACCCAATAATCACAACGGGGTGGAGAAGCAGAAAAGTTTATTAGCAGCTGCCAAAAGGTACAGGGAGAATAAAATCTCAAATCCTGCACAACAGAGCAGGAAGTTACACAGGCTTTTATACATCCTTTTTCCCAGCATACTTATCCAATAGCAAGCTGCTCCAAGTATCCATATAGCCAGCCAATCCAGTTCCCAGCTAGTTCCCTGATTCTCTGTATCATTTGTTAAACTATACATAAAGCTGCTTTATTCAGCATTGTTCTTCCATATCTCCCCTGTTTGGCCTTGCTTAGTTTCAGGCAGTCTGACTCTGCAACATACTGTTGCAGATTCTCAGCATAACTGCTGTGTGTGCCTCCAGGCGGGGGGGCCAAGGACACTTGGGCCTAGCACGCAGAGCTGCTGCAAGTGCCTCCAGGCAGGAGGAGGGGGGCCAAGGACACCGGGGCCTAGTGCGAGGGGGCTTCATCGACACTCGTGGTCTTCCATCCCCTCGAGTTACCTAGTGGCCATGCCCCAGTGTTCCCAACAACTCCCCCCTTTGAGAACACTCAACAGCCTTGGCTCTGAGTTTTCTCACTTGGGCTTGCTACATTGGAGATATTAACTGGACAGCAAGTTACATTTCCAAACCCCTTTTTTGTGGTAAGATTATTTGTGTTTCCCTAAAAGGGGAGGAACCATTACACCCACACTGTTGGCCTCCCCTGTTGGTCTTTATCCAATACCCATCAGCCCACTGTGTAATAACACAGGAGCTCTTTTCCCACAGGATGCCCATAGGGATCAGATTGGTTTCGGGTAAAACATAACACTCCCTCAGTGAGTACTGCAACTGAATACTCCTGGTCCTGATAGGTGGCTTGCTGTAAAGAGGTCTTGTTCCAGAACGGTGAGTTCGTTCTTTCCTGCTCTTTGGTGGTGGCTAATTCTGCTAGGGTCAAGGGCAGCATGTCAAGGGGCATTCCCGTCTTGGGGGATAGTGGAGTTGGAGCACATACTCAGCAATCAGTCTGGTTTGTTAAATTAGCAACATGGTGCGCAAGCAAAACAAAGGAGTTATGCTCCCGATATGCACAGTTTGGAAATACCAATACAAAGAATAACAATGTTACCCAATTAATTATCACCAGAGTCTTTCCAACCCAGGGTCTCCAGTACCTGGGTGGGCCCATTTTAGCATTAAGGTGCCCGCTATTTGTGTCTTTTAAACAGTAGCTTTAGCCCGAGATCTTCACTAGATGAGGAGTCAGCAGGTTGGATGGTCCACTGTCCTGCTGACGAGGGGGCGGTTACTGCCTTTAGACGAGAGTGATGGATCCAGTTCTTGTGTCCCTCGATCTTTGCCGCTGTATGGGAGATCAGCAGGACGGTATAGGGTCCTTTCCACTTTTCCTGGAGAGGCTCGTCTTTCCAGGTGCGAACAAGCACAGAGTCACCGGGCTGTAAGGAGTGAACAGGAGAATCCAAGGGGAGAGGCTGGGAATCCTTGGTATGCCTGTGAAGAGACAAGAGAACAGCAGACAGGGAACACATATACTGTGACAAAAAAACATTACCCAACTCCCATTCCCCTGACAGAACCGGGGTGCCATTCATGGGCCATGCCCTTCCAAACATAATTTCAAAGGGACTGAGCCCTAATCTACCCTTTGGGAGAACGCGAATACGGAGTAGGACGAGGGGCAAAGCATCAAGCCATCGCAGTGAGGCTTCTTGGCACACTTTTGAGAGATGCCGTTTAAGGGTCTGATTGGTACGCTCCACTACACCACTGGCTTGCGGTCTCCAGGGTGTATGGAGTTTCCAGGGGATCTGTAAGGCATGTGAGATGCTTTGAATGATTTTTGACGTGAAGTGTGTCCCATTGTCAGATTCCATCCACAGGGGGAGTCCAAAGCGAGGAACGATTTCCCTAACAAACTTGAGGGCCACTGTTCTGGCAGTGCAGTTACAGCATGGGAAGGCTTCTGGCCATCCGCTGAACCGATCCACTATAACAAGGAGATATTTGAACCCTTGGGTCCGGGGAAACTCAGTAAAGTCTATTTGCCACACTTGTCCAGGGCCCGGAGTGGGTTCTAGGGCAGCTGGTGGCACAGGATGTCCCGGTCGGGGATTATTCTTTTGGCAGACTAAGCAGTCCGCTTGTACCTGGGCAGCCAGGGGTCGGAGTCCGGAAGTGATAAAGTATTTTCCCATTAGCTGGATAAGTGCTTCCCTGCCAGCATGAGTGGTTTGATGTAGTTTCTGCAGCACTGGCCGGATTAGGCCCTTTGGTAAGAGGACCTTCCCTTCTGGGGAATGGAGCCATCCCTCCTTTTCCCGGAGACAGAGTTTGTCAGTTAGCTGTCTCTCCTCCCCAGAGTACTGAGGGGTTGGAAGCTCCCCTACTGATGGGATAAGGGCATGCATATGGGCGTTCTCAGCCTGAGGGGATGGCAGGGTGGCAGCATGCTTAGCCTCTCTATCTGCCCGGGCGTTACCTCTGGCCACATCTTGATCCTCCCTTTGATGGGCTTTACAGTGTACCACCGCCACTTCCGAGGGGAGTTGTACAGCTTCTAGGAGCTGGAGGATTTGGGGCCCGTACTTGACTGGGGAGCCTTGGGCTGTTAGCATTCCCCTTTGCTTCCATAGGCCAGCATGAGCATGCAGCACACCAAAAGCATACTTTGAATCAGTAAAAATGTTAACCCGCTTTCCTTTTGACAGTTCAAGTGCACGGGTCAGGGCTATTAGTTCGGCAAGCTGGGCAGAGGTCCCAGCAGGCAAACCTTCAGCTTCCACAGTGTCATGGAGGGTCACAACAGCATAACCCGCCCTTCTTTGCCCATCTATTACAGTACTGCTACCATCAGTGTACCACTCATGATCTGCATTTGGGAGAGGTACATCCTTTAAATCCGGACGGCTGGAGTACTGGACATCTATGATCTCTAAACAGTCATGTTTCTGTTCCTCTGTTTCTGGCAAGAGAGTGGCTGGGTTAAGGGAGGGGCAAGGCTGTAGGGTGACTTCAGAGTTCTCTAACAGCTTAGCCTGGTACTGAGCAATCCGAGCCTGGGTGAGCCAAAGCCCTCCCTTTGCATCCAATAAGGCTCGGACCATATGGGGAGTATAGATTTGCATAACCCCTCCCAATGTTAGCTTCTCGGCTTCCTCAAGCAATAGGGCAGTAGCTGCGACCGCCCGTAAACATGCCGGCCAACCCTTTGCAACCTGATCCAATTGCTTAGAAAAATAAGCCACAGGACGCTTCCATGCTCCTAACAGCTGTGTGAGTACTCCTAGGGCCACCCCCCTTCGTTCATGTACATACAACTGAAACGGCTTAGAGAGATCTGGCAGGCCCAGAGCCGGGGCTTCCATCAATTTTCTTTTCAGAATTTTAAATGCCCTGTCAGCCTCTGGGGTCCAATAGAAGGGGTCATGATCTGCTCCTTTTACACAGTCGTACAGGGGTTTAGCCCACAGTCCAAACTCTGGGATCCATATCCTGCAAAAGCCTGCCATACCCAGAAATGCCCTGAGCCGCTTACGGTTACTTGGGGTAGAAACTTGACAGATAGCTTCCTTTCTTTCGCTTGAAAGCTGACGCTCCCCTTGCCTTAGCTGTAACCTGATCCCTCTCCACCTCAGACAACAGGGTTCTCAGGAGGATATTACAGTCGTCTCAATCGGCTTGTGACTACTGAGGCACCCCTCAAAGACTGAAATAAACCTGCTTGGGTTGGTGGAAAACTCTCCTGCCTGTGCTTTGAAAGCAGCCAAATCCACAGGATTAAAGGGCACATGAGTATAAACCTGCATAGTTGTGGCAGGACGCCTGTCTGATCCAGACCGGGCGACTTTAGTTTCGGTGATTAAGGGGTATAGGCCAACCATGGGGGACTTACAAGGTGTGGGTGTGGGTGTAGGGGCCGAAGGGGACACCGGCTCTGCCATTACAGTGGGGGTGGGGGTCTGGGGACTAACATTAGCTGCTACCGAACCAGTCGGAGTCAGATTACAGTGCTGTAAAATATCTGGTCGAGTACATAAAGTCAGAAACAAATGCGCATACATATGTTCATTCCATTTACCCATTCACTGACAAAACAAAACTAATTGGAGGATCGTGTTGTAATTAATTGACCCTCCTGGTGGCCACCACTCCTGGTCCTCTAGTTGATATTGAGGCCAGTCAACTGTACAGAATCGTTTTAATTGGCTCTTAGTCATCGGATCCGCACCAAATACCTTCCAGTTTGCTAGAATGCACTCTAGGGGCGTACACCGTGCCCTAACCTCTGAGCTCTGTCCCTGTCCCATACCTACAGGGTAACTCTGGGCGTCCCCAGGTTCCAACAGAGCATATAATCCGGATTTTAATAGGTTCCTACCTTATCCAAGGGTCCGGTTCTTCACCGTGGCCTTCAGCTGCTCCTCCCCCACGTCTAAGGGACCGGTTCTTCACCGCCGTCCACAACAGCTTCTCCACTATATGAGTGCGTTGCACCGTTGTGCCCTCTGGGGTCGATCAAATCGCGTCTCCTCCGAGGCCCCCGATGAACTCACCGGTGCGCGCTGGGCGTCGGTTCTCGCTGCAATCCTCGACCTCCAGGAGGGGTCCGGGCAAGGCTAAATTGCAGCCTCGTCGCCCACCCAGGGACGCCAAAAGCTGTTGCCGGCACCCAGTGCCAAGAGGCTGAACAACAGCTTGAGTTGGTTCGTTACCCGGTGTGCTACACCCAATAATCACAACGGGGTGGAGAAGCAGAAAAGTTTATTAGCAGCTGCCAAAAGGTACAGGGAGAATAAAATCTCAAATCCTGCACAACAGAGCAGGAAGTTACACAGGCTTTTATACATCCTTTTTCCCAGCATACTTATCCAATAGCAAGCTGCTCCAAGTATCCATATAGCCAGCCAATCCAGTTCCCAGCTAGTTCCCTGATTCTCTGTATCATTTGTTAAACTATACATAAAGCTGCTTTATTCAGCATTGTTCTTCCATATCTCCCCTGTTTGGCCTTGCTTAGTTTCAGGCAGTCTGACTCTGCAACATACTGTTGCAGATTCTCAGCATAACTGCTGTGTGTGCCTCCAGGCGGGGGGGCCAAGGACACTTGGGCCTAGCACGCAGAGCTGCTGCGAGTGCCTCCAGGCAGGAGGAGGGGGGCCAAGGACACCGGGGCCTAGTGCGAGGGGGCTTCATCGACACTCGTGGTCTTCCATCCCCTCGAGTTACCTAGTGGCCATGCCCCAGTGTTCCCAACACAACCACGCCCAGCAAGGCCTACTCCCATTTTCTCCCAGTTTGTCCGTCCCAGCAGAGAGACCAGGGACTGCAGGGAGACCAAGCTCCTGTCCCCCAGGTGAGGGGCCTGCAGGGTACGTGGTGTGGGATAAACAGAGACCTCTCAGGCCACTTGCCCATTGCGGCTGCAGCAGGGGATGTGGGGACAGACGGAGGAGGCCTGGGGCAGTCTGGGAAGCCGCCATCGGGGACACGGAGAGGGAATTCAGCTGTGGCAGGGAAGCCGTGCTGCGCAGAGATGCTGCTGAGGATGCAGCTAGTTACCCGGGTCCAGTGTTGCAGCAGTTTAACAACGTGGTTACTAGACATTGCAGCTCAGCGGAGTGAAGTGCTGCCCTTTTGCTGGTCTCCGCGCGGATTGAGATTTGCAGCCATCATTCAAACACCTTTCCCCTGCTGCTGTCTCAGGTACCTGAGTCTTCACTCAGCGTTGCAGAGCAGAGCAGATTTAGTGCTTTGGTACAGGGTTACGGAAAGGAAAAAGACTGGAATGGTACATATAGTACCTGTAATTTCTCTCCCCTGGCTGTCAGATGTACCGTGTGCAGCTGGTTCCTTAGAGACATTCAGTCAGACAGCTGCGGTGGCCTTTTTATGCTCTGCCCCTTTCTCAGTAAATTGTGACTGTAACTTTACCCACGCCGGTCCCTTTGGCATCACTGGGACGCTTTCACAATCGGGATACTGAATCGAAAGCTTTTCGGGTCTGCTCAGAGCTCAGCACCATGGGGTCCTTGTCCTCCATAGACGATAATGCGAAGAGACACACAGGGGATGTATAGATGGGGAAACTGAGGCAGGGAGTGGGCTGGTTCAATGGACGCCCTATTCAGTGGCTCTAAGGGCCAATGCAGACCTTAGGAGCAGCTAGGCAAGTCCTGAGCTCCAGCCAGAGCTGCATCCCTGGTTTAATGGTCCTAAGGGGCTTTGCCAGGGTGCAGAGTACAAGAGGTGCAGCTTCACCCTGGCCACACCCCTCTATCCCTTTCTCCCCCTTCCTCCTCCAGCCTGTCCATGCCCCAACCCCACTCCCTCCCGCCCCTCCCAGGAGCACTCCCTGTGCCTGCAGCCACAAACAGCCATGCTCGCCGGCATAGGAGGCAGAGCACGATGGGCTGGGTCCAAATCGCAAGAATGTCTTTTGATTTAAGGTCCAAATCTGGGTCCTGAGTTAAATGCTGAGGGGCTGGTTCTCCAAGGGGCTGGGCACCAGCAGCACCCACTGACTCTGGCTGCAGCTGCGAATGCGGGTGGAACATGCGCCCTGAAGTCCTGTATTTTGAGGAGAGAAACCCAGACACCCCAAAATCAGGCCACTGCCGTAAATTTAGGCCTCACCGACTTGCCCATTAACAGCAGGACGTGGGCTAAGTCTCATTGTAAGTCGCTGTTTATACTTGGTCACTGCTCGGTCCCATGTTTGTAAGCAACAGACGTGCTGACCCCAGGGGTGCTCCAGAGCTCAAACCCCCACCGAAAAAAAACAGGGGGAGCTCAGCACCCACCAGTCACAGCTGTTCTGTGGGGCTGCCAATGAGCTCTTCGGTGGCTGGGGAGGTGCCTGGGGGAGGGCGGAGAGCAGCAAGCTGCAGATTGGCTGTGGCTTTTGCGGAGGGGTTGGAGCAGGGGCGGGAAGAGGCAGCCAGAGGGCAAGGCCTTAGGGGAGGAGGCGGAGTGGGTCAGAAGAGGTGGAGCTAGGGCAGGGCCTCAGGGGAGGGGCATAGTGGGGGTGTGGCCTCAGGGCAGAGTGGGGGTAGAGCACCCCCAGGGAAAAATAAAAGTCAGCATCTATGCTCCTACTGCCTGCCAGGGGTGGGGGGCATTATTTGAACCAGAGTCCCCCACTTCTCAGGAGAGTGCGCTAACCACTCAGCCAGTGTTTTGCAAACTGGAGGGTCCTGACCCAAAAGGGGGTTGCAAGGCTTTTGTAGGGGGGGTCATGAGATCATAAAAAATAGTATGATAACCACTGGTACGAGTGGAACACGGAGGTCATGGATTCTGCGATTTTATTTGACCTCTGTGACTTCATCTCCCCACAACAGGACTTCATCTTCAACCCCACAACGTGGCTCCGGCTGTCCGCCCCACATGGCGGGCCTCAGGCTTCAGCTGCTTTGCATATCCAAGATTGGAAGGGCTGGAGGAACAGCAAGTGACGGGGGAATTTCCCACTGAACTGAAGCCACATTCTCAGGAAAGCCCAAGGGCTTCCAATGATATGATCTGTCCTATGGATGCAAGCGTCTATCAGTTATCCCTGGAGTCTGCCCATGTCCCTGCCCTGCTCTGCTCTCTCCCTGGTCGTATGTTACAAGCAGAGACAGAAGCTGAAAGGCAGAAACTTGTGTCTTACTTTCAGCAACTGCACCATGTCCTGGAGGAACAAGAGCGACTCCTACTGGCCCAGCTGGAAGAGCTGGATCCAGCGACTGCAGAAAGAATTGAAAAGACAAAGCTAATTTTGCAGGAAATACCCTGTGCCTGTGAGCTGCTCATGAACGGGCATGTGTGTGTATGATCACAAACTGGAGAACTTGGAGGACGCTGATGTGGCTAGTAAGTTGGTGAAACTAGCCGAATAACATTTCTCTTTTGACATAGGAATAAAAACCCTGAATATTGTTCCCTTTTGTCCTTTTGAGCCATCTTTATCTTATGTAAGTATGTGTCTGTAAAAGAGTTTGGTTGTCTGAAATTTTTTTTTCTATACTGTCCATAAAAATTATTTTCAGCACTTGGCAACCCTGGTCCCAGACACTCTCTGAGGGTAACCCTCCAGTGAGTGAGACGTTGAAGCAAAACACTCCACTCTGGGCTTTTCTCTATCAGTGAACACAAATGGTGGTGAAAGCCATGCACTTTTAGAGAAGCTGTTTTACCAGGGAGACGTATCTTGGGAGACGTATCTTGGGAACTCTTCGTCAACTGGCCTGCAATTTCACCCTCCACCTGCCCAAGATTGAGGGGCCCGAGAGCAGCCCCCTGCCTGTGTCCCCACCCCATGGGATCTATCCCATATGATTGAAAAGAAAATGTTGAAAATGTGGCCCAAGCAAAACTGATACAGTGATGTGTTCCTGAGTCTGCAGAGAGCCTGATCTAATAGGTCAGAGAGGAGGAAACTTCCCCTTGCATCTCAATAGGGTGTTCCCTCCAAGAACTACTGCTCTGGGGTCCTCAGCCACCTCTCCCCAGTTGGGGGTCTGTGCATGGCATGAATGGAAAAGGGCAATGGGCCCAGCTCACCATATCAAGAAAATAAACTAGCGGCTTACATGTACCAAGATCCCTGCCCCAAAGAGCTTGCAGTCTATAAAGAAGAGAAGAGACAAATTCCCCCTATGCAGGGCCCTGGTTGAACTCAGTGTTTGTGTATTACTCAGATTCAGTGGCTGCAGAATTGTCCCTTGAACCTCTCAAGTCTGTGAGTCATTGCTAGGGGTATATCTACACTATGAAATTAGGTCAAATTTATTTAAGTCGACCTTTAGCATCCGATTTTATAAAGTTGAAGGCGCGTGTCCCCACTAGGCACATTAGGTCAGCGGAGTGCGTCCTCGCTACCATGGCTAGCATCAACTCACAGAGCGATGCACTGTGGGTAGCCATCCCACAGTTCCTGCTTCCCATTTGAATTCTGGGTTAGGCTCCCAATGCCTGATGGGAATAAAAACATTGTTGCAGGTGGTTTTGGGTACATGTCATCAGCCTCCCCTCCTCCCTCCTTCCATCCTTGAAAGCAATGGCAAACAATCGTTTCACACCTTTTTGCCTGGGTTATCCATGCAGACGTTATACCACTGCAAGCATGGAGCCCGTACAGCTGTACACTGCTGTTGTGAGCATTGCAAACACCTCACGCATTATCCTGCAGTATGTGCAGAACCTAGCTAGGAGCCACCGGCGTGAGGAAGAATGTGAGGAGGCCATGCACACAGACGTGCTGGAAGCCATGTGTAATGATGCTGGCTTTGGTGGGACACCACTGAGAGTATTAATTCAGGGCAAGTTGCTTAGAGCAGGGCAGTTACAGCCCAAGGCTGGGGGGTTTTTTGCACACCAAGGCAAACCAAACCAGCCAAACAGAGAAGACTTTGATTCCACCCCACTGGCTAACCACAAGTCACACAAGGCGCAATTCCCTTAGACACTCCCGTTTCCCAGTATCACCACCAGGGCCACTTGTTATGGGGAGGAATGGTTATGAAAAGCAATAGCCCAGTAAAAGAAAAAAGGTTCTCTCGATCCCAGAGGACCAAGCCCCAGACCCAGGAACATATACCAGTCAGATCTTACCCACAAATCACACTGTTGCCAATTCTTTAGAATCTAAAATCTAAAGGTTTATTCATAAAAGGAAAAAGATATAGCTGACAGCTAGAATTGGTTAAATGGAATTATTTACACACAGTGATGGCAAAGTTCTTGGTTCAGGCTTGTAGCAGTTGTAGAATAAACTGCTGGTTCAAATCAAGTCTCTGGAGTTTGTCCACAGCTGGGATGAGTCATTCAGTCCTTTGTTCAGAGCTTCAGTTTGTAACAAAGTTCCTCCAGAGCTCAGAAGAAGGATTGAAGACAAGATGGAGGAGATGCAGAAGCCTTTTATAGGCTCTTGCCATGTGGAAGGACATCCCTCCGTTCCTACTGTGGAAATCACAGCAGCAAGATGGAGTCTGGAGTCACATGGGCAAGCCACATGTCCATGCATGACTCAGTTCTTTACAGGCCAATGCCATTGTTTACATGTTAGTTTGAATGTTCCCAGGAAAGCTCAGATGTGGACTGGTGTCTCCCAAAGTCCATTGTCAGTTAAGTGTTTCTTGACTGGGCACTTACTGAGAATAGTCCTTTCTCAAGAAACTGACCAAATGCTTTACTGAGGCTACTTAGAATCAAAACACACTGAGATAAAAGTACATAGCCAATATCCATGACTTCAACTACAAAAATGATACACACATACAGACAGCATAATCATAATCAGCAAATCATAACCTCACACGACAACCTTTGTAGAATATTTGCTGCAAATATATAACAGTGGTTGCAACAATGATCTATATGGTCCCAGTTTATGTCAATAGCTTCACACCATGGAATGTAGCAATTGGCATATGCTAGCGGCATTTGGGCATGTTGACACAGTGGAATGCCGATTCTGGTCCTGGGAAACAAGCACAGACTGGTGGGACCACATAGTTATGCAGGTATGGGATGATGACCAGTGGATTCAAAACTTTCACATGCATAAGTTCCACTTTCATGGAACTTTGCAAATTGCTTTCACCCACTCTGAAGTGCAGCAATACCAAAATGAGACCTGCTTTGACAGTAAAGAAGCGAGTGGCGATAGCCCTTTGGAAGCTTGCAACACCAGACAGTCAGGAATCAATTTGGAGTGGGTAAATCTACCGTGGGGGCTGCTGTGATCCAAGTAGCCAGGGCAATCAATACCCTTCTGCTAAGAAGCGTAGTGACTCTGGGAAACGTGCAGGACATAGTGGATGGCTTTGACGCAGTTGGGTTCCCTAACTGTGGTGGGACGATAGACGGAATGCATATCCCTATCTTGGCACCAGACCAACTTGCCAAAGAGTCCATAAACCACAAGGGGTACTTCTCAATGGTGTTGCAGGCAGTGGTGGATCACAAGGGCCGTTTCACCAATATAAACGTGGGATGGTCAGGAAAGGTGCATGACACCCGCATCTTTAGGAACTCCAGTCTCTTCGGATAGCTGGAAGAAGGAACTTTCTTCCCAGACTGGAAAATTACCATTGGTGACATTGACATGCCAAGAGTTATCCTTGGAGGCCCAGCCTACCCCTTGCTCCCATCACTCATGAAGCCATACACAGGCAGGCTGGACAGCAGTAAGAAGCAGTTCAACTATAGGCTGAGCAAGTGCAGAATGGTGATAGAATGTGCCTTTGGACGTTTGAAAGCTCGCTGGCGCTGTTTGCTGACTAGGTTAGACCTCAGCACAACCAACAGTCTCATTGTTATTGCTACTTGCTGTGTGGTCCATAATATCTGTGAGAGTAAGGGGGAGACGTTTATGGTGGGTTGGGAGGTTCAGGAAAATAACCTGATGTCCAATTTTGAGCAGCCAGACACCAGGGCGGTTAGAAGAGCACAGCCGGGCGTGCTGCACATCAGAGAGGCTTTGAAAAACAGTTTCATGACTGTCCAGGCTACGGTGTGACAGTTGTGTGTGTTTCTCCTTGATGCAAACCCACCTGCTTTGTTGATTTTAATTCCCTGTAAGCCAACCACCCTCCCCACTTCAAAATAAAGTAACTATTGTTTTGTAACCATGTTGTCTTTCTTTATTAATTAAAAAAAGTGAGATAACGGACAAGGTAGCCTGGGTGGGGTGGGGTGGGATGCGGGCCATCCTCTGGAGTGCAGTTCCCAGAGCCTCCCCCCCGCCCACATTCTTGGGAGTCTGTGTGAGGAGGATATGGAACTTGGGGAGGAGGGCATGCCGTTCTACAATGCTGTGACAAAGTGGGACTGTTCTTAATGTTTCCTCTGAATAGTGTGGGGGTGCCTCAGTTTCCCCTAGGCAGTTCTTAAGTATCTAGGGGGTGGAGTAAGGGTGTATGATCATTGCAGAGCCCTAGAGGGCATGTGTGTGCAGGAGTCTGGACACAGAGAATGGCCGACACCCTGTTTCCTGGCAACTGATGGCCTGGGCCCTTCCCCCCCTGCAAGGTGAGAGCTGAAGGGTTGGAGAACAAAGGAATCAGGTGACCACCTGGCCCGGGAAAGGAACAAAGCCCAGAGGAGGAGGGGCTGGAGGGAGGTTCAGTTTGGGGCTGGCTGGGACATGGAGTGAAGTGCAGACGTGGTTGTCTGGCTCACTGCCCCCCAAAATGGACCCAGCTGAGGGGTCCCGTTCTCTGCACCTGCAAGCTCTGTTTTAGACCATGTTCCTGTCGTCTAATAAACCTTCTGTTTTACTGGCTGGCTGAGAGTCACATCTGACTGCGAAGTTGGGGTGCAGGACCCTCTGGCTTCCCCAGGAGCCCCGCCTGAGCAGACTCGCTGTGGGAAGCGCACGGAGGGGCAGAGGATGCTGAATGCTCCGAGGTCAGACCCAGGAAGATGGAAGCTGTGTGAGCTGCGTGTCCTGAAGACAGGCTGCTCACAGAAAGGCGACTGCCCCAGAGTCCTGACTGGCTTCATGGGGAGCAGTTCCAGAGCATCGCCCAGGGACTCCGTGACAAATGCATTTAGCGGGAGTCTGTGCTCTTGTTGGCTTTCCTGCACCTCCAACAGATGCTTCATCATGTTTGTTTGCTCTCCCAAAAGATGCTTTATCATGTCTGTTTGCTCCCCCGTTAGTCTCAGCATCACGTCCTGCCTCCGCTCTTCGTGCCCACTTAATGCTTTCCTGGCCTCTGCCACTGAATGCCTCCATGCATTAAGCTGTGCCCTATCAGTGTGGGAGGACTGCATGAGCTCAGAAAACATGTCATCGCGAGTGGGGTTTTTTGGCCTTCTAATCTGCGATAACCTCAGGGATGGAGATGATAGGAGGAGCATAGAAACATTTGCACATGGGGGGAGATAAAATGGGAGAGTAAAATTGAAGATGATACATTTCTGAAAACGAAAGGGAGACTCTTTCACAGTGAATCAAGCAATTCACAGCAGACAGCACATGTGCTTTAGGTACTAGGTCGCATTTTGCCTTTTATATTGAGTACCTACCGTATGGTGACACGTCACAAACAGCTGGGCAACAGAATTCGGTTTCCAGACAGCCATGGTAAGCCTTTTGGTATGCGGGGTTGGCTTCTTACGCCTTCATAATAAGTGGGAATGGTTTCAAACTCCAGCGCACTCCTTTCCCAGAGCAAGCAATGGGTTGGGTTTCACATTTAAAAGGAGGGGCTGCGGTATTTGGGTGGCTGTGCAGTATACACCTTCCCCCACCCCACCACATGGCTATTCTCCGGGATGATCCCTTTTAGCCAAGTGCAAACAGCCCAGCATGAATGAGGTCCTTTTACTGTTTCCTTACAAAAAATTCCCCTATTTCAACCAGGTGACCAGGAATGATATCATTCTCCTGAGGCTAACACAGAAAGATATAGACTGAATGTTGCTTGCATGCGACCAAAACCCAGGACCATTTGCTGCCATGCTTTGTGCTGCAATGATTCCAGACTACTTGCTACTGGCTTGGCATGGTAAAGTGTCCTACCGTGGAGGACGAAATAAGGCAGCCCTCCCCAGAAACCTTCTGCAAAGGCTTTCAGAGTACCTCCAGGAGAGCTTCATGGAGATGTCCCTGGAGGATTCCTGCTCCATCCGCAGACATGTGAACAGACTTTTCCAGTAGCTGTTGTTAGGATATAGATATTCAGGCCTGTGTGCAAAGGTCTGTACTTTAAGAATTTAGGTGTATTCTTATCACTTGGCTAGTTATAGAGGTATAAAAGAAAGAATCAAAATCACTGTCTGCTGATGTAAGGGCCTTCTCTCACTGTGACAGTCTGAGGCCCTGTTCTTAGGCTAAGGCCTTTGGCTAAGCAGCAGAGGCAGCCATAAGCTAGGAAGCGAACGGTCACATCCTCACATTCCAATTTAGTCACATTGAAATAAGGTGCTATTGGGCTGTTAGGAATACAATCCTGTCCTGATAGTGCCTATCACCTCCAGAGAAAGGGAAGTGCCTAGAAAATGTAAAAGGAAACTTAGTCTGATAGCATCCTGTCTGGCAAGAACTCACTTATCAATAGCTGGGATGTGAAATCCTCACTTCTGTATTGTCTTGTCATTATAGTTCCCACTTTGCTATTGTTTGTCTGTATAATCTCTGTCTGGTTCTGTGATTGTTCCTGTCTGCTGTATAATTAATTTTGCTGGGTGTAAACTAATTAAGGTGGTGGGATAGAATTGGTTACATAATCATGTTACAATATGTTAGGATTGGTTAGTTAAATTTTGGGAAAATGATTGGTTAAGGTATAGCAAAGCAGAACTCAAGTTTTACTATATAGCCTTCAGTCAATCAGGAAGTGTGTGTGTGTGTGTGTGTGTGTGGGGAAAATGGGAACAGGGAATGTGGGTAAGGAAATTGGAATCATGTTTTGATAAAGGGGGAGATGGGAACAGGGAATGTGGGTAAGGAAATTGGAATCATGTTTTGCTAAAGGGGGAAATAGGAACAGGGAATGGGGATAAGGAAATTGGAATCATGTTTGGCTAAGGGCAGGAATGGGAACAAGGACACAGGTGTAAGGCTCTGTGGTGTCAGAGCTGGGAAGGGGGATATTAAGGAAGGAAACTGGAATCATGCTTGCTGGAAGTTCACCCCAATAAACATCGAATTGTTTGCACCTTTGGACTTCGGGTATTGTTGCTCTCTGTTCATGCGAGAAGGACCAGGGAAGGAAGCGGGTGAAGGAATAAGCCTCTTAACAGCTGTACTGGCCGCAAATGCATCCCAGTTCTTCAGGGCAAATCAAACATTAAATACTATTGTTTTTAAACCCTGTACTGTCATTACAAATGTGCACTCACAAGAGCTGCCTTCTCCAGCTTCAGGGTCGGGGATCCCGCCTTGGGAGGGTATTGGCTCCAGAATGATGAAAAGGTCCTGGCTGCCGGGGAGAACGGATTCACCGCTTGCCTGCTGTGCATTCTCCTCTTCCTCCTCCTCCTCCTCATCCACAACATCCTCCTCCCTGTTGCGTGAGACTCCCCCCTTGCAGGTGTCCACTGACAGTGGTGGGGTAGTGGTAGGGTCTCCCCCTAGAATGCCATGCAGCTGATCATAGAAGCAGCATGTATGGGGCTCTGACCTGGACCGACTGTTTGCCTCCCTTCTCTTTTGGTCGGCTTGCCTGAGCTCCTTAACTTTCACACGGCACTGCTATGTGTCCCTCTCTCCATCATGCCTCTCTCCATCATGCCCTGTGAGATTTTGGCAAATATATTAGCATTTCTTCTTTTCCATCGGAGTTTGGCCTGCACAGATTCTTCTCCCCATACAGCAATCAGATCCAGTGTCTCCCGTTCGGTCCATGCTGGAGCTCGTCTGCGATTCTGGGGGGACTGCATGGCCACCTGTGCTGCTGAGTGCTGCTGAGTTGGCCACGCTGACCAAACAGGAAATTAAATTCCAAAGTTCCCGGGGCTTCTCCTGTGTACCTGGCTAGTGCATCGGAGTTCAAAGTGCTGTCCAGAGCCGTCACACTGGAGCGCTCTGGGATAGCTCCCAGAGGCCAATACCGTCGATTTGTGTCTGCACTACCCCAAATTCGACCCAGCAAGGTCAATTTTAGCGCTACTCCCCTTGCTGAGGAGGAGAACAGAAGTCGATTTTAAGAGCCCTTTAGGTCGACAGAACGGGGTTGGTTGTGTAGACGCAGCCATTTTAAAATCGACCTAACGCAGCTAACTTCAACCTAACCCCGTAGTGTAGACCAGGCCTCAGAGTCTCTCTGGGTCTGGTTCCCTCCCTGACGGCAACCTGAGTTCTCCGGCTGCGTCCACAACATTCCTGAGCTGCCTGTTCGGCCGGAGGTTCCTCTGGGGAAAGGTCTCTCTGCGCTGAGGGCAGGAGACGTGTAGCGAACTATTATTTACACAGCTTCCTAACAAGGCTTTAAAGGTCAACCATGGGTCATGATAGGATGGGGATCAATAGGAAAATTGAAAGGTGGATAAGGAATTGGTTAAAGGGGAGACTACAATGGGTCCTACTGAAAGGTGAACTGTCAGGCTGGAGGGAGGTTACCAGTGGAGTTCCTCAAGGATCGGTTTTGGGACCAATCCTATTTAATCTTTTTATTACTGACCTTGGCACAAAAAGTGGGAGCATGCTAATAAAGTTTGCGGATGATACAAAGCTGGGAGGTATTGTCAATTTAGAGAAGGATAGGGATACCCTACAGGAGGATCTGGATGACCTTGTAAACTGGAGTAATAGTAATAGGATGAAATTTAATAGTGAGAAGTGTAAGGTCATGCATTTAGGGATTAATAACAAGAATTTTAGTTATAAGCTAGGGACACATCAATTAGAAGTAACAGTTGAGGAAAAGGACCTTGGAATATTGATTGATCACAGGATGACTATGAGCCACCAATGTGATATGGCCGTGAAAAAAGCTAATGCAGTCTTGGGATGCATCAGGAGAGGTATTTCCAGTAGAGATAAGGAGGTTTTAGTACTGTTATACAAGGCACTGATGAGACCTCACCTGGAATACTGTGTGCAGTTCTGGTCTCCCATGTTTAAGAAGGATGAATTCAAACTGGAACAGGTACAGAGAAGGGACACTAGGATGATCCGAGGAATGGAAAACTTGTCTTATGAAAGGAGACTCAAGGAGCTTGGCTTGTTTAGCCTAACTAAAAGAAGGTTGAGGGGAGATATGATTGCTCTCTATAAATATATCAGAGGGATAAATACTGGAGAGGGAGAGGAATTATTTAAGCTCAGTACCAATGTGGACACAAGAACAAATGGATATAAACTGGTCACCAGGAAATTTAGACTAGAAATTAGACAAAGGTTTCTAACCATCAGAGGAGTGAAGTTTTGGAATAGCCTTCCAAGGGAAGCAGTGGGGGCAAAAGATCTATCTGGCTTTAAGATTAAATTCGATAAGTTTATGGAGGAGATGGTACGATGGGATAACATGGTTTTGGTAATTAAATATTCATGGTAAATAGGCCCAATGGCCTGTGATGGGATATTAGATGGGGTGGGATCCGAGTTACCCAGGAAAGAATTTTCTGTAGTATTTGGCTGACGAATCTTGCCCATATGCTCAGGGTTTAGCTGATCGCCATATTTGGGGTCGGGAAGGAATTTTCCCCAGGGCAGATTGGAAGAGGCCCTGGAGATTTTTCGCCTTCCTCTGTAGCATGGGGCACGGGTCACTTGCTGGAGGATTCTCTGCTCCTTGAAGTCTTTAAACGACGATTTGAGGACTTCAATAGCACAGATATAGGTGTGAGGTTTTTTGCAGGAGCGAGTGGGTGAAATTCTGTGGCCTGCGTTGTGCAGGAGCTCAGACTAGATGATCATAATGGTCCCTTCTGACCTAAATATCTATGAATCTATGAAATACATCCTGCATGTTCTTCTCTCCAGACAGCCAGTGTAACCCGTTGCTCAGCCCCTCCAGCTGAGCCCAGCCGCAGAGTACTGAAGAGTATTACAGGTAGTGACCCATAAGCCTGACTCTAGCTCAAGGAGCGGTGGGTCATACCTTTTAGCTCTGGAAGTACCCAGTTCAGTCCCCGGCGTGTCAGCCAATCTGGGGCGGTCACACCTGTTTGCAGCACTGGGGAATGCCGTCCCTCAGAGCCAGGGCAGGCAAAGGGGCCAGTAACACACCTCCTGTGTCAGTCTACACATGTACATGGGTCGCTCCTGCTGGGAACGGATGGTTTGGTGGTCAACGCACAGGACTGGCCTGTGGGAAACCCAGATTCAATCCCCAGCTCTGCCACAGATTCCCTGGGCGACCGTGGGCCAGTCACTGCCTCTCTTTGGGCCTCAACTATCTGTCTGTAAGGGATAATAATCCTTCCTGTTCGTTAGCTCTTCGGGGCAGGGACGGTCACTCGCTGTGTGTCTGTGCAGCGCCCGGCACAACTGGGGCCTCTGGGTGCTAAAGGAACACACATGAACACCGAGTCTGGTTTCCACACAAACAATCCGAATGATGTCGAGGAAGCGAGGGCCTGTACTTCGCAACATGTGACTGACCGTGGTGCGTGCGCTGAATGAACCCAGCCCTGCCAGGCCTCACGGTTTGCTGCACAGCTGTAAGCTACAAGCTGGCAGCCAGGCCCGGAGAATCGGGCGATTCCGACGTCAGAAACTTTCCAATCAAATCGGTCTGACTCACATCTGGTATTTCTGCTGAGCGATGAGCAGTGGCCATGTGGAAGCTCAGTCTTGCTGCTTTACAGCCATGGATCCTAATGCTGCAGCCTGTGGGAACCTGGGAACCCAGCCCGTGCAGTGATGGTCCTCCCAGCCCCCCATAACTAAGCAGACACCAGAAAGTAACAATCACTTTATTCTGGTTAGGCTTTCGCACCCCCTCATGGGCTACCTCTGGGTCCAGTGTTGGTTTGGGTGCACTGCACGGACTCACCTTGGGCCCAGCACAGGGACGGAGGGGTTGGAGGAGGGTAGGCACTGGACCCCACCCTGATGCAATACCTCTCTGGACTTCCCTTCACTTCCCTCTGTGGGAGCAAAATCTTAACGCCCCATCCCCCCTCACTACCACCCCACCCCTGCCATTGTGCAGAAGACCCAGGTCTTACCCGGTGCAGAGGGAGACCTGGGGTGCAGCAGGGAATTCCAGGGGCTGCTGCATTCAGAGAGAACTGCCCACCGCTGCATGCGGCCCGGTAGAGCCTGCACTGAGGGCTCCTTGTCCAGGACATGCTGGGACTGCTGCCCTGGAGGGAACAGGTTCAGCTTCCTCCCAATGCTGGGCGCTGGGTTGGACCTCGCCAATGAAACTCAATTTGGAGTAGCTGAGGAGAGAGCAAAGACCCCCTGCAGTGACTGCCCGCCTCCCTAGGCTGAATCAGTGCGTCCCTCCTGCTCCCATCCCACCCAGCATCAGTGTGCAGCTGGCGAGAGAGCTCCTTCCCCTTCCCCGGCCCCACTCCCTGCTGCCCTGCACACCCTGGATTGGGAGGCAGCGCCAATCAAACGCACTGAATTAACTCTGAACCTGGGGAGCGAAGGAGCAGATGGGGGAGCAGCCTGGGAAATTCAGAAAGAAAGCAAAGAGCAAGGGAGGAGCCGTCCCTGGAGCGAGGGCAGAGAGGGAGGAGAGCCAGGCGCTGGCAACGGGGGACTCGTGTCAACTCTCCACCTGCTGCTGAGAGGAGCTGAGACCACGTACCCGACCCACCGCCGGGGGCTCCCAACGCACGCAGCACCAGAGCAGAGCACGGACAGGCTGGACTGACCCAAGCAGGGCTGGGGATGGTGCTGGCGCGGGGCAGAGGCTCTGAGTGTGTCTAGCCAGGCGGGGCGAGGGAAGAGCAGTTTTGCTCTATGCTCTGCCAGGGGGAGGGAGCGTGTGACCCCCGGCCAGAGATCCTGACCTGGGTCTGCTCCTGGCTTGCCTGGCTTAGAGAAAAGTCTTGTGTGATTGTTGAGTGTGGTGCTTGTTCCAGGGTTACTCTGAGGCCCCTGCCCAGGAGGGCGGGCGGGTGGTAGGGCCGAGGGGCAGGGCTGGAAGCCGGGACCCCTTCCCTGACGCTGGCTACCCCCGCCTGACATCGATTAGGGCTGAGTCTTAACAAATAACCCCTCCCGCCGGGTATGGAGCAATCAGACTTCCCTCTCCCCTGGTGCCGGCTGCTCTGCTCAACCGTCAGCCAAGTCAGATGGCATGTATCTGTCCCCACTCTGCCTCCAGGCTCACACCCCAGAGGCCGCCTCTGACTGCACCCAGATGCCGGGAGCGCCGCCCTCAGGAAGCAAGCTCCGAAGTTGGTCAAGGGGCTCTGGTACAAGAAGGCTCCCCTCTGAGCTCTGTTTAATGGCTGTACAATCATTCACTCGGCAGAAGGCCTGGAAAGGCCCGCGTGGGAAGAAGGAAAGAGCAGAAAGAGCTGGGGGTTTGCTCTTCACGGTCCCTGAAGGGCTAGTTTGAGACCGTGACTTACTAGAGAACTCTGCATGGGTGCAACAGGCCAGGTTGCAGGAATCGAGGGCCTTAAGTGAACTATGACGCAAGGCCCCTTGTGAATCCTCACTGTCTCCCCGCCCCAGAGTTTCACCCACCATTTGGAGGAGCACTAGCAGGGGGCCCTCCCACAGAGGCAGAGCAGGGGGCCCTCCCGTAGCTACCCCAGAGGCTTGAGAGGGGTGGCTGAGCCTTCTGTATTCTTCCCCTCCCATCACAGACACAATCGCTGCTGGGGTGGGCTTGGTGAGGGCCCCCAAGCAGTGGGTTCTGGAGTTGACACCCCTTTGAAGCCCATGGGGCAGCACAGAATTCCCCAGCTGCCTAAGGTGACTACATCCTGCTACAACCATGTCCCACACACTATGCAAACCACGAGTGCGGAGTTAACCTGGGGTAAGGGAAAAGTTCAGTCTTCGCAATCTGTTAATTCAGTTTGGAATCACTTTGGTACCTTTGAAGTATTTTAAGCTCTGGGGTGGGGTCCCAGTGAAGATTCCACTGCCCCTCCCTTGCACCACAGCTCATTGCAAAATCCCTTCCTTCCCTCCCGCTCTAGCTTCTCAGATTCGGGCTTGTCACCACAGTCAGATCAATTGCCCGCTAGTGCCGTGCCGAGACAGCGGGGCGCTGTCACTGCCGGATGCATTTACTTCATGCATCCGGGAAGCCAGGAATCTTGTCGCCAGGTGAACCTCCCGGACGTGGGGCGACGCTGCAGTGCAGGAGGTAACAAGGGTGGTGTTGTGATTTGCTTCCTTCAGTCAGCCGTGGTGATCTCACACTCCTCGTACTGCCCCAGGCGTCGGGAGGGAAACACGCTGCCCTGGTGGGATATTTCCCAGCATCTTGGTCCGGGAGGCTGCTAACAGAGGCTGCCTCTTGTGTGCGAGCCTTTAGCCAGAGCCAGGGCAGAGGCCTCCTGAGGGGGTAGAGGGTTGAGCTGAGCAGCCGGCACCAGGGGAGAGGGAAGTTTGAAGGCTCCATACAGAGGGGGGGTAATTGCTAAGATTCGGCCTTAACCGATGTCAGGTAGGGGTTACCCAGCGTTTGGGAAGGGCTCCCAGCTCCCAGCCTTGCGCCTCGGCACAAACGCCAGCCCTGACTCTAGTGGGGGTGAGAGTAACCTGGAAACAGCCCCACACGTCACAATGACACAATGCTTTTCTTTAACCCAGGCAAGCCGGGAGCAGACCCACTTTAGCAGGGATCTCTAGCAGGGTGCACACATATTCCCTCCCCCGGCACAGCAGACAGAAAAACAGCTCTCCGCACGCCCCTCCTGGCTAGACACACACGGGACTCTCTGCCCCGTGCCAATGCAATCCCTACAGGAACGTGCACACACACTAAGCCTGGCTTTCACACAAACAACCCGACTGCTACTTAGGAAGCGAGCGCCTGCACCATGTGACTTACAGTAGCCTGTCCGCGGCGCGAACCCAGCCCTGCCAAGAATCACAGCGAGCTCTTCACTGCACGGCTCGAAGCTGGAAGCTGGCAGCCAGCCCCGGAAAAACAGGCAATTCTGACACTGGAAACGCTCCAGTCGGTCTGATTCATGGCTGGTGGTTCTGCTGAGTGAAGGAGCAGTGGCCATGTGGAAGGTCAGTCTCTCAGCTTTGCTGCCCTGAGACTTAATGCGGCAGCCCACGGGGAACCTGGGAATCCAGCCTGTGCCCACTAGTGGCTTGCATAGGTTGTGCAGCGTGGTTGTGGCAAGATGCAGTCACCCTGGGCAGCCGTAGGAATTGTGTGCTGCCCCATGCACCTCAATGGGGAGTTAGCTCCAGGATCCATAACTTGGGGGGGCCTCACCAAGCCCACCCCAGGACTGATTCAGGCTAGTGGAAGGTGGCAGTCACTGCAGGGGGCCTTCACGCCCTCCCTGGCTTTTGAAAATTGAGGTCATTGGCAAGGACCAACCCATCTCCCAACAAGCTGTCATTTGGAAGAGCCTATCACCTGTTCACTCAGAGCAGCTGTCCCAGCATGTCCTGAACAAGGAGCCCTCAGTGCAGGCTCTACCGGGCCGCATGCATCAGTGGGCGGTTCTCTCTGAATGCAGCCGCCACGGAAATTCCCTGCTGCCCCCCAACGTCTCCCTCTGCACGGGGTGAGACCTGGGTCTTCTGCACACTGGCAGGGGTGGGGGTGGGCGTGTTAAGATTTTGCTTCGAGGGAAGTGAAGTGAAGTCCAGAGAGGTATTGAATTGGGGTGGGGTCCAGTGTCCACCCTTCTCCAACCCCTCTGTCTCTGCGCTGGTCCCAGGGGGAATAATCCCCACGAGTGCCGGTCCCAGGACGTAGCCTATGGAGGAGGAAGGGGTGCAGAAGACTAACCGGAATAATGTGATTGTTAAGGTCTGGTGTCTGCTTAGCCATGGTGACTGGGAGCAACATCACTGCACGGGCTGGGTTCTCACGTTTCCCAAGGGCTGCAGCATTAGGGTCCAAGGGGAGAGACTGAGTTTCCACATGGCCACTGTTCCCTTGTTCATCAGAAGCAGGGATAAAAGTAACTTACAACTCTTACCGGTATGGGGGCCTGGCTCCAGGAACTCTAGAAGGGGGAGGGGCTTTGGGTGGAAGGGCGGGGCCTCAGGCAGAAGGAGCAGGGCTGGGGTCAGCCTCCCCCAGCCAGCTCTTCAGTGCTGCCCAGGCCACGTCGCCTGGCTCTCCGGCAGCACTTTAACCTCAGCTGTGTACGGGCCTGTACCAGCAGCCACTTCTCACCGGTACGCCATACCGGCCGGTACTGGCCCACTTTCCCCTCCGCTCACAGAGCCACCGGCTGTGAGTGGGACCCGCTGGAATGCTAGCAATGCCAGAATCGCCCCTTTCTCCTGGGCTGGCTGCCCCCCACTGTAACCCACTAGACCCCATTCTCCTCCTAGAGCTGGGATAGAACCCAGGAGTCCTGGCAGGGTCTCTCTCTCTAAAGAGTTGGTAACAAAGTAAGAAAATACATTCAAATTTTAACCAGTGTCCCTAAAGTGATTTTCCACAAGATGTCAGACCACGTTAGTATTAGAGCTCAGTGGGTCTAATATTCTTTCTTTTACAGATGAAAGTTATTGAGAGGTTAAAGCAGGTAAAAGACATGAACCGGTTTGGACAGTCCGAGTTTGTCAGTGCAAAGTGACAGCAGAGATGTGGTATCTGCTCGTTTTCCATAAGTCTCTCAGCGTTACTCAAGATAACTTTGGGGATCTCTGTCTTGCAACGGGAATGTTCCCTGAAAGTGTCCAAACAGCTCAGAGATACAGAAGCACTCTCTGGATCCATTCCTATAGCTGTCTTCCCCGGAAAGCTTGTGGCAAAGCTGTAGCTCACGAAAGCTTATGCTTTCATAAATTTGTAAGTCTCTAAGGGGCCACAAGTACTCCTTTTCTTTTTGCGAATACAGATTAACACGGCTGCTGCTCTGAAATCTGGCAAGTGTTCCTGTCAGCTCATTGCTAAGTTATCTGCCAAAACAGGAGAGTTTTCAGGTGCCTAAGCAGCCCCTGGAATCACGGTGAAATTATCCTCCCCGCCACCACCAAAATTTGAAATGGTGCCCCTGAGTGCATGGTACCCTACTGTGCTCCCCCAGAGGAGCTGCATTAACAGACAACTCTGCAAGTTCTCTGCATGCCTCTGCCAGTGACCCCCATGCCTCTCCATTTCCTTGGCCACATGTATCCTGTCCCCATGCTGGCGGCTAATCCAGAAAAAGAGGGAAAGAGCTCACCACTGCAACCACCTGAGGGATGGGTTGGGGTGAGATCAGCTGGTCAAAGCAGGCAATAGGGACAGAATCGGAGACTTGAAGCTCCTAGAGTGACCTCTGACCTTTCCAGACCTGCCCTTCAATCAGACACAGCGATTGTAAAGTTGAATGTGATAGTAACTAGACCCATTTTAAACCCTTCACCACACAAGACAAAGCCCGTAGGATTCATTATTAATGATTTATTTCTCCTCCCCTGGATTTCTGCAGACACCAGCCACCTTGGAGCTTTCCCTCCTCTCTCCCAGGCTGGGCTCACTTGATTGCAGGAGCTCAACGGAGGGTCCAGCTTTGCTCTTTCGCTTCCATTCTTCACATCTTTGGGTGGCTGCATTGGCAACTGAGCAGCCTGATGGAAACACTGAGTCCTCTGTCTCGGCAGGCAGGCCCAGCTGCCAAAGCCAAAGACTCCCTGAGAACAGGGGGAGGTTCGCCTGAACTCTCAGGAGTGGAGGCTGGGCCCATAGGGTAGGGTTACCATATTTGAACTTTCAAAAAAGAGGACACTCTGTGAGGGTGGGAGAGGAGTGGTAGCCCTGCCCCCTATCTATTCCCTCCCACTTCCTGCCCCATGACTGCCCCCCACAGAACTGTCAACCCATCCAACGCCCCCTGCTTGTTATCCCCTGATCGCGCCCTCCCAGGACCCTGCCCTCTATCTAAGCCTTCCTTCTCCCTGTCTCCAACTGCCCCCTCTTTAGACCCCCCCCAGCCTAACTGCCCCCCTAGAACTCTACCCCCTACCTGTACCCTCACTGCCCTGCCCCCTATACGCACCCCCGCCCCCTGACAGACCCCCAGGTCTCCCACACCTATCCAACTGCTCCCTGTCCCCTGACTGCCCCCGCAGAACCCCCGACCAATCTAACACCCCCTGCTCCCTGCCCCTGACTTCCCCTCCGAACCTCTGCCCCATCCAACCCCCCCTGCTCCATCTCCCTTGATTCCCCCGACCCCTCTCCATATGCCCACCCCCTGACAGGCTCCCCTCAGAACTCCTGACCCATCCAAACCCTCCTGCTCCCTGTCCCCTGACTGTCCCTTGGGACCCCATGCCTCTTCTCCAGGCCCCTGCCCCCGTACCCTGCTGCTAAGAGCAGTGTGTCTGGGGTGCGGAGCCAGACACAGTGCCGCGCTACCCCACAGAGCACACACCTCCCCCCGCCGTGTCCCCAGAGTGCTGCATTGGGAGGGAAATCCCGGCCCTTTGGAGAGTTTTACAAATTCCTCCCGGAGGGCGATTGAAAACCCCAAAAGCCGGACATGTCCGGGAAACTCCGGACACATGGTAACCCGACCACAGGGACTCCAGGATCTGCAGCTGCTGCCACCTCTATGGTGAATCCTCCGACTCATCACAAACCAGCTCTTCCCCATTCTCCAACCTGGCCCCACGGTCTGACCGTGCAGGAGAACAGAAACCCTTTGGGACAGCAGGAGAGTCTCCTCATGCCGCACTCTTTGCATGGCTTCCCACGGTCACCGGGAAACACGACTACGCTGCCCCCAGGAGTCTCTCAAGGAGCTGCCGGCGCAGTCACTGGGCACCCACTCGTAATGGTCTCGGGCAGTGGCATTGCAGAGGGAGCTGAGCAGACCGTCCCTTCCGTGACTTCCTGAATTGCTGCCAGGACGGATTCTCCTCTGCGCTAGGGAGAGTCCCTGAGGAAAAGCAGCTGTGGTGGGGGAGGGGGCAAGACAAGCTCTCCCCCTGAGCCCTTGAATAGCAGGCAAGCAAGACTCTGAGAGCCAGGGATCGGTGTGTCTTGCTGGGAGAGCGGAGCTGGAGAGCAGAAAAGGGCATTGGAGGAATTGTAGAAAAGTCAGTGTCATGGCCGGGTCATGGGCAGCCAGACCTAGTGGTCAGAGGCAGAGTCCACACTCACAAGGCAGGAGTCCAGAGTCAGCTGGGTCAGGATACAGGAAGAGCAGAAGTAAAAGACCAAATTGTGATCAGCACCTCAAGTCAGATGAGTCACCCCGAGTCCGGATGCCAGGAAATCAAGCCTGGGGAGTGGGAGCAGGAACAGCCAACACACGGTCCAGAGCCGGGGAGGAGCTCGGGTGCTCAGACAGCTCCTTGTTCCTGCTGCTGGTTTAAGGAGGTCCCGGGTGCTGATTAGCTGCTCTGGGACTCTGCCAATAGGTCCTCAGGGATGGAGCCTCAAACTGAGTCTGGACTTCGTAAGTCCTAGGTAATCAGTTTTTCGTAGGCTTCCAGGTAGCGTGCTGGAGGGTGGCTGCTCCCAGGAACCCTGCAGACCCGGGTTAATGACCCAGGGGTCATGACAGTGACTGATCTCTCCCCGCTCAAACCTCCTGCACGAAACAGTCTCCAAGGTCCCGGACGCATCCTCTGAGAATAAAAATACACAGTCATGAGGACAAATAGGCTATGGAACAGGAGCCCCACAGCTTCCTCCCCACCCCAGCCTCAGGAACCTCTCCCACCTCCCTGCTCTCCCCACCCACTCTCCAATACCAGGCTGTTTCCAGAATGGAAGCAGGTGTGTACCAGAGTTCACTCACCGCTAGAAGCTGGCCAGGCCTTGTGTCACTGCTTTCTCGCTGGGCTAGCAGCCCCGCTGATACTCACTCTTGCAGTTTGTTGGCTGGGAACTCAGCCCTCTAAGCAGGTGACCGTCCTTAAGTCCACTCCTTCGTGGGTCGTGCTGTCTGTCTTGAACAGAAGCAAGGCCTTCCACTCTCGTGGGGAGTTCTTCCTCAGCCTGATTTCGGCTGGCCTGCCCTTCTTGGGTTTCCATGGTCTTCTATGTCCCCTTCCTTAGGGACGGTGAGAGAACCCAGTCCTACCGTGGACGCCAGGTTCTGGCCCAAGGCCATGTACTGAAGAGCTCGGTCTGCTTCTGTACTTTTCCTGCTGTTTGCCCTTGTTTCCTCTCAGGTGGGGCTCACAAGATCATCAATTTGGCCTAGCCCCAGGCTTGGCAGCCACAGGCCCAGCCTTAGATACCCTCCTCCTTCAAATCTGGTCCAGCCCAGCTGACAGGTTTGCTGAGGGGATGGTGAAACCCCATTGCTGATCAGAAGGAGGTCAGAGTCTGTTCTCTAGGAGCTGAAGGTCCGTTTGTCCTGCTGCGGGAAGGGGAGCTGGAGAGCGGAGATGTTATGTAAAAGAGACTGCATGATGGAGTTGGAGACTGAGGGATGGGAGCCTCCTCCCAGAAACGCTCCCAGGAGAACAGGTTTGAGGAGATCTCTGGGGAGCCTCTTGCTAGGAAAAAACCAAGGGTGGCACATTGATGGAGATGTTTCTGTCCCAGGGATGGGGGAAGCTCCCAGCCAGGCTATGCAGCAGGGATCCCATTTCTCCCCGAAGAAACCCAAATGCCCAAAGAAGTCAGTGGCTCTTACCTCCAGGAGGGAGCGGGGTCTTCCCTCTCAGCCTCTTTGAGAACTACCATTGCTTGGTTTCCTAGGACAAGGGACCTGTCCCCACTGCTCCCTGAGGTGCCTCAGCTTCTGACTGCAGCAATCTGGGAGGCTGTCACATACCCCAGGGCCTAGAAGACACGGGGGGAGGAGGCTCCTCTTCATGTCAGACTCTGAGAGCCCAGAGAAGGGCCAAAGGAAGAATAAAGGGCAGGAGATAAAGCTAGCCCTGAGCCTCTGTCCCATCCTCACCTCCTCAAATGTGGAGCTTCCTGAGCTTCAGTTGGGCAGACAGTCCGTAGCCCTGACCCAAAGGTCCTTCTGCGCCATATGGGGCAGGAAGATCTCTGCCTGGGAGCAGGGGGAATGGGCTGGGGGTGAGATCAAGGAAAGAGGGGAGGGATATGGGTGTGAGGGAAAGAGCTTCTGCCCCAGATGAATGAATTTGGGGGGCCGAGGGAAGGACCCGGCTCCACAGAGAGGGGAGAGAGTTTCTGTGAGTGCCAGGGGCCTCCATTTCCGCTTCCACTAGCCCCGCACTTACAGTGAGACAGAGCAGTACCTGCAGCAGGGAGGGGACTTGCTGAACAGGGAGGGGAACCTTTCAGAGCATCAGATGAGCCACAGCCCTTGCAGCGCCTCGGGCATCTGGTGCAAGTGCCGGATGATGTGAAGCTGGCCCATGACCTTGGCTGTGACATCCTCATGCTGAAGGGGAACGAGAACATGTCAGAGACTGAGACACTCCCCAGGAATCAGGGAGGATTAAGGGCACCTGGAACCAGCACCATCATTTCCACCCAGCAGCTGCTCATGTCTGAGTGGTAGATTCACCCTCCTGACCCCCAGGACAGGCTTGCTGTCCTCTCTAGTGACCTCCAGAGCCAACCCCCCTCCTTGTCGGGTGAGCTCCTGCCACCTCCCCATCCGTGCCCCTGACAGCTGTTCCACCTCCAACCCACCTGGGGACACCGCTCAAGTTAGTAGAACCCTCTCCTCCATCGCTACCTCCATCCCCACCCAGGTAGAGCAGGGAGGGGGCTGTAACAGGGTGGCGGGGGGCAGGAGGGATTCTGGCAGCAGTGAAGTGGGATGGGGAGAGGTTGAGACCTTTCCCCAAGTCACCCCAGTGACAAAAGCTGAAGCCACAGGATGGCAGCCCTGGTGAAGGGGGCAGGTCAGCAGCCCCTGCTAACTGAATCCTCCCAATCGCTCGAGAGCGGGTCCAGCCCTACCAGCAGCAAGACCCAGCTTCCCACGCCCATGTGCCTCAGCCCTTCCTGGTCAGTCGCCATCTCCAGTCAGTCCTTGGCCTCCCAGGCTGCCAGGGATGGGAGCAACTCTCAATGGTGGCTCGGGTGACATGGACACTAGGCCATGGGGAAATGGGTGCAGCTCTGTGGGGCAGGAAAGGTTCCCAGAGGGCACTTAGGGGACTCTCCTGTCCTTTCCAGGAGTGAGAGCAGAGCACCACATGCTAAGACGAGAAGTCCATGAAGTCCAGAAGTCCCCACTAGGCTCCTTGCTACCAGGCCAGCGAATGGCGATCGGATGGGAATGAGGCCCTGGGCCCCACCCCAAGCTCCTGAGTCGATTGCAGCTCCTTACCGTGACCCCCATCAGTTGCTGGGCTTCCCCCAGGAGGGAGTAGATGAGCACCAGCCCAGCCTGGCTGACACGCAGCAGTGGGTCGTGGATGGCCAGCACTGCTGTCTGCAGAAAGGATCTTTTCTGCCCGTCGCAGAAGAATTTTCCAAAGACCTAGAAGCAAGAGGACACGAGGCTCCAGCAGATTGCCCAGAGCCAGCCTCCAAGTCCTGGCCGTACAATGGCATCACCGTCTAGTGCCCCAAAGGGCGGGGAAGAGACCTGCTGTGGCCAAGGCAGTTCATTCTCCAGGAGGCTTTCAGAGTCCCAGGGCTCAGGGAAGCCCCTTTATGAAAAAGTCGCAGGTGCTTAGGGACCAAAGCCTCCAGTGGCTCTTTCGGGAGGGCAATTTCTGGCAGGGGCCAGGATGGGCTGGAAATGGATCTCTAATGTGTGTGAGCAGGCCACTCTGCTGTGCAGGGCACAGAGACGACAGGGGACCCTGTGTTGCTTCCAGCAGAGAGATCTCCTGCACCTCAGTGGCTAGAGGAGTTTCGTATGTTGTGGGGGGCGAGGGGGTTGGAGCTGACAGACCAAAGGTCTCTTCCCCGCCAGCTTAGTGATTTCTCTCGTCGCTGGGTATGGCCTCTGCAGCTCCTTGGTTTCTTCAAGGGGAATCCAATCTGCAGCATGACAAGGACAAGGAGACTCATGGCCCAGTCCCCATCACAGATGCTCCTCGGAGACTTTTCTTCTGCTGCAGCAATTCAGCTTGTGGGAGGCGGGACAAGCTCACACAGTCTCTCTCACGGCACGTCTGTGGAGCAGCGTTCTGTAGATGCCCTTGTCGATCCAGGAGCCATTCCAAGGCCTCCTCTGTGATGTTGTGGAAATCACCCATTTCAGCTTTGACTCCAGTCTGGGGGCACTGTGTTACGGTGTGTTCGAAGGTTTGGATATTCTCACCACAGTTGTGAGACGGGGGCGGGGGAGGGGGGGTGGTGTCTTTGATTTTCCACTTGTGCAGCAAGTAGCCGCAACTTGGCTCAGTGACAATGTGCTTCTTTGGAACAGTGGCTGAGGTCCAGATACTCTGCCATTCCTGGCCAGGTCTGAAGATATGAGGGGGGCGCATGTGGTCCATATTGGCTCTGGAGCTCACTGTGTCCCCTACCCAGTTCCCAGGTTGGGGCATTCTGCTTCCTGACCGGCAATGGAACTGGGCAAAGCCCACCTCCTTTCTCTGCTTCTACAGGGTGCAGGGAATTAAACTAGGGTCTGATCAAGCAATTGTGTCTGACTGTCCCAGTGCTCTCCTCTCAGACACTTGGGGATCAGCCAGGGGGACAAGGAGCAGAGAGACACCCAGAGCCATAATCCTATATTAACTCACCCACCTGGGGATCCTCCTTATGCCACGTAGCAATGCATCCATGTAAGACACTCAAATCACGGCAACTGGTGAGGTTCCAATGTGGGACCTTTTGCACCAGCCTGTCCCACTGGTTGCTGGATGAGGAGCTCTGAGCTGGAAATAAGGAGCGGGCTCTTTTCCTGTCTCCAGGAGGCATCCACTGCAGGGAACCCAGCCAGCCCCACTCCCCGGGCTGTGTCATGCCCTGGCACAGTGCCCTTACCTCCCCCACTCTGGCTGTGTTCTTGTAGCCCAAGAGCCTGCTGTCCTGGTGCCAATCATAGCACCAGAGATCTTCC
Source organism: Caretta caretta (assembly GCF_965140235.1). NCBI lineage: Eukaryota > Metazoa > Chordata > Testudines > Cheloniidae > Caretta > Caretta caretta. The sequence continues at coordinate 43,756,651 of NC_134219.1, forward strand.
GCCTCATGTATGGTCAGGCCTGGAAGAGAGAGAGAGAGAGAGAGAGAGAGAGACTTTTCTCCTCATTCTGGTTGGAGTTTCTGTGTCCTTCCAATCCCATTGGTGGCTGCACAGTGGAGTGGAGAAGAACAGAGGCAGAGAGAGACTTGTCCTCCGGCTGGGGTCAGTGTGAGAGAAATGGTCTGGGGTCCCATTATCCACCTGTGGTGACTCTCAGTCCCCTATTGGGTTCCGTGTCCCAGCTGGGTTCCTTACCCCTCTGTCGGAGCAGCAGTTGGTAGAGCCGGTAAGTCCCCTCCCTGGCCTGCCGGCTGATGTCCTTGTCTGGATCGCTGACCAATAGAGCCAGCTGGGCCACATGGTGCCCCATCCTAGGGAACTCGGCTGAGATCTAATGGAAGGGAGAGGAGAGGGGACTCCATCAGCATTTTCCTGTCAGCTCCCTGTCCCCCCTGGGCCAGAGGGCTCCTTTCCCTTAGCACCTCTGCAGGAGATGCTGGGGGAGAGGAGCTTGAGATCGACCCTTCATTTGTTCTGCTGCCAAGCGAGCCTAAAGCTGCTTTGGGATGCCAAGCAGCGGCTGGAGCATGGTCCCCTTAAAGGCACAGGGACAACACTGAACCAGGACAAGAAGAACTTGACTCAAGCCGAGCTCAGTCCCTGCTCTGACTCTGCCTCCCCTTGAAGAACCCTCCTAAGCCACAGCCCCGGCAGCAGCAGCAGACCCTGCAGCCCGCCGGAGCCAGCCCGCCTCCGCCTGGAGCCAGCAAGCTGGGGTTGGAGGTCACTTACGTCAAACTCAGGGAGGGTGACTGTGTATCTCAGCAGGGCTGTGCTGCTCCTGATGGCCCTGGCTCGCTCCTGGGACACCCTGGACACGACCCAGAAGTTGACATGCTGTGGGGAAAGGAGGCAGGTCAGACTCAATGGCCAGGTGCACCTGCTTTGCAAATGAGCTCCCCACGCCCCCAGCCCCAGGGGCCTGAGACATTCTGCACAGGGGGGAATATCTGAGGCCTTGCTGGCAGAGCTTTAGAAGGGGATTCTTTCCCCCAGGACGCAGCTTGTACCCTGCAGGTCACAACTTGTCAGCGTCTCTCTAGACTGGGACAATGTTCGGGGTCGGGGTTGGTCCCATCCTCCCAGAACTCCTGATTCCTGAACAGTTCACCAGAAAGGAGACGGAACCCTCACCCTTCCCTGCTACGAAAATCCTTGGGGGGATGTAGGGAGTGACTGAGAGCACAATCCCCCCAGGAATTTCAGAGCAGATCAGAGGGAAGGGCTGATTCCCTGGGCTCCTCCTGTTTCTCTCGGAAGGAGCGTGTGCCTCTTCTCTGAGAACCATCTCCCGAATCTCATGGGGTGTGTGTGTTGGAGGGGTAGGGGAAGGGTGGGTTTTCAGACTCTCACTCCCCAAGACAGCCAGCAGCCCTGTGCTTAGTGCTCAGCAGAACCAGGCAGAGCTCTGGCTTGAAGTCCCAGCTCCTTCCTCCGTCCCTCAAGAAGGAAGGACCGGACACTACATTGCAATGACCTCCCCAACCAAGGATGGCCCACTGGGGACCCAGCTGGGAGGACAGAGTAGAAAATGGATCTTCCAGTCTCTCCTTACCAGTCCCCCAAAGAGTTAAGATAAAATGGGGCTCACCTCCAAGATGAAGTGGAGCCTGTCTGTGTCTGGGGACTCTGCCAGCAGGTTCCCCAGCATGGCATCCAGGACCTCTGGGATGACTTTGTGCAGAGCCTGCAAAGCATGGGTCAGAGTTAGGGAACCTGGGCCTACACCTGCCACAGGATGGGAAAAGGAGGTCTCTGGGAAGCACTGGGGAGATTCCCAAACACATCTCCCAGCCTCTCTCCTTCACATCGCACTGCAGGCAATTTGCAAGAATTGATGACCCCTGGACCTTTGTTCCATGAGCTTAGCAGGTCTCTGCAGAGGGCCTTGTAGGCAGAAGAGTATGAAACAGCCAAGTTGCTATGGATGGAAGCTGGGCTTCTGGGCAAAACACGGCTTATGGAAGAAAGAAAGAAAGAAAGAAAGAAATCCCCCAGAGAGGGGTCATCTCTTCCCTGCTGGAGGGAAGGATCCAACCCTGCAACTTGTTCCATCTCCGCTACCCCACCCCTAAATCTGGAGCTCCAGCGAATCAAGGGAGCAGGGACCAAGGACCACTCTGGAAGAGGAGAGGAATGGAGGAGGAGGATGTACCTGGTTGCCGATGGTGTCCTTCTCCGTGCCCAGGGTGAAGACGGAGTGAAGGGCAGCTCGCAAGAGGTGGGTCTCTAGGTCTGGCTCTAGGGCAGGTTTCATGGTGCTGGCAAGAGAGAGGAGCTGGTATTAGACTGTGCAGTACAGGGGTGGGACTGTCGCCAACACGGACACCAACCCACAGGGATAGAGGCACAGACTGGCGAGAATGGAAACTGAGGCACTTCGCTCGGGAATGACAAGGCCAAGGCATCCCAGACAGACAGTGGCAGGACAGGAGTAGCTCCTGTTCCCTGGAGCCTGCTGCCCCTCCTGTATCTAAGCCTGGGAGTGAGCCCCTCCCCAAGGCCCTTGTCATGTTATGGGAGTGAAAAGAAGAGCCCCGCCAGGAGAGAGTGACCCTCCCCACCCCACCATCTCTGCCAGAGATGCCACTCTTGGGAGGTGACCTGGGAGGGACAGTGACGGTGACTCCCAGCCTTGGGCCTGAGCAGCACTGGGGTGAGGGGAGCCGGCGGGGTGGGGGGGTGGGGCCGTCTCGGTACCAGAGGTTGCCCACTGCAGCCAGGGAGTGGGCGAGGACGGCGCTGGGTGACGAGTTATCGGGAAGCTGCTCGATGAGCTCCTGTGAGACGCGAAGGAGACAAAGGAGTGTGTGAGATTCAGGCCCGACTGACACCTCCTAGTGAGGAGATGACACAGCCAGTGCCCCACATGGCCAGCAGGATCCCCCACCACCTCCCGCTCCCCTGATTCTTTCCTGCCCATTCGACTTGTCCCCCTTCCCGGATTCCTGCCCAGCTCACTCCCAATCCCCTTCTCTCCTCCTCCCTGTCAAAACTGCCCCCATTCAGCCCCATCCTGACGACCTAGCTGGGACCATGTGATTCCTTGTCCCCCACTCTCAGCTGCCCTCCAGCCACACAATTCCCCCCCTGCCCACTACTGACCAATCTCACAATTTCTCCCTTCTCTTCTCCCCACTCTTCAGCCCCAGCAAACTCTGCCCTCTGCTGCCGCCTCCAACACCACCCAGCCCCCACCCATGAGCCCGGCCATACCCCTGCCAATCCCATGTCTCCCTCCTCCCTCCAGCTGCCGTATGGCGTGTCTCACTCACCACGATCCTCTTCACCACAGCCGCCTTGCAGCAGCGCGGCTCCAGCGTGTCCTCCCCTCTCTCCCGTGCAGCCAGACATGCGGGGTAGATGGCCTGAAGGAACAGGAGCTGCTGCCCCTCATCCTGGACCCACCAGGAGTGGGGTATAGCGAGAGAGAACCTGTTAATGAGGGACCTTCCTGCCCCACCCACACCAGCTCCAGGGCTCAAGCCTCAATGAGGGATTGTGGGGACCCGCCTATTCTCCAAATCCCCCACCATTCCTACGCAAGCAGGATCAGGAACTGGGACAGTGCCTGTGGGGGGAGACGACCTCAGCTGTTGTGGGACAAACACCCCCATCTTGGGAGTCCCACATCATGGATGTAAAAGGGCCCTATTGGGGTGGTGGATCAGGAGGGACAAGACCCTGGGCAGGGGGTGGGGATGCTGGGAAGGGACAGGGCAATCTTGGTTCCAGCCCAGGTGGGGAACATTTGTACCTTATCTCTGCACTGGAGCTGCTCTCGGATGACCTTGAGAGCAGCTTCATCTTTGGCCATGTCCACCCCTTCCTCCTGCTCCGAATCCAGGGGGGTCCCTGCACCAGGGAGGGAAGGACAGGGGCGTGGTGGGCAGAGCAAGATTCAAGACCCCCCCTTCCCAACTCAGGCACCCAGGGCAGATCGGGCCCCATATCTCCCTCTCAGGGATGCCTTCAGCCCCCAACAGCTTCAGAAGCCCAGAGCAGAGCCCCCCCCTCCCCTGCCCAGGACTGCAGGGGAGGTGCCGATTCCCCCGGCCCCGGAGCAGCAAGGACCAAAGTGGCAGCAGCTCTTCACGCCCCCACCCCCAGGTCCCCGTGTGGAAGGGGCAGCTGTGTGACGGCTGCTGCTGTCCGTGGGGTTCGCGGGGCTCAGGCCAGACATCTGGGCTGGGGACCCCCCCCCATATCCCTGGGAGAGCGTCTGGGCCCAGGGTGTTCACATCCCGTCCTCACCCCTCCTGGAGCCCAGCCTGGCTCCTCACCTGGAACAAAGCAGTGGCCTCCATCGGCCTGGCTGCTGCCAGAGACCCAGGTGCTGCCGCTGTCCCAGGCTGAGCTGCCGGTGCTGGGACAGGGACCTTCCACCTCCTGGCCGGCGGGGGCTGGAAGGTCCTCAGAGACCGGGCAGGGCGATGCCTCCTGATGGGAAGGAGGGCTGGGCTCCTGGGGCCGCTGCTGCCCACACAACCAGCCCCAGAGCCACCCTGCCCGGCGCCCCTCCTGGGCTGGGTCCTGTCTGCAAAACCGCAGCCTGGGCCAGCTCCATTGGGGCCTGGTCGGGGCCTCTCCCAGCTCGGCGCCTGCGCCGGGAGCCGGGTTCCTTTTCCAGAAGGCCGGGCACTTCCGCCGTCTGGCCTGGACGGGACCTGCTTCCCCGCCAGCGGGGACGCAGGGCTTGCTCTGCCCCTTGGGAAGACGGCAGCTGCTTCCCTCAGGCTCTGGGGCCACCTGCAGAGCCTTCCTCCTGAACATCCGCAGGAGCCTGGCCATCCTGGAACCGAGCGGGGAGCAGGGGTGAGTCTGGGCTCAAGGCAGCCTTTCACTCCTGGCCCTTTTCCGTCCCTCCTCCTCCCTGCTCCAACCACAGCCGCCCCCTCTGCCCCCACAGGAGTGCAGGGAGTGCCATCTACACACACGGGCAGGAGTTCATTGCATGATCCGCTCCCAGCGTTCCCCCTCGTAATCCCTGCTGCTGCAATATCCAGGAAGTCTCATCCTTTTCCAGCAATGGGGTCAATCCCAAAGACCATCGGTTACTCTGGACAAGCAGCCCCCTCCTGTCGCCCTAGGCCACACTCCCACCCAGGCTAGAGAAGGAACAGAACCCAGGTGTCCGGACTTCTCCTGGGAAACCATTCCCCACATCAAAGTCACAAAGACCCTAGGCACAGGAAGACCAGAGCCCTCCTCGTTCCCCATTGATTTCCATGCTCAGCAGCTCACAGGCTCTGGCCCAGCTCAGAGACTCTCAGCCTGGGGAACAGTGTCCCACAAAGGAAGGGCTGGGAGACCCATTGCTGGAACCTTTCCAAACACACTGGAGACGGCTCTGGAGAAGCTCCTGCCTGGTCTGAGAGTGAGGGGCTCTTGGGGCCTGTTTGCAAATGAAATCCCCCTTTGGAGATAGTCGCTCCCCTTTTCTGCCTCTCCCCAGACAGACAGGGGAAGCCACCGAGGAACCCAAATGCCACTCACTCGCTCTCAGTGATGGTACGATGGATGGCGGATGTTCAGGGTCAGCAGACGTCCCTCACCCTCCTCCTCACTCCCCAAGCCCAAGGCAGGCTGGAGAGGGTGGTGACCTCAGGAGTTACCCTGCCCAGCCAGCAGGCAGGGTGATGACACGAGGGCGATCGACTGGCTGTGAAAAGAAGAGTCTGTCTTATTGCCAAGGGACGGAGAAACTCAGCCAGCAGCAGGGGGATGCAGAACACGGCCCTAGGGCGGAGGTGACAGCGCCTCCGGGATCCTGACATCCCAGCACTTTACACACCTTCCTGGAGCCTCCCAAACCCACTGGGCTGTAGCGATGGGACCCCAACCCTACTGACGGTAAATATTTGTTTGCAAATTAGAGCATCTCCTGTTTGTCACAGTGCATTCAGCTGTCTCATCGGACACAAAAGGGGAGACTCTATGATCTAGAAAGTTAGATGAGATGCTTCAGGCTGAGCTAAGTAGTTGCTGCTCTTCACAATTTCAAAAGAATAAAATGCAAATAAAATAGAATATTAGGTCATAATCTGCTATGGCTCAGTGTGATCGGACACCCCCTAGTCCGCACTGCTCCGACTGACACTCTTCAGTGGATCCCCAGCATCCACCCATGGCGAGGTAGGTGGGAGAGGATTGCTATTCGTACTTGACAGAAGGAGAAACGAAGGCTGAGAAAGGAGCAGGGACTTGTCTTAGCTGATGCAGTTGCTCTCAAATGAGCTACAGACCAACGATTGTTCATAGTAATTATTCAGCAAGTATTTTAGAAGAATTGGAATGTTCGAGAGGATCATGAACTGCTCCGAGACAATGAATGGAGAGCAGCATCCACATTGGTCAAACATAACTGGTTGTGACTTATTTGCTTGGTCATAAAAGAGAACAACAAAGACCAGAGTTTTTCTCCCTGACAATAGCCCCCTCCTCAGCCAATCAAGGTTGAGACTTTGAGGGGTGGGAGGCTAAGGGGTCTCACCAAATAGCCCAAAGAATGGCCCAGGCCACCACCGAGGGGATCACTCTCAGAGCACTATTCGAGTTTCACCTCTCTGTGAGGGCCTCCCACAACCACCCTCCCCCGGCCCCCCGCTCCACACACAGAGCCCCTGGTGGTGGGAGGAGAGCAGAGGAAAAGGACAAAGGAAGCAAGAAGAGAAAGGAGGCAGAGACAGGAAAAGGGAAAACAAAAAGGAGAAACCCCAATGTCCCCAGTGATTCTAAGGGACAAAGTCCTAGGTCAGAAATAAAATGCAGCCCCCACAATCTAGTGTTTTCCTTTCCTAAAAATCAGCCAGCACCTGATGGATCAGACTGAACAGGTTCCAAACCTCTCCGAGGTTCTTACCTTCTCTACAGGGACGTCTGTTTTCGAGCAAAACCACTAAAAGAAAAGGAGAAAACTCCGAAGAGGGTCCTCCTTGCGCTCACGAACGTGAAAGGGAATGCTCTCTCAGTCCTCCAGGAGAGACCTCGAGAAGGAGATGTGCTGAAGCAAAGCCACAGGGATCTCCGAGGTGGCCCCTGTCCTGCACCCCTGTCCTGCCTGGCTGATGTCAAGATCTCTCTGTGAGGTCATCGCCTCCCCACCACCTTTGTCCAATAGGCTGAGGTCCTGCCAAAGGCCCTTGTGATGTCACTGCCACACCCACCCCTTGCCTGCAGTGCTGATGTCCTGCCCCTGTCCAGCCACATTGGATGTTTGAGCTGCTTCCCCTGGATCACCCCACGCAATGAGTGTTCATTGTGGTGATAACACCGACCACACAGTGGAACACAGAGCTTCTTCCCCAGGCCACAATTAGGTTTTCACAAGTTAGTCGACTTTTTGGCCAGAAGGAACCGTTAGACCATTTAATCTGATCCCCTGCGTATCCTAAGGCCTCCTGTATGTCAGAAGAGCTGGGCTTTTCTTTTACTCAAATGTTTTCCAGAAAGGCATCTAGTCTTTATTCAAAGAGATCAAGAGATGGAGAAGCCATCAGTTCTCTTGGTAGTTTGTGCCAATGACGAACCACCCTCTTACAAATCTGGGTCTTATTGTGATTATGCTTTTTCTGATTTCTGCTTCCATCCATGGGGTCTTGTCATGCCTTTCTCTGCGACATAAAAGAGCTCTTTTATACTCAACATTTTCTCTCCATGAAGTCAAGCAATTCACCTCTCATTTGTCTTTTGTATATACTAAACAGATTGAGCTTTTTCAATGTCTCATTAGAAGGCATCATCCCCATCACTCAGTTATGAATCTTTTCTGCACCCTCTCCAATTGTTTTAACATAATATTCAAAATGTGGACACAAGAACTGGATTCAACATTCCAACATCAGTCTCACCAATGCTGTTTCACTTCCCTTTCCATCCTCACTACTCTATCCATCCAAGAATGGCTTTAACCTTTTTTACCACAGCTTCACATTAACAGATCATGCTGAGCAGCTCGTCCACTATGAACCCGAAATCCTTTTCAGGGTCACTGCTTTCCAGCGGATTGTCCCCCATTCTATAGGGTGCTGCCTGACTCCTTTGTTACTGGAGGTATGGGGTTACATTTGGCTTTATTAAAACCTAATTATTTAGTAAGTATTTTAGAAGAACTAGCCCATTAGAGAGAGAATCATGAATTACTCAAAGACATTGAATGGAGAAAAGCAGCAAGAGCAATCAAATACATGTTTGGTTACGGCCTATTTCCTTGGTCTTAAAAGAGGGTAACAAGGACCTGAGTCTCCTCCCTCACAATAGCCCCAAGCTCCCCCAATCAGCATTGAGACTCTGAGAAGCAGAAAGCTGAGAGTTCTCACCAGATGTCCCGGGTCACCACCGGAGGGAGTCACTCTTAGAGCACCATTCCAGCCACATGTCTTTGGGAGGGCCTCCCGCAATGAGAGTTGGAGTGCAACCCCCCATCCCCTCCGGCCCCCGCTCCACACACAGAGCTCCTGGTGGTGGGAGGAGAGCAGAGGAAAAGGACAGAGGAAGCAAGAAGAGAAAGGAGGAAGAGACAGGAAAAGGGAAAACAAAAAGGAGAAACCCCAATGTCCCCAGTGATTCTAAGGGACAAAGTCCTAGGTCAGAAATAAAATGCTGCCCCCACAATCTAGTATTTTCCTTTCCTAAAAATCAGCCAGCACCTGATGGATCAGACTGAACAGGTTCCAAACCTCTCCGAGGCTCTTACCTTCTCTACAGGGACGTCTGTTTTCGAGCAAAACCACTAAAAGAAAAGGAGAAAACTCTGAAGAGGGTCCTCCTTGCGCTCACGAACGTGAAAGGGAATGCTCTCTCAGTCCTCCAGGAGAGACCTCGAGAAGGAGATGTGCTGAAGCAAAGCCACAGGGATCTCCGAGGTGGCCCCTGTCCTGCACCCCTGTCCTGCCTGGCTGATGTCAAGATCTCTCTGTGAGGTCATCGCCTCCCCACCACCTTTGTCCAATAGGCTGAGGTCCTGCCAAAGGCCTTTGTGATGTCACTGCCACACCCACCCCTCCCCTGCAGTGCTGATGTCCTGCCCCTGTCCAGCCACACTAGATGTTTGAGCTGCTTCCCCGGATCACCCCTCTCAATGAGCATTCATTGTAGGCTCAAGCCGACTACACAGTAAAACATCAGAGGCTTCTCCCCATGCAACGCTCAGTTTTTCATAAATTAGCAGACTTTATGGACAGAAGAGACAATTAGGGTGTCTTCTGACCCCCTGCATATCACATGCTTTCTGTAGAGCATAGGAGCTAGTTTTTGACTACACACGTTCCAGAAAGGCATCTAGTCTTCATTAGAAGACATCAAGAGGTGGGGAATTCCCACCACTTCCCTTTCTAGTTTGTTCCTTTGGTGATTCATCCTCACGGTTGAATATGTGTGCCCTCTTTCTCATACGAATTGGTCTCTTTTGAGTTTTCATCCACTGCGTCTTGTTATGCTTTTCTCTGCTAGATTAATGAGCCCTTTAATACCCGATAGTTTCTCTCCATGAAGTCACTTCAACACTTCAATGACGTCACCTCCCGATCTTTTTTATCATCTAAACAGGCTGAGCTCTTTCAATAGCTCACTCGCAGGCATTTTTCTGCAGCCCTCGAAACGTTTCATTGCTTTTTGCTGCCCCATCTCCAATATTTCAAAATCTTTTTCAAAGGTGGACACCAAAACTGGATGCAGGATTCCATGATCAGTCTTCCTCATGGTGTGTCACCTCCCTATGCTCCTCACTGCTCTTTTCATACATCTAATGTATGAATCTTTAGCCCTGTTCACCACAGCATCCCCCTGGGTGCTCATGTTGAATGGCTTGCCCAGCATGGCCCCGAAATCCTCTTCACACTCAGTGCTTTCCTGGATACACTTCCCCACTCTGTAGGTGTGGCCTGCATGCTTTGTCGCTAGCTATAGGACCCTTCCTTTGGTTCTTTTCAAACTGGTTTTCTTTGAATGGGTCCAGCTTCTCAAGGGATCCGATTGCTCTGTGTCACTGCCCTCTCCTCATCACAAATTACTACTCTACTACTATTTTATCACCCACCAATGTTAGCAGCAGTGATTTTTAATTTGGGTTGCAGTTCATTGATATTTATTTTCAAGAATTAGTCCCTGAGTGCCTCTTCATATCCTTAGTGCCCAGAACCTATCCTCACAGCACAGCGAGAAAAGGCCGCCCAGCTCTGCTGTGCCATAGGGGCTAAGCACAGAACAAACTTAGGAGCTTGTGTCATCCATAGCTTCTGAACAACATGTGGGGGTCATCAGCTTAGAAATACACTCTAGACCAGTAGCGTAGACAGGCCCCAAATGTATCTAAGTGTTCCGCCTTGGAAAACAGGAGAGAAAAAAACATAACCTTGATTAGCTGTATCTTATAGTCGTGGAAACTGAGGCACACAGAAGCAAAGAGATTCGCTCATGGTCAAAAAGCCAGGAATAGAAAACGGCAGATCTGCTGATAGTCAGTCCTGGTCCCTAGCCATGTTTGTCCTGGCCTCTCTGCTTCAGCTCCAGCAACAACGCGAGTCTAGGTTTTCTTCTTCTCCGTGTCCTTTAACTTCACGTCACTGCTGAAGAAAGATTGTTTCTGACCAGTTGGCTCTAATGCACGGAGATGTCTTTCCAGAAGACATGCTCTGGCTCAGTCCCATGTCGTAGGTTTTCTGGAGGAAGCGCTCGGTGCTGTTCTAGGGCCTGTGTTACACAGAAGATGGACAGAATGGTCCTTTCTGACCTTCATTTTTTTCTTTCGCTCGGAGGATAACGCTGGACATTTTCTCTCATTCACTTTCCTTTGGAATAATTTCAATCCAGTCCAAAGGATTTCCTCTTCTGTTGCATCTTCAGCACCTTTCCCAGCAAACAGTTACTGTTTGAGCCCAGGTTTCCAGTTTCAGGCTGTCCCAGGGTGAGATGGCCATGAAAGGGGTAGTAGCTCAACTGAACCTATCCCCAGGTGAAGGGAATAAGTGCAGGGGTCACATGAGAAGGAGCAGCGTATAACTAGGATGCAGGCCTGTTGGGTGGTATAAGAACAGCCTGTGCTCAGCCAGGAGAGAGATCCGCAATGGGAGCAGGCCTGCGGGGGGCTTGGATAGTCCTTTCAAGGCAGTTTCGGTACACAGTAGGGAATGGAACAGCCAAGCTGCTAGGGTTGGGAGCTGGGCCTCCTGGCAGTGTCCAGGAACAAAAGCACAGCACCTGCCAGGAAGGGAGTCCCCACAGAGGGACACCGTAATCTCCCAGGGAGGGAAAAGGCTCTCACTGCCATTTCTTAACCTCATGGGGTGTTCTCCTGCTCTGCCAACCCCAGCCCTATTTCAGCATCTCCAGGTGCCTGAGGGAGCAGGAACCAGAGGCCATCCTGCAGCTGGGACGGACATGGAGGTTGATGACCTACCTGCCCGTGGTGACCATGGTGCAGGACAGCCCTCAGGACATGCGAATGCAGCTCCAGATCTGGGAGCAGCTTCCCTTTGCTGGCACGAGACCTTGCAGGTTGCGGGGGGTGAGACAGGCACCAACTTTTGGTAACCCTCAGTGGGATCAGAGGGTAATGGTTTGTAGAAAACAGTGCTGGACAGCTTTATAAGAACTAGGCAAGCCATTTACAACACACACTTTGCTTCTCTACAAAAGAAAAAGGACACTAAATTATCTAAACTACTACATGCCACAAAGGGCCACAACAGTGGTTCCTTTTACCCAGCCAGCAATATTGTTAATCTATCCAACTATAGTCTTAGCCCAGCAGAAGAATCTGTCCTATCTTGGGGCCTCTCCTTCTGCCCCTCCACCCCCACGAACATGATACAGTTCTGTGGTGACCTAGAATCCTATTTTTGACGTCTCCGACTCAAGGAACATTTCCAACACACCTCTGAACAACATACTAACCCACAGAGAGCTTCCTACCAAGACTACAAAAAGAAGGATTCTGGGTGGACTCCTCCTGAAGGTCAAAACAACAGTCTGGACTTTTACATAGAGTGCTTCCGCCGACGTTCACGGGCTGAAATTGTGGAAAAGCAACATCACTTGCCCCATAACCTCAGCCGTGCAGAACACAACACCATCCACAGCCTCAGAACCAGCTCAGACATCATAATCAAAAAGGCTGACAAAGGAGGTGCTGTCGTCATCATGAATAGGTCGGAATATGAACAAGAGGCTGCTCGGCAGCTCTCCAACACCACTTTCTACAAGCCATTACCCTCTGATCCCACTGAGAGTTACCAAAAGAAACTACACCATCTGCTCAGGAAACTCCCTGAAAAAGCACAAGAACAAATCTGCACAGGCACACCCCTAGAGCCTCGACCAGGGGTATTCTATCTGCAACCCAAGATCCATAAACCTGGAAATCCTGGACGCCCCTTCATCTCAGGCATTGGCACCCTGACACCAGGATTGTCTGGCTATGTAGACTCTCCCCTCAGGCCCTACGCTACCAGCACTCCCAGCTACCACTTCAATCTCTCTGGTCACTCTCCAAGGAACTTCCCACTCCGAGACCCTGGACACTGTGGCCTGTAAATGCAGGTGGGGAATTAATTACTGACCTCGGTGGCGTTCAGACTATGTCCTGAAGCATGGGATTGGGCCAGAGGGACAGCTAGTGCTGGCCACAGTGTCTAGGGTTTCGGAGTGGGAAGTTCCTTGGAGAATTCCACTGGGTGGGAGACTCAGCTGTGAAGGGAGGGTGCGAGCAGGAGCATCTCATCAACCCAAGATTGGAAAAACTGAAGTAATGTTCCTTTTACACGGAGCCTCAGCTCTTTGGAACCTCTGCAAACGCTTTAGCCACGTGTTTAACTCCATCTGCAGGAGTAGCCTTGGATGGCAGTGGGAGGGCTCAGGTGTGTAAATGTTTGCAGGATGGGTGCTCAGGGCCGTCCCTGACGCCAGGGCAAAGTGTATGTGAAGTGCCACTGTCTGGATTTGGGAGCCTGCCTGCACACTGAACTCACTCGGTGCTGGGTGCATGACTGCAAGGCGCTGGGCTGGGGAAAATCAGCCCCGGGTGGTTATTTCAAGTAGAAAACCAGAGCCACTTCTGGGGTCTTTCAGCTTCTAATGCCTTTTCCCTTCTGCAGCTGGATTTCAGCGTACGATAAAATCCCTCTCAATGCCAAGTCAGTGCCATAAATCACTGGCCTGGGTGCAGAAATCAGTAGGTGATGTTCTCTGGCCTGGGTTATGCCAGAGCTCAGACTAAATTATTGTTCCCAAAACTTTTAAAAGCTGAGCCCCCTCCTCAAGGCAAAGAAACCAATCGTGCCCCTCACCCGTCAGCAATGTGTTAGCGACCCCACCCCCCATTTTCATGGATACATCTTCAAACCCCACCCTTCCCACCATGGCTAGCCCTTCCCCACGCTTCAGGAGACGCTGGGGTAGATGATCCTAACCGTCCCCTCTAACCTTAAGAGCTGAGAGACCCCATCCTGGAGCATCTTAAAAATCACAGTTCCCAGACTCTGGAACAGGGGCTGCTTTGCCTGGCTCACCTTTCTCCCTCCGTCAGGTTGGCCGATGGGGATAATGAGCCTGGAGATCTCATTCCCACTGCTCTGAGTGCTGCCCATGTGCACATGACCCAGCTCAGCTCTTCCTGTATCCCAGGAATGTCTTCATCTTCTGGGATCCTCATGGCAGCAGGGGGATGATTTAACGGAGTCCCTTAGTCATGGGGCCTTTCTCTCTTTGGTTTCAGAGCCAGCGTCCTGGAGTCGTCTCCTGGTGCGTGGAGTGGTGGCAGTGGTGGGGGAGCTAGTCTTACTATACCGATGTGGGTTTTGGAAAGGTAGAGGGAAAGTGTTTGCCTACTCGCAACTCGTCTTCAGGAAGCTGCTGTCTCATCCCTCCCAGCAGCCTGGAAGTCAGCAGGATTCCCAGGAATCTGAGCTCCCCGCAGTCTGTGACAGGGACGGGGCCCAGGCCCAGGGAACCAGAAACAGGAATCGAGACCCAGCTCTGGAGAATGGTGAAGGAGACCTGCTAATGGAGGACAGACGCTTCCCCCAGCCCTCAGCGGCTAGAGTAATGTGTGTGTGGGGGGAGGTAGGGAGGGGGTTGGAGCTGACAGACCAAAGGTCTCTTCCCCGCCAGCTTAGTGATTTTTCTCATCGCTGGGAATGGCCTCTGCAGCTCCTTGGTTTCTTCAAGGGGAATCCAACCTGCAGCATGACAAGGACAAGGAGACTTATGGCCCAGTCCCCTTCCTGTGACAACCTCTCCCCTTCAAGATCGTTTCCTCCAAGTGGAGCAGGCCCTGTAGGAGGAATGAGGCCATGAGAATGGAATAACCCCCCCACCCCACAGGCCACCAGACATGGGGAGGTGGCAGGGGGCACGTCTGACACACATTTCCGCTCAGGCCTGTGGCACCCAGCTCCCTGCCACTGCCCCATGGTCCTCGCACTCTCGGGAGATCCTGCTCCAGCCAGGGTCACTGGGCCTGGGCCTGCAGGGAGGGGAGACTGTGAAGCACCGTGGGCTCCCTCCAGCTGACACTGCTGGGCCTGATCTTGGAGGGGCTGAGCACCCTCTGTTCCAGTTGACACAGCTGGGCCTGAACCTGTGGGGGAGGGGGCTGAGACCCCTCTGCTCCCGCTGAAGCCACTGGGCTTGATTGTGGGGGTGGGGAACAAGCACCTCTGGGACCATGGCAGCTGGGTTCCATGGGCAGGGGCCAGCCCCAGAGTTTATCATTAGCTGACACTGGGCTTCTTCGGGGCAGAGGGAAGAGTGCATCATGGGTAAAGCTTACAGCTGTGCTCCCCGCCCTGCCTGGGGAGACCCTGGCCTTGCAGAGGCAGCCCGGCTCAGGGAGAAGGACATAGAGGGCTGCTGGGCAGACAGCCAGGTCCCTGGCTCCCAAAGCCTGGAGAGCCTGTGGCCTGAGCAGGCCAGGTGGCTTCCCCCAGCTTCTGATCAGCCGGTGCCCCCCTCAGTTTGAAAATCTCTGTGCTAAATGGAAGGCAGAAATCGGGGGGGCATGACCCCCACTTGCACAGCGGCCCATTTTCCTGCCCCCGCTGGCTTTGCACCCTGGGTGGCTGCCCCTCTCACCCTGCACTACTTATGGACCTGTTCCCGTGGCAGGGGCCAAAGGCACCTTCCCCTACGAAGCTGGGAGGGTTGGCACCATTGTAATCACACACATTCAGGCTGCTCTTGCTCAATGTAAACAGGCCTTAATGCGAGCAGTGTCACCATCTCTCAAGATTTTATCATGAGTCTCATTTTATTTGGTGCATTTGCTAAAGCCCTGTTAGAGGGTTTATTCCTTCACCCTCTCACTTCCCTGGTCCTTCTCGCATGAACAGAGAGCAAAAATACCCAAAGTCCGAAGGTGCAAACAATTCGATGTTTATTGGGGTGAACTTCCAGCAAGCTTAAATCCAAGTTCCTTTTTCCTTATTCTTGAATCCCAACTTACTTCCTGTTTGCCCCTAATTTATATAGTAATCTTCTCAGCTATACCTTAACCAATCATTTTACTGAAATCTATCTGACCAATCCTAACATATTGTAATATAATTCTCTAACCAATGCATAGAATCATAGAATCTCAGGGATGGAAGGGACCTCAGGAGGTCATCTAGTCCAAACCCCTGCTCAAAGTAGGACCAATCCCCAACTAAATCATCCCAACCAGGGCTTTGTCAAGCCTGACCTTAAAAACCTCTAAGGAAGGAGATTCCACCACCTCCCCAGGTAAACCATTCTAGTGCTTCACCACCCTCCTCGTGAAAAAGTTTTTCCTAATATCCAACCTAAACCTCCCCCACTGCAACTTGAGACCATTACTCCTTGTTCTGTCATCTGCTACCACAGTCTAGATCCATTCTCCTTGGAACCCCGTTTCAGTTCGTTGAAAGCAGCTATCAAATCCCCCCTCATTCTTCTCTTCTGCAGACTAAACAATCCCAGTTCCCTCAGCCTCTCCTCATAAGTCGTGTGCTCCATCTTTCTTGTAGTATGGGGCCCAAAACTGGACACAGTACTCCAGATGAGACCTCACCAGTGTTGAATAGAGGGGAATTATTTCCCACTACCCTCATTAACTTACACCTAGCAAAATTAATTATACAGCAGACAGAAACAATTAGAGAACCAGACGGATTCACAATAGAAAAAGTGGGGCCATAAAGATAAAAACGTACAGAAAGGGGGGTTTCACAACCACAACTATTGAGAAGTGATTTCTTGCCAGACAGGATGCTATCAAACTAAGTTTTCTTTAACCGTCTTTCTCTGGAGGCGATGGGCATTATCAGGACAGGATTGTATTCCGAACAGCCCAATAGCACCTTATTTCAGTGTGACTAGTTTGGAATGTGAGGAGGTGACCGTTCGCGTCCCAGCTTATGGATGCCTCTGCTGCTTAGCCAAAGGCCTTAGCTTAAGAACAGGGCCTCAGACTGTCACAGTGAGAGAAGGCCCTTACACCCGCAGACAGTGATTTTGATTCTTTCTTTTGTACCTCTATAACTAGCTAAATGATAAACATATACCTGAATTCTTAAAGCATCGGCCTTTACAGACAGGCCTGAAAAGCCCCAGCTCCTGGAAGTGTGGGATGAGGTGAGACTCTCGGCTTTCATTTTCTATGCAACGGAAGATTCTCGCCCTCTCGGTTGCAGAGAAAATCTAGAAAAAGTGACCCAAGTGCCACCTACAGGTCTGAGCAACCAAAACCCAAATAGAAACAATCTAATGTTTATTATGATTACATTTCATAGAATCACAGAAGATTAGGAAGAGACCTCAGGAGGGTCATCCAGTCCAATCCCCTGCTCAAAGCAGGACCAACACCAACTTCATGATTTTGAGGATCCTGACTTGTGCTTTGTAAATGCCGGGGGTTGGCAATACTGTGCCACACAGGTGCTGACTTCTCGTTTCCCCTGGAGGTGCTCCACTCCTTTGCCCCCCAGGGCACATCACTTAGGGCAGGCCAGGGGGTGGGAGGTGAAGGAGAGGAGGAGGAGGAGCATGGGTGGGGCCACTGAGAGGGATCGGGATTCACTGTCCGTCTGGGGCTAAGGCCAGTTCAACTCCCCCACCAGGAAGAAGCTGTCACTGCTGGCAGGGGCTGCACTTCACATGGAGGGAGCTGATCACCTTCTCAGCTCCCCGACCAGGAAGCGCAGCCCCTGTTGGTGCCATTCCACGTCTGCCCAAGGCTTTCAGTTTGGGGGGTTCACCTGGCCCCTTGCCGCTCAAACAATGCCCATGTTAAAAAGGGGGGGAGCATGGCCCCTTGGCCCCAACTGGTTCTGGTGCTCCAGTGGACACTGCATAGCTTCCATCCACTGTTACTGGCTCCCAGGAGCCATTCCATGGTGCCCCACACTCACAGTCCAATCAATACGAGCGCCCCTGGTGAGGACATGCCCCGCCAACACAAGAAGCAAAGTGCAGGCAGCACAAGTGATGCAGTTACCATGGCAGCTGCAGGTCGACATAAGTTAGGTTGACTTAATGTTTTAGTGTTGACATGCCCTGAGTGATATTCTACTGGGTCTTATTGAAACAGATCTTTAACCGCCCACCGCTAGGGAGAATGTTTTCCAGAACCAGTGAAAAGTCGGATCCAGTGTGGTGAATGCACAGGAGTTTATTTGAGAATGAATCACACAAGCAGTATAAGGTTATCACATGCACTTCTCCCTAGTGAGCCTCAATTCCCCAAGCACAAACCCTCAGTAGCTATGCTGGCCTTAGACTTTCATACTGTTCCTTTTTGACTCACCATTTTTTCTAGCACTCACTTTCAATCCCTGTTTATTTCTGCGTCTCTTCCACTCTCCTTGGATCACGGTCACAGATCATTCCCCCTCATGGTCTCCATTCTTTCCACTGGGGGGGACTGCGCTCATGTCCTGCTTGGGGTCCACAGCCCGGCTCCATGTGCATTCCCATAGCTTGCCCTCTCTGTCCATTTCCCTTTCTGTTCACTCTGCTGTGTTAGATCAATGATGACACCCGTTTAGGGGGCTTCCCTTGGGTAACTGATAGAGATTTATGGTCTGAATTCCCACTGGCACAGCACTACCAACCCCAGTCAGGCAAGCCCCCCCCCAATGAGATTTAATCATAATATATAGTAAATAGAAGCATTCCTTTGTTTGCCTTTTGGTGTCTCAGAGCTTTAGACTGCACTGGGGTGACATTTTTAAGTTTTTCTCTGCACCAAAAGAACGAGTTACTTCCTTTCTTTAGAAGACAAAAGCGGAGAGTCACCTCCTCACCTGCAGGCTGGAATGTTCCCCGTGGGCTCCTCCCTGCCCAGCAGCAGCCGACTCAGCGCCAGGAAGGGAAACACCCAGTTCCTGCTGCAGGAGCGGCCCAGGCAGAGCCCGGCCTCGCTCGGCTTCTCTCCTGCAGTTCATGTGGCTGGTTCCTTCCCGTTAGGAGCCTGGTACGTGACCTGGGGCGAGCCCCTGGGGGCGGGGCTTCTGCCTTGTTTGGTGGGTTGGGTTTTAATTTCCCTCCCGAGAGCGCGATTGGCTCCCGGTTCCCCAATCGGCTTTAAAAAAAGCTGTAAAGGCTCGTTACTGCGCCTGCGCGAGGTTTGGTTTCGGTTTCGGGATCCCCCGGGTGCTGCTGGCCCCGCCCCTTGCCCCTCGCTCCTCCTGCAGCGCCGCGTGGCTGCGGGCGCCGGGCTCGGGTGCAGGGGCCTTGACTTGTGCGCTTGGTTGGTGGGGGCTGCTCGCGAGCCCTACTCCGCCACCCAGCACCGAGTGGCTGCTCCTGGCTCACTGCAGGGGGGTTGTTGGTTGTGGGGGGGTTGTTGTTTGGGGGGGGAACAGCAGTAGCTGGAGTGGGGCAGCCTCGATTTACCTGCCCTTGCCCTGCTCCCCTGGCAGTTGCAGTGCACCGGTGGGGGGGGGAAGCGGGGGGGAGGGAATACACAGGCTGTGTGGGAGCGGGGGCAGCAGAGCTGGGGAAGGCTGCAGCACCATTTGGGGTGGGGGTGGTTGGCATGAGTAGCCTGGGGAATGGGAGGGGGCAGCTCCACCGGGCTGGTGGGGGTGTGTGTGGAGTGTCACCCACCATCCTGTGCTAATTATTGGGCATTTGGGGTGCACCAGATGGGGGGGTCTATTGGGGGTCAGCTCCAGGCTACACCTCGGGTCGGCCGGCGCTGCTTGTGTTTTCTTTTTCTTTTCTTCTTT
Source organism: Caretta caretta (assembly GCF_965140235.1). Classification (NCBI taxonomy): domain Eukaryota; kingdom Metazoa; phylum Chordata; order Testudines; family Cheloniidae; genus Caretta; species Caretta caretta. The sequence continues at coordinate 43,775,895 of NC_134219.1, forward strand.
TTTTTTTTTTAAATGAAAGCTCAGTGCTGTGTGTGTTGGTTTGTCCTGGTTTTGGAGGAAGGGCTGGGAGGGGGATGGGAGGGACAGGGGGGGATGGAGAGATATTGCCTGAGGGGGATTCCACAATGTGTGGGGGAAGGAGTTTGAATGCAGAATGAGGAGGGGTCCTAGCATTGGCAGTGTGGGGGGTGGATGGTGGAGGCCCTGGCATTGGCCCTTAGGAGGTGCATGGGGCCCTGGCTGGGGCCGTGTGGGGTGGAGGCAAAGGGGTCTGCCTGGGGCAGTGTGGGGGCAAAGCTTTTGTTTTGGGTTTTTATTTAGATTTTTTTTCACCATCAGTGCTGGAACATCATCCCCACCACCAGCCTGCCCCGACATTGCTGACCTCAGGAAAGGGAAACTACCCCTGTCCCACTGCCCACAGGGAGCCATGGCTGCAGCGAGCCCCGTGGAAAGTCTCCAGGAGGAAGCGACATGTCCCGTCTGTCTGGAGTATTTCACAGACCCTGTCACTCTGGAGTGTGGGCACAATCTCTGCCGAGCCTGCAGCGCCCAGTGCTGGGAGGGACCCGACACAGCCGCCTCCTGCCCTCAGTGCAGAGAAACTGTGCAACAGAGAAACCTCAGGCCCAACAGGCAGCTGGCGAACATGGTAGTTCCCCCCACTAGCCCTTCTGAGCCCCAGTCTGTGACCCCCCAGCAGCACCATGTGCCCCGCTCTGTCCTAGCCTGGCTCCCTGCGGCTGGGTGTTCTGGCACCGCAGTGGCCTCTGGTGGGTGAAAGGTGGAACTACATCACTTCTCTGGCAGAATGTGGTTTCTGTGGGGAAAAAATTCTGCAGCCGGAAATGAATTCTGTGTTTCCGCAGTAGCTCAGAATTCCCCCGGGAGTATATATTGCAATGATGAATGTCACTGCATCTAAATTTTAGCTGCCTAGAAATTTACTGGAATGACACTGTGAGCCACAAAGCCTGAGTTCTGGGGAGATGTAAGTGTCTTTGAATGGGATCCACAAAAGCCAGCCTACTAGATAGGAAACTGCCTCACCTAACTGATGGGAAATGCTGACCAGAGGGGTCTTGCACAGCGGGGGGCGGGGGGGGGGTCTAGGGACCTAACTCAGCTTTGTGTATTGCAGGGCTGTTCCTGTGACTCTCTAGTGCCTATTGTCTCTTGATAAATTTTCTTTCTGATGTAAAATCCCCAAAATACAGAAAAAACAAAAGCAACTTTTCTCTTCTTAGGATCCAATTTGGAGAGTGCGAAAAAGGAGGGAGATGAGAATAGGGTGTTTAACAAGAGTGGGAAGAAGGAATATCCAGGAACTGCTGGTAGGTGCCATTGTTACTCACCAATAAATATGCACAGGGATGTTATCAATGCTCAGATCTCTGAGTAACAGGAGAGTAACAGCGAGTTACATGTTCCCCCTGTGAGAGGTTATTTATTGTTTCTTCTGTGCAAAGTAATTTCTGTTCTGGCTTCATGGAAACTAAACAGGAGAAAGGCAAATGGAGGAAATTATATTTGCTTACTGAACAATTGAAAAAGTTTTCTTAAAAATTTGAACAATCTCTGTTAGAGGTTGCTATTCCGCTGTAGCTAAAGTGCTCCGTAATTGGGGCTGACATTTTTCACACAACAATGTCTCTCACCTGAAATTGTGGCATCAGCAAAATCACGGGTTTCCTGGAACTGTTGATTTCACGACATTACCCTAGATTCTGATCAGAAGGCGGAAAATGTAATTTCCAACAGTTGAATCATTTTAATTTCAGTCTAAAATGTCCATCCACATAGTCTGTTTCCACATTTCTGCAGGAAAATATTTCAGAATAGTTCGTTTCGGGAACATTTTCAGTCCCTTCACATTTCAGTCTGATTCGGAGAGGGAAGTAATTGTGAAAGGTCCAAATTTCACACAACAGGAACATTCTGTTTTCTGACAAACTCTGCCACCACAGTGCAGTTATCGGTCAAGGTGAGGTGACAATTTCCCCTTGAGTTTCTCTGAGATCGTCCCAGCAGGAGAGCGTGTGCGGCTCCCTGCCCTCCCACAAGTGACCTACCCCAGTGACTGTTCTAGGCACTGATCCGATGGTGACCCTGTGCCTGGTCGTACTCTGCTGCTCCCCCTGGTGTTGGAGTGCTCTAGAAGCAGTGTCTACAGTGGCATCTCTTGACTGAGCCTAGGTCACAACCCAAAGAAAGGTCAAAGGTTGAACCCACTGGTTTGCAATAAAACGCTCCCTCCTGCAGGAAAGGGACTATAATTAACTAGCCATTGGAGCAGGGTCCTGCACCTGCATCTTCAACCTCCCTGTGCCAAGGTGATAGAGTCATTGTCACTTTCTCGCTCTGCCCCAGGGACTATTTAATTATTGAGCCAACGTGGAGCAGCTTGATCAGAAGACATTGTGGGAGCCTCACATCAGACTATCCCAGATCCCCATGGTTAGGGCAGTCACCTGAGCGGTGGGACACCTGTGTTCAAACCCTTCCTCCCGATCAGGCAGAGCAGGGAGTAGAACCTGAGTCTCCCATGTGCCAGGCAAGTGCCCTAACCGCTGAGCTCAAAGTTATAAAGGATCCTCTGCCGGCACCTCCCCTGGATTTTGTCAGGAACCCCATGCAGAAGGGGTGCTCAGTGCACTGCTACAGGATTAGGCCCCACTGACAAGGTAGGCTTTCCACTGCCTGCCTTCTGGTTTGAGGATCCTTCTGGGGTTTACCCATGGGGCAGGTGTCTGGACGCCTAGGGTGAGGCAGGAGTGCTCAAACTCAGGAGCAGAGAAATTTAGGAGCCCTGGGAAATGTTCCCGTGGAAATGTTGGTGCTGAGTGAGGTCAGGCGCCTGCAGAGTTCGAGGGAGCCAGGCAGAGGATTTCTGCATGTCAGGGGGGCGGGAAGAGGTGGGGAGGGAGTGAGGCCTTGGTGGAAGGGGTGGAGTGGGGGCAGAGCAGGGGCCGAGCACCCCCAGGGAAATTAGAAAGATGGCGCCTCTGGGCACTGTTATTGGAGAGCGTTGGCTTAGCAGTCTGAGGATGCTCATGAGCACAGTCGGCTGCAAGTGACAGGGGCTGGAGGATCCATGTCTCCAGCCTCCCCCTCACACCTCCTGGAGACCACTTCTGTTGGCCAAAAATAACTACGTCACATGTGTGTGACTAATGACTGCAATTTGCAGGCAATATGTTCACCAGCAAAAAAAAACCCCAGCACCAGTGAGATCCTCTGCCTGAGTCCATCCACCAGAGCTGACAGCATCTGGGTGCCCAGAAGCAGCAAGGCTGGTTAGAAGCAAGTTTACAACCATGTAACCAGTTTGCCTTACACAAGGGTAACAATGTATCTCATCACAATAGGAGTCAGGATCTGTAACAACATTGTACCCAGTTGCTCATGAAGAATCCAGCGGCTTCCCCACCAGCATCTCTGCCCAGCACGCCTTTCCCATCGCAGCTGCAGCTCCTGTTCTGGCTCCAGAAGGCCACTCCCCAGATTCCCTCTTGATCCTGATCTCAGATCGACTCTGCCACAAACGAGTCCTGACTGCAGGGCCCGGCCACAGGAAACAGCCGCAGAATGAAGGCGTGTGATTGATGGCTACAGATCTCCAGCCATGCATGTGCTGGGTGGGGTTTGGGAGAGGGGAAAGAGCCGTGCCAGACTTCCCTTTAAAGGAAATAATTTCAGCTCACACCGTCCAGCTGCAAAATCATAGGAATTACCCAGTGTAATGCATTAAATAGCTGTACAGCAACCCCTGTAATCAGCCACATGTTTGGTAAATGCTCCCTTATTACCACAGCTGGATTTCCATTTCTGGTCCCAGGTGGCTGCTCCCCAGACTCTCCCAGGCCCCCTCTGTCTGTCCCCAGATTCCCTCCTGCAGCCGGACTGGAAAGGGGCCTGAGAGCCTCGGAGACAGGAGATCTCTGGTTATCCCATCCCCTGTGCAGCGCAGGAGCCCCAGTGTCAGCTCCTCTCACGCCCGCTGCCATCTGCAGGGAGCCAGGAGTCCCCGAGAGCTGGGGAGACTGTGCAGGGAAACAGAAGCAGTAGTCACCAGGCTCAGAACAGGTGTGACAGCTGCTCTCTTGGCCAGCACTCCCAGCACTGAACCAGGGACCCCTAGAGCTAAAAGCACAGGCTGCCGCAGCTTATGCTAAATATTCAACCCTTTATAACTGTAACAGCTCCACACACACACACACCAGTGGGTTCCCCAGGCACCAGAGAGACATGGGTCTTATAGAGCCTAATGGCCAGGTAGGGAACAGGCAGTAGGAGTCAGCAGCTGTGATTCTCTCCCTCCTTGCCAGGCTGCTCCATCGGATCCTTATGTCAGGCAGTGAAGCCCCCCCAGTCGCTTGTTACCCCTTTTTGACCTGAGTGACTAGTCCAGAGTTTGGGGCCTTGCAGATGTTCCGGAGGAGTTAGTGTCAATTTGGACTCATCACACTTCATTCAAAGGCTCTTTACAGTCCACAGAAAAAGAAATAACTTGAGACCACACCCAGAAAGGAAACACCGAATGATATTCAATCAGTCCATTTCTGAGAAGAAGGAAGGGAAACTAAATTCCTCTCTTGTCTTTTTCCTGCACTAGAAGCCATGGTTGTTATGAATCCAGCAAAAACACTCCAGGATGAACTGACCTGTCCCATCTGTCCGGACTATTTTAAAGATCTGGTGTCTCTAGACTGTGATCACAATTTCTGCCAAGCCTGCTGTGACATTATATGATTATTATATCTCATAAAAATGTGTCACATGGCCAGAAAGGTTAACTAATCAGTAGGCTGTCCTGACCCATGGTTGACCTTTAAAGGCTTGTTAGGAAGCTGTGTAAATAAGAGTTCGGCTCTCCCTTTTAAATCTGCATTGTTAGAGCGTTAGAGTGGGAGGTGTTTGCTCAGGTCTTGAGATGTAAACAAACAATTTTTATCTGTTACTCTAGCATTGATTCAAGATCAAAAGGGAATATTAACAGTTAGGATGACACTTGATTGAAATAGTATTGTCTATATGTCTCTTTAAAGTTTGTGGTAAACTGAATATGAACTGTTTAATGGACAAGTTACCTTGTGCTAAGCTGCATAGCGAATTGCCAGAATATTTGGAAAACAGAAGGTCACATTAAAGGGATATTGTTCACCCGGGACTGAATGGTCAAGAGGCTTCTGGAAATGTATAAAAGTCGGAGGACCTGATTCTGTTTTATCTCATCTCTGCTTGGATGCTCATGGGGAAAGCTGCAAGCCACAAAGAATGAGATCCCAGGATTCCTGGTGCCCCAAAATGGACATTGACTTAATAGGGAGGGTGGATGGCTTACAAGGAATTAAAATCAACAAAGGGGGTGGGTTTGCATAAGGAGAAACACACACAACTGTCACACCGTAGCCTGGCCAGTCATGAAACTGGTTTTCAAAGCTCTCTGATGCACAGCACGCCCGGCTGTGCTCTTCTAACCACCCTGGTGTCTGGCTGCTCAAAATCGAACATCAGGCTATTTGCCTCAACCTCCCAACCCGCCATAAACGTCTCCCCCTTACTCTCACAGATATTATGGACCACACAGCAAGCAGCAATAACAATGGGAATGTTTGTTGCGCTGAGGTCTAACCTAGTCAGCAAACAGCACAAGCGAGCTTTTAAACGTCCAAAGGCACCATTCTACCACCATTCTGCACTTGCTCAGCCTACAGTTGAACTGCTTCTTACTGCTGTCCTGGCTGCCTGTGTATGGCTTCATGAGCCATGGGAGCAAGGAGTAGGCTGGGCCTCCAAGGATAACTCTTGGCATGTCAACGTCACCAATGGTAATTTTCCAGTCTGGGAAGAAAGTTCCTTCTTCCAGCTTTCACAAGAGACCGGAGTTCCTAAAGATGCATGCGTCATACACCTTTCCCGACCATCCCACATTGATGTTGGTGAAACGGCCCTTGTGATCCACCACTGCCTGCAACACCATTGAGAAGTACCCCTTGTGGTTTATGGACTCTTTGGCAAGGTGGTCTGGTGCCAAGTTAGGGATATGCATTCCGTTTATCGTCCCATCACAGTTAGGGAACCCAACTGCGTCAAAGCCATCCACTATGTCCTGCATGTTTTTCAGAGTCACCACCCTTCTTAGCAGAAGGGTATTGATTGCCCTGGCTACTTGGATCACAATAGCCCCCACGGTAGATTTATCCACTCCAAATTGATTCCTGACTGTCTGGTGTTGCAATTTTTCAAAGGGGTATCGCCACTCGCTTCTTTACTGTCAAAGCAGGTCTCCTTTTGGTATTGCTGCACTTCAGGGTGGGTGAAAGCAATTTGCAAAGTTCCATGAAAGTGACCTTACGCATGTGAAAGTTTTGAATCCACTGGTCATCATCCCATACCTGCATAACTATGTGGTTCCATCAGTCTGTGCTTGTTTCCCAGGACCAGAATCGGCATTCCACTGTGTCAACATGCCCAAATGCCGCCAGCATATGCCAATTGCTACATTCCATGGTGAGAAGCTATTGACATAAACTGGGACCGTATAGATCATTGTTGCAACCACGGTTATACATTTGCAGCAAATATTCTACAAAGGTTGTCATTGGAGGTGTCTATAAAGAGGTTATGATTTGCTGATTATGATTATGCTGTCTGTATGTGTGTATCATTTTTGTAGTTGAAGTCATGGATATTGGCTATGTACTTGTATCTCAGTGTGTTTTGATTCTAAGTAGTCTCAGTAAAGCATTTGGTCAGCTTCTTGAGAAAGGACTATTCTCAATAAGTGCCCAGTCAAGAAACACTTAACTGACAATGGACTTTGGGAGACACCAGTCCACATCTGAGCTTTCCTGGGAACATTCAGACTAACATGTAAAAATGGCATTGGCCTATAAAGAACTGAGTCATGCATGGACATGTGGCTTGCCCATGTGACTCCAGACTCCATCTTGCTGCTGTGATTTCCACAGTAGGAACGGAGGGATGTCCTTCCACATGGCAAGAGCCTATAAAAGGCTTCTGCATCTCCTCCATCTTGTCTTCAGTCCTGCTTCTGAGCTCTGGAGGGACTTTGTTACAAACTGAAGCTCTGAACAAAGGACTGAATGACTCATCCCAGCTGTGGATGCACTCCAGAGACTTGATTTGAACCTGCAGTTTATTCTACAACTGCTACAAGCCTGAACCAAGAACTTTGCCATCACTGTGTGTAATTGATTCCATTTAACCAATTCTAGCTCTCATCTATATCTTTTTCCTTTTATGAACAAACCTTTAGATTTTAGATTCTAAAGGATTGGCAACAGTGTGATTTGTGGGTAAGATCTGACTGGTATATGTTCCTGGGTCTGGGGCTTGGTCCTTTGGGATCGAGAGAACATTTTTTCTTTTACTGGGCTATTGCTTTTCATAACCATTCCTCCCCATAACAAGTGGCCCTGGTGGTGATACTGGGAAACGGGAGTGTCTAAGGGAATTGTGCCTTGTATGACTTGTGGTTAGCCAGTGGGGTAGAATCAAAGTCTTCTGTGTTTGGCTGGTTTGGTTTGCCTTGGTGTGCAAAAAACCCCCCAGCCTTGGGCTGTAACTGCCCTGCTCTAAGCAATTTGCCCTGAATTAATACTCTCAGTTGTGTCCCACCAAAGCCAGCATCATTACACATGGCTTCCAGCATGTCTGTGTGCGTGGCCTCCTCACATTCTTCCTTACACCGGTGGCTCCTGGCTAGGCTCTGCACATACTGCAGGATAATGTGTGAGGTGTTTGCAATGCTCACAACAGCAGTGTACAGCTGTACGGGCTCCATGCTTGCTGTGGTATGCCGTCTGCTTGGATAACCCAGGCAAAAAGGTGTGAAACGATTGTTTGCCATTGCTTTCAAGGAGGGAAGGAGGGAGGAGGGGAGGCTCACGACATGTACCCAAAACCACCTGCGGCAATGTTTTTATCCCATCAGACATTGGGAGCCTGACCCAGAATTCAAATGGGAAGCAGGAACTGTGGGGTGGCTACCCACAGTGCATCGCTCTGTGAGTTGATCCTAGCCATGGTAGTGAGGATGCACTCCGCTGACCTAATGTGCCTAGTGGGGACACGCGCATTCAACTTTATAAAATCGGACGGTAAAAGTTGACTTAAATAAATTTGACCTAATTTCATAGAGTAGATATACCCCTAGCAATGACTCACAGACTTGAGAGGTTCAAGGGACAATTTTGCAGCCACTGAATTTGAGTAATACACAAACACTGAGTTCAACCAGGGCCCTGCATAGGGGGAATTTGTCTCTTCTCATCTTTATAGACTGCAAGCTCTTTGGGGCAGGGACCTTGGTACATGTAAGCCGCTAGTTTATTTTCTTGATATGGTGAGCTGGGCCCATTGCCCTTTTCCATTCATGCCATGCACAGACCCCCAGCTGGGGAGAGGTGGCTGAGCATGCCAGAGCAGTAGTTCTTGGAGGAAACACCCTATTGAGATGAAAGGGGAAGTTTCCTCCTCTCTAACCTATTAGATCAGGCTCTCTGCAGACTCAGGCACACATCACTGTATCAGTTTTGCTTGGGCCACATTTTCAACCTTTTCTTTTCAATCATATGAGCTAGATCCCATGGGGTGGGGACACAGGCAGGGGGCTGCTCTTGGGCCCCCTCCATCTTGGGCAGGTGGAAGGTCAAATTGGAGGCCAGTTGACGAAGGGTTCCCAAGATATGTCTCCCTGGTACTTCTCTAAAAGTGCATAGCTTCTACCACCATTTGTGTTCACTGATAGAGAAAAGCCCAGAGTGGAGCATTTTCCTTCAATGTCTCACTCACTGGAGGGTTACCCTCAGAGAGTGTCTGGGACCAGGGTTGCCAAGTGCGAAAATAATTTTTGTGGACAGTACAGAAAAAAAATTACGGACAACCAAACTCTTTTTGGACACATACTTACATAATATAAAGATGGCTCAAAAGGACAAAAGGGAACAATATTCAGTGTTTTTATTCCTACGTCAAAACAGAAATGTTATTCGGCTACTTTCACCGACTTACTAGCCACATCAGCGTCCTCCAAGTTCTCCAGTTTGTGATCATACACACACACGCCCATTCATGAGCAGCTCACAGGCACAGGTATTTCCTGCAAAATTTGCTTTGTCTTTTCAATTCTTTCTGCAGTCTCTGGATCCAGCTCTTCCAGCTGGGCCAGTAGGAGTCGCTCTTGTTCCTCCAGGACATGGTGTAGTTGCTGAAAGTAAGACACAAGTTTCTGCCTTTCAGCTTCTGTCTCTGCCTGTGACATATGACCAGGGAGAGAGCAGAGCAGGGCAGGGACATGGGCAGACTCCAGGGATAACTGATAGACGCTTGCATCCATAGGACAGATCATATCATTGGAAGCCCTTGGGCTTTCCTGAGAATGTGCCTTCAGTTCAGTGGGAAATTCCCCCGTCACTTGCTGTTCCTGCAGCCCTTCCAATCCTGGATATGCAAAGCAGTTGAAGCCTGAGGCCCGCCATGTGGGACTGACAGCCGGAGCCACGTTGTGGGGTTGAAGATGAAGCCCTGTTGTGTGGAGATGAAGTAACAGAGGTCAAATAAAATCGCAGAATCCATGACCTCCATGTTCCACTCATACCAGTGGTTATCATACTATTTTTTATGATCTCATGACCCCCCGTACAAAAGCCTTGCAACCCCCTTTTGGGTCAGGACCCTCCAGTTTGCAAAACACTGGCTGAGTGGTAAGCGCACTCTCCTGAGAAATGGGGGACCCTGGTTCAAATAATGCCCCGACCCCCGGCAGGCAGTGGGAGCATAGACACTGACTTTTATTTTTCCCTGGGGATGCTCTACCCCAACTCTGCCCTGAGGCCACGCCCCCACCATGCCCCTCCCCTGAGGCCCTCCCCTAGCTCCGCCTCTTCTGACCCACTCCGCCTCCTCCCCTAAGGCCTTGCCCTCTGGCTGCCTCTTCCCACCCCTGCTCCAACCCCTCCGCCAAAGCCGCAGCCAATCTGCAGCTCGCTGCTCTCTGCCCTCCCACAGGCACCTCCCCCAGCCACCAAACAGCTCATTGGCAGCCCCGCAGAACAGCTGTGGCTGGTGGGTGCTGAGCTCCCCCTGTATTTTTTCCGTGGGGGTTCGAGCTCCAGAGCACCCCTGCGGTCAGCACCTCTGCTGCTTACAAACATGGGACCGAGCAGTGACCAAGTATAAACAGCGACTTACAATGAGACTTAGACCACTTCCTGCTGTTAATGGGCAAGTCGGTAAGACCTAAATTTACAGCAGTGGCCTGATTTTGCGTGTCTTGGTTTACCTCCTCGGCATACAGGACTTCAGGGCACATGTTCCACCCGCATCCGCAGCAGCATCTCTGCGCAGGACGGCTTCCCCGCCACAGCTGAATTCCCTCTCCATGTCCCCAATGGCGGCTTTCCAGACTGCCCCAGGCCTCCTCCGTCTGTCCCCACATCCCCTGCTGCAGCCGCAATGGGCAAGTGGCCTGAGAGGTCTCTGTTTATCCCACACCACGTACCCTGCAGGCCCCTAGTGCGAGCTCCCCTCACACCGGCTGCCCTCGGCCATTAGGACCCAGCCCTCACCTGGGGGACAGGAGCTTGGTCTCCCTGCAGTCCCTGGTCTCTCTGCTGGGACGGACAAACAGGGAGAAAATGGGAGCAGGCCTTGCTGGGCGTGGTTGTGTGACAGGGTCACTTGCCCCCCTAGGGCCCAGGCTGAGATCCCAGCACATTCCACAGGCCCCTGAGCCGCCATCAGATGGACTCTCAGCCTCCGTCCCTGTGGTGGTGGGGGAGGCACTGGGTCATTGCCCTGGGGGAGCTGCTGGGGGAGGGAGGAGATTTACCTGCTCACAGACAATTTTAACGGTTCTAAAGCTTCAACTTTTTGAATCTCAGTGTCTAGTAAAAAGAAAAGGAGTACTTGTGGCACCTTAGAAACTAACCAATTTATTTGAGCATCAGCTTTTGTGAGCTACAGCTCACTTCATCGGATGCATACTGTGGAAAATACAGAAGATGTTTTTATACACACAGACCATGAAAAAAATGGGTGTTTATCACTACAAAAGGTTTTCTCTCCCCCCAACCCACTCTCCTGCTGGTAATAGCTTATCTAAAGTGATCACTCTCCTTACAATGTGTATAATAATCAAGGTGGGCCATTTCCAGCACAAATCCAGGGTTTAACAAGAACATCTGAGGAACAGTTTGGGGGGAAAGGAATAAACAAGGGGAAAAAGGTTACTTTTTATAATGAATCAACCATTCCCAGTCTCTATTCAAGCCTAAGTTAATTGTATCCAATTTGCAAATTAATTCCAATTCAGCAGTCTCTCGTTGGAGTCTGTTTTCGAAGTTTTTTTCTTGAAGGATAGTCACTTTGAGATCAGAAATCGAGTAACCAGAGAGATTGAAGTGTTCTCCAACTGGTTTATGAATAAAGAAAAGGAGTACTTGTGGCACCTTAGAGACTAACCAATTTATCTGAGCATGAGCTTTCGTGAGCTACAGCTCACTTCATCGGATGCATACCGTGGATGTGCAGGTGGACGAGCCTCTGATAGTGTGGCTGATGTTACTAGGCCCTGTGATGGTGTCCCCTGAATAGATATGTGGACACAGTTGGCAACGGGCTTTGTTGCAAGGATAGGTTCCTGGGTTAGTGGTTCTGTTGTGTGGTGTGTGGTTGCTGGTGAGTATTTGCTTCAGGTTGGGGGCCTGTCTGTAGGCAAGGACTGGCCTGTCTCCCAAGATTTGTGAGAGTCATGGGTCGTCCCTCAGGATAGGTTGTAGATCCTTGATGATGCGTTGGAGGGTTTTAGTTGGGGGCTGAAGGTGATGGATAGTGGCGTTCTGTTATTTTCTTTGTTAGGCCTGTCCTGTAGTAGGTGACTTCTGGGAACTCTTCTGGCTCTGTCAGTCTGTTTCTTCACTTCAGCAGGTGGGTATTGTAGTTGTAATAGTTCTGGTCTGACCAAACTATTGTCTGAAACCCCCAGAATTGATACATTTTTTCACCAAAGCCTCCAGGGGTGAAATTGGTCGGGTCCTTCCTGCTCAGCAAACAGGACGAGTCACTTTCAGGCAAGGAAACACCCAGTTGATGCTGCAGGTGGGGCATAGTGTGAACTCAGGAAACTGAAACTTACCCTGTCCCACTGCCCAGAGGGAGTCATGGCTGCAGCGAGCCCGGTGGAAAGTCTCCAGGAGGAAGCGACATGTCCCCTCTGTCTGGAGTATTTCACAGACCCTGTCACTCTGGAGTGTGGGCACAATTTCTGCCGAGCCTGCATCACCCAGTGCTGGGAGGGACCCAACACAGCCGCCTCTTGCCCTCAGTGCAGAGAAACTGTGCAACAGAGAAACCTCAGGACCAACAGGCAGCTGGCAAATATCCTTGAAATCGCCAAGTGGCTGAGTTTCCAGGCAGCAAAGGGAGCAGGAGGGGGTGGGGTGTGTGGGGAACACCAGGAGGCTCTGAAACTGTTCTGTGAAGAGGATCAAACCCCCATCTGTGTGATCTGCATCGAGTCCCGGGCTCACCGTGCTCACGCGGTGGTTCCCATACAGGAAGCTGCCCAGGAGTACAAGGTAGGGAGTTGCTGTCTAGTCTAATGGGTAATAATTTGGATGTTAATTACAGCTTAATGGTGTGACCCTGTCATTCAGCTGTGTGTAGCCTTCATTGCATGAAAGCTGATTGGGGGAGTTACAAGCTGTGGCTGGTATTACTGGTTGTATCACAGTGTTTATTGTTATTTGCATCCCCTAGAGACCCCAGATGAGATCTGACCTCGATTGTGGGGCCTTGCACAAAACCCAGTGGGGGCCAATCCCTGCCCCGAGCCATTTACAGTCTAACCGGACAAGACAGACAAAGGGTGGGAGGGGAAACTGAGGCACAGTGAGAGGAAGTGACTTGTCCAAGGTGACTCAGCAGATCAGTGGCAGAGCTGGATATAAAAACCTGGTTTTCCAAGGCCCAGTTCAGTGCTCTAACCACTAGCTACTCTGCCCCTTTCAGCAGTGATGAAGTGCAGACAGTAGGAGGAAAAGACTCCTTGATACAGGTCCTAGGCACGGCAAGGAGAAGAGGTTTCCCACTGGGATTCTGAACTCCTGTCCTGCTCCATGAGGGGTTAAACTCAGATGCTGCCGGCCTGCACGACAGGAGATCACAGGGCTGAACATGGTATGGGACCCCAAGCACCTTCAGTCCACACCCACGAGGGCTCCAGTCAGCGCAGGTCCATGCCACATGCCACTGGGATCAGACTTATCTTCAGCAAAACTAACCCCTGGGCCGCGCGAACCAGTGCCACTCTGACCTGTTCTCGTGTGTTCATGGGCAAGGACCAGCCAACGTGTGTCCGTTAGTCCCACCAGGCAGCCCTTTGAAATCTGCCAGGGACTTTGGGGTCGCTACCCAGAGGCCATTGCCAGGGGAACGGGCTAGGCAAACCCCAGCTGTTCCTAACACAAATCAACACATCTAATGGGGTTTGCCCTAGTCCTTAGGTCAGTGCTGTACAACCCATCCCATCCCCCAGGGTACAGGGCTGAAAGTCAATGGAGTTGGACTCCTTTGAGCATCCCAGCCTACATGGCTGCCCCCGGTGGCTTCTGGGATTGGTATCACTGTTTGCTAAATCTTCTCAAAAACAGCTTTATAGATTCACCACCATGGGACACCAGTTTTCCACTGGTTCAACTCAATGGAGAAAGTGGATGTAATAACTTCAAACAATCTGAATACAAAACCCACCCAATTTCCGTAAATAAGGTTTCATTTCCTTGGTGTCTCTGATGTCCTACCTCGAGAAAGACCCACTCTTGTACACAATATTGTTGTAACTGTGTTGGTCTCGGGCTATTAGAAAAACAAGGTAATTTCTGCTCATGGGCAGCTTCTGTGGTGAACGAGAAGCTTTCAGGCTTACACAGAGCTTTTCTTCAGGCCTGGAAAAGAGTGTGTTCCCCAGAGCTGAGTTGTGTGTAACTCTTTTACCAACAGGAGCTGGGCCAGCAGAAGGTATTGCCTTACCCACCTAGTCAATCTAGGAAGACTGACTGTTATGTAGAATTTTGGGTGGAAAACACCTCATCCACCCCCTACAACCCTGAAAATAAACCCACCAAATCATTTCTGTCTGTCAGGAAAAAATACAAGCCCATTTGCAGACTCTGAGGGAAGAGAGAGAAAAGCTGCTGGGATTGAAAGTGGCTGGAGAGGAGAGAAGCCGGGAGTATCTGGTCGGTGCCTGTTGTTCTTCGCCTGCTGGGACATGGAGCTGGGAGGGAAGTTTATTGGTAGATTTCTCTGTGGCCTTGTGTCTGTTTCTCCAGGATCATGAGATTGTGTGTGTTTGTGTGTGTGTGTGTGTGTGTGTGCGTGGGCGTGCGCATATCACAAATGTTCTCTCCCTGGAGAAGGACAACAGCGTCTTCTGCAGGATCTAAGATCATAGAATCATAGAATCATAGAATATCAGGGTTGGAAGGGACCCCAGAAGGTCATCTAGTCCAACCCCCTGCTCGAAGCAGGACCAATTCCCAGTTAAATCATCCCAGCCAGGGCTTTGTCAAGCCTGACCTTAAAAACCTCTAAGGAAGGAGATTCTACCACCTCCCTAGGTAACGCATTCCAGTGTTTCACCACCCTCTTAGTGAAAAAGTTTTTCCTAATATCCAATCTAAACCTCCCCCACTGCAACTTGAGACCATTACTCCTCGTTCTGTCATCTGCTACCATTGAGAACAGTCTAGAGCCATCCTCTTTGGAACCCCCTTTCAGGTAGTTGAAAGCAGCTATCAAATCCCCCCTCATTCTTCTCTTCTGCAGGCTAAACAATCCCAGCTCCCTCAGCCTCTCCTCATAAGTCATGTGTTCCAGACCCCTAATCATTTTTGTTGCCCTTCGCTGGACTCTCTCCAATTTTTCCACATCCTTCTTGTAGTGTGGGGCCCAAAACTGGACACAGTACTCCAGATGAGGCCTCACCAATGTCGAATAGAGGGGAACGATCACGTCCCTCGATCTGCTCGCTATGCCCCTACTTATACATCCCAAAATGCCATTGGCCTTCTTGGCAACAAGGGCACACTGCTGACTCATATCCAGCTTCTCGTCTACTGTCACCCCTAGGTCCTTTTCCGCAGAACTGCTGCCTAGCCATTCGGTCCCTAGTCTGTAGCTGTGCATTGGGTTCTTCCGTCCTAAGTGCAGGACCCTGCACTTATCCTTATTGAACCTCATCAGATTTCTTTTGGCCCAATCCTCCAATTTCTCTAGGTCCTTCTGTATCCTATCCCTCCCCTCCAGCGTATCTACCACTCCTCCCAGTTTAGTATCATCCGCAAATTTGCTGAGAGTGCAATCCACACCATCCTCCAGATCATTTACGAAGATATTGAACAAAACCGGCCCCAGGACCGACCCTTGGGGCACTCCACTTGATACCGGCTGCCAACTAGACATGGAGCCATTGATCACTACCCGTGATGCATTTTAATGAATGAGTTAATTACGACCCCTTGTGGCATTCACAAAATTTCTCCCAAACCGCACTGACTATATCCCAGTAGACATGGAGACAGCCCTTACAGAGAGATTGGGCCCAAATGGGAAGGGGTAAGAAAATCCTCTCCTTTCTGATCACAGTGTAGAGTCAAGTGTCAGGATGTGAAGAATGGTGGGTTTGGAACCTCAGCCCACAGAGACTCTCATTACAACCCGACCGCTCTCCAGAGCCAGCGGGGGAGGGGCTAGTGGAACTCTGGCCCACCAGCGGATCTGCCTACGAAGCTCCTGATTGGAGCAGACGTTCGGCTGCATGAATTACGCCAGCAGGAGTCACGGGAAGTTGTCCAAACAACTGAGTGAACTCCCGATCTGCTGCTGGACTGGACCCTGACGCTGGCTTGGCCCTGGTGTTGTTTTTCTGACTCAGGTTTGACCTGCAGTACTGCTGTCTGACTTTGGCTAGAGCCTTCGCGTGGCTGCCTGACTCCGACACCAGTCCTGATCCCCCTGTGTGACTCCAGACACTGATTCTGGCTCAGCCTTTGGCATGACTTCTGAGCTCGACTGTAGCCCCAACCCCTGGTCAGATCCTGACTTTGACTCCAGCTCTGAGCACTAGGCCTGTCGGCTCATGGCCTGGGCTCTGTACAGATGCGTTAGAGATTGTAAAGAAACTCTCTCTTGTAAGACTGTATGAAAGGTCATCAGGCTCCATCCGTGTTCCTGACCAGCCCTTTCCTTATTTCCTCTAGAAACAGACAGAAACCGAGAGGCAGAAGATTGTGTCTGCATTTCAGCAACTGCGGCAGCTCTTGGAGGAACAAGAGCGACTCCTGCTGGCCCAGCTGGAAAAGCTGGACAAGGAGATTGTGAAGATACAGAATGAAAATATCACCAAACTCTCAGAGGGGATTTCCTGTCTCAGTGAGCTGATCAGTGAGATGGAGGGGAAGTGTCAGAAGCCAGCAAGTGAATTCCTGCAAGTGAGACTGAGCTAGAAACATCCCAAATCCCAACACAGGGACAGGACAGCTCCTGAAGTACAGGAACCGGGGTCCAGCAGTCAGAGATCTCAGTGTAACTCAATGTGTGCATTGCTGAAATGTGAATGACTATTGTTCTTTGCAGACTCACAGGCACATTGATATTAGAGATGGAAAAGCCCCATTAGCTCAATGAAACCATGGCCCCGGGGCCAGGGCAGGGCTGATTTTCCCTGTATTTACAAAATCCCTTTCCTGGAATCCCAAATGTGTGTCAGGCGGTACTGAGATTTTTTTTAATCTCTCTCTTCTCTCTCTCCCCTCTAGGATGTCAGAAGCACCTTGAGTAGGTACGTGGCTCTCTCTCACTCCCACACACACTTGGCAATGCTGGGGAAGAGCATGGAGATGATGTTAGCACCGCATCTCCACAGCAACATGTGTGGGGATTTTGGATACAAATCTCTCAGATAAACTTAATCCTGAGGTTCTCACCCTGGTACAGAAGACTCTGGAATTGTCCATTCAGTGGGAAAGACTGACCTCAAGTGTTTCCTTGAGATGTCACATCCCTGGGGGAGTGGCTGCCTCAGGATTGTGGGGATGGAATATGGGCCTGTCACTACTGGGGCCCTGGTTACCATTCAGCCCAAGGCAGCAGTGGTCAAGAGTCTTTCCCACCTGAGTCTTTCCCAGCCTGAGGACTGTTTGGAGACCTGTATGGAATGAGCTGGGGACGGGGGAGTTGGTGTCTCAGTTTAGTTCCTAGTGGACAGATTTCTACAGCACTTTACATAGGAAACTCCTGTCCCTCAGAGCATGGAGGCCAAGGAGTGAATTGGCCATGGAGACTCAATTCCCCTTTTGTCCCCAGAGCTGAGCTCACCAGACCAGAGTTGAAGAATATTAAGGAGTCCTCAGAAGGGAAGGTTGTTTGGCCATGGGCTGTGTTGCACCTGCTCTGAGGCCGGGAGAAGTCGAGGAATTCGAACTCCAGGCCCATTAGAGCAGCGACTCACTCGCCAGAACTTATCATGAGTCACACAATGAAATATAATCACGGGAAATTGTTTCTCTCCAGGTGTGAGAAGGGGAAGTTCCGGCAGCCAGAGGAGATTTCTCCTGAACTGGAAGAGCGAGTCAGCGATTTCTCCCAGAAAATTATTGAGCTAATGGAGACTCTGAGGAAGTTCAAAGGTACCTAGAAGGGATTGAGGAATGGAAATTGGGAAGAGCCTCTGAGACTGTGGGAAGAGAATGGTGCTGGTCAATTGGTTCACACTTAGATGATGCTTCTATTTAATTGTTGGGTGAGAAAGCCAGACATTTGGGTCCAAGATACTCAGGTTGATGAATTCAAACGTTTCTTTGCAGCAGAAACATGCTTTTCGATTACAGTTACAAAGTAAGAAATGACTCATCGACTTTAAGGTCAGAAGGGACCATCATGATCCATCTACTCTGACCTCCTGCACATTGCAGGCCACAGAACCTCCCCACCCACTCCTGCAATTTACCCGTAAACTCTGGCTGAATTACTGAAGCCCTCATATAATGATTTAAAGACTTCAAGTTACAGAGAATCCACCTTTCTTCTAGTTTAACATCGGTAAATGATACGTGCCCCATATGGCAGAGGAAGGCAAAAATAAACCCCAGAGTCTCTGGCAATTTGATTTGGTGGAAAATTCCTTCCCTATCCCAAATATGGTGGTCAGTTGGACACTGAGCATTTCAGCAAGACCCAAAAGCCAGACACCTGGGAAAGATTTCTCTCTAACTCAGAGCCCTCCCCGACTCGTGCGCCAACACCAGCCATTGGGATATTTGCTACAAGCCATCGCATATAGAAAGAAGTGCTGGTCAGTTCCCTTCTCCTGGGGCATAGGTGGGTCACGGGGGATTTCTCTTAGGAAGCTCTAATTACCCCTTACAATGTCTGGAATATTAGACACATCCAAATTGCATATTTACTAGTTCTTTTCCAATCACCTTTGAGTGGTATGAATATTAAGTACCTTATATAGGTCAGATACTACACATGCATGAACACATCATTGGCAGGGCTTTTTTTCTTCAAGTTATTTTCATGTTATTGTTCTCTTCTCTGATTGGTTTATTACCACTGATGATACACACGCCACTCTCACCCTTTTCTCCACACAGGGGGTATTGGACTTTGCTAACTTCTCTGTGGCTGGATGCACAGCCCCCCTCAGCCTGGCTCCAGCCCTTCAGTGACACTCCCCCACCCCACGCCCCCCCAAGCCCATTTCCCTCTAGCCCTTCACTGCCACCCCCCAGTGCACAGCCCTCTCAGCCTAGCTCCAGCCCTTCAAAGCCTCCCCCAACTGCACAATCCCCCTTAGCCAGCTCAAGTCCTTCAGTGCTGCCCCCCCACTGCACAGTCCCCCTCAGACTACCTCCAGCTCTTCAGTGCCACCTCCATATTGCACAGCTCCCCTCAGCCAAGCTCCAGCCCCTCATTGCTACCCCAATCTGCAGAGACCCCCTCAGCCTAGCTTCCCAGGAGCAGCGGGGATGAGGGACAGTGGGAAGCCACTTCTGGGAGCCACCAGAGGTGAGTCCCCCGCACGAAGAATTTGTTCCACCCTGGCCCCTCCTCACAACAGACCCCCGCCCACAGCCAGAGCTTGTCCCTTTGTCCTGGTCAGGAGACAGAGGATGTTCCCATTAACCATGGGATCACCCCTGCCCGGAGAGGGGTGCCCTGGTCACAGTGAGGCGATGGGAAACCCTGCTCCACTGAGAGACCCCCCTCCTCTGCTTCCCACATCCTGTGACATGATGGGGGATCTCCCATGTAAGGGACACAGACAGGGGAGAGACATGGGGTAAGCGGTGTAGAGGTGGGACACACACACACACACAGACACAGACACACTCATCCTCCTGTCAGACATATTATTTAAACAAGAAAAAGAAAAAAGTAGTGACAACAGTGCACTGAAATATGGTTTTAGGAGAAATATTTATTTCAATGCCCCCATCCCAGAAAAAAAATATTGACTGCGGCAGTGAGGGACATTCAAAAACACTCACCTGAGTTGAATTTATTACTATTATTATTGTTTATTATTTATTAACGAGCTAAGTTATGGTTTTTTCAGTGTGGAAAATTGTGCGTTATTTTACGGGTTGAATGATGACTGAATGACATAACCTCCTGCCAATGTCCACCACTAACTCTGGTAATTTTGTCAACCACTAACTCTGGTAATTTTGTCAAGTGTCCATCGCACAACATGATGCTGCCTGACCCTGGCCAAAGGGACCAAAGTGGGTAAAGTTACTTTTCCGCCAAAGTCTTTGTATGATCTGGGTGTAGGTTATGACAAAAGGCCATGAGAGAATGGGACAAAGCAACTGTAGTTGGAAGGTGGGAGGGGATGAGGAGGGGAAAAGTAAATCTCTCTTACAGATTGTGTGTCCTGGGATGGTTGTGAGGCTGAAAGGACGTTGGTTCCATTGCTGGGAGATGGCTGAATGAGAGAGGAAACAGAAGGCTTCAGTTAGTTTCTATGAAATGCCTGAGTGTGTCTCTCGGCCTCTCAATCTGTTTCTCTGTCATGATGAAAACACAGTTCTATGCGTTCAGAGTGGGGACGCTGTTATAAATATGAAAGTCTGAAATCTCGTCTCTTTTCTCCTTTCCCCCGCCAGACACTCTGCCGTCTGCACTGGAATCCCTAGGAGCACACAGACAGGGTGAGTTTGCAGCTGGAGATTGTCTTTACATTAGGAGAAAATTCCAGTCAAAACATCTTCCTGAGATTGTAACGAAAGTTACCAACCAAATGACCAGTGGCCATGACACACACAGCCCTAAAAATAACCTATTCACAGTGAGGAGATCCAGGGGCACTGGAACATGGGGGGCCAGGGGGCCAAGCTCACCCTCTTTTGAACATGGGCATAGTTTGGGGGCAGGGGGCCATGTTGGCCCCCCACACTGCAAGCCTTGGGCAGGCGTGGAGCATCGCAGCATTGGCTGTGCTTCATGGAGGGGCGGCTGATCAACTGCGCCCTGTGTAGTGCAGCTTCTTCCTGGTGCTTGTCCCTCTCAGTGGCCCCACCCCTGCTCCTCTTCCCCCCGGACCCTCCACCTGACCTGGGTGGTGCACGCCGGAGAGTGGGGACATGGGAAGGTGGAGGGTCAGGGGCTCTCCATAGCGGCCAAGGCTCCCAGCCTGGCCAGGGGCAGGGCCTCGGCGGGAAGATGAAGAGTGGGGAGGGCCAGGGAGAGGGCAGGGCCACAGATGTTGGGAACTAGTACCCCCCCTCCCCAACTTCTGCCAAGGTGCCGGAACACCTGGGGAGATCCCAAGCTGACATCACACAAATAATCCTGACACCAACCTGAGTGCTGAGTTCATGCCCATGCTAATGAACAGAAACACTCTCCCTGAGCAGCACCCGAACAGAGCTCAATGCCCTGAGGACTGACACATCCCTCTGCTTTACCCCGGTGCAGGGGGTCTCCCCATTGCTCTTCTCCAACATCCTGCCTTTCCTCTGGGCAGGGCTGGGCTCTCCCATTGGAGCTGCTTCCTGGATTGGGGAGATGCTCTCCCTCTGATGCTGCCAGCTCCTCCCTTCTCTCTGGGCTGGGGATGGGGCTAGCTCACCCAATGCCACCTCCTACTCTCTGGTGTTAATCAGCTCTTCTCCAATGCTGCATCTTCCTCTGTCTTCCCAGCCCTGGGAGTGGAGACCGCATTAGAGGAGGGAGATTTCCTCTGGGCTTCAAAACTGGACCTGCTTCCTCTCCTCCCTCCCCACTAAAACCTTTCTTGGTGTGTCTCTCCTGCTGGGAATGGAGCAGAATCAACAGGGGTAGCTGGGAGCTGATGGTTATGCAAGCAAATGGGAAATTAATGAAGTGGGTCTCCTTACAGAGACTGAGGAAGTGCAGTGACATCTCTGCTCAGTCTCAGGTGCCCAGGACAGAGGCAGCTCCCTGCGATCCAGGCCTGTCCCAGCCAGAACAGGGCTGCTGGGGAAAGCGAGAAATGGTCCCAGCCTCCCCCAGGGCTGAGCTCTCCTCCTAACACTCTGATTCTCTGTCCCCAGCGAATGTGACTCTGGATCCAGACACGGCTCATCCCCAACTCGTCCTGTCTGAGGATGGGAAAAGTGTGAGACGGGGAGACACACGGCAGGATCTGCCCGACAACCCTGAGAGATTTGACACTGAGCGCTGGGTGCTGGGCTGTGGGGGATTCACCGTGGGGAGACATTGCTGGGAGGTAGCGGTGGGGGATGGGCGATACTGGGCTGTGGGGGTGGCCAGAGAGTCTGTGGGGAGGAAGGGACGGATCAGCCTCAGCCCTGAGGAGGGGATCTGGGCTCTGCAGAGGTGGGGGTATCGGTTCCGGGCTCTCACCTCCCCTGAGACCCCCCTGCCCCAGCGCCGGGCCCCCACCAGGATCCAGGTTTGTCTGGACTGTGACCGGGGGCAGGTGACATTTATAGATGCTGGTGACGAGGCCCCGATCTTCACTTTCCCGCTGGGCTCCGTCCCTGGGGAGAGAATCCGCCCCTGGCTCGGGGTGTGGGGGAGATCCCACTTCCGACTGTGTCCCTGAGACCCACAGCAGAGGGGGGAACTGGAAATTAGCCTCTCTAGCCTCACAGACCCCAGTCTCTATGAGCTTGGAAGACTCCCATCTACCCAGCCTCTGGCTCCTCATCTCGATGGCCCATGGAAGCTCCTTCCCCTTCCTCTCTGCAGCCCCAGGCACGGGAGGGGGAGGGGGAGGAACCCCTGGGGCTGCAGAAGGGGCAGAGGGGCCCTGAGGGGCAGAGGTGGGGGCTGGGCAGGGGGCAGAACTAACAGCCGGGTTGGGGACAGGCAGAGGTGGGGGCTGGGCAGGGACCCAGCATGAATCAATCAGGGGTTGGGGGGCTGGGGAGAAGCAGCAGCAAGGAGCAGTTTGTGCAGATCTGTGGGATTGGATCTCATGGGGTCTCCCAGCCAGAGCTCCTGCCGCAGCAGCCCAAGTCACTTCAGGACAACTGGTGACACTGACATGGTCCCACACACATGCGGGGGTGGTGGAGGGGATGGGTAGGGGGTGCAGATTGATGGAAAAACCATTGTATAACCTTTAAAAATCATCGTTCGGTCAGTCTCACGATTTTTTTAAACTCCTGAGGTTGGCAGCTGTGTGGGGGGGGGGGGCAGGGACAGGGCAGGTTTAACCAGCGGGAATTAGAAGAAGCAAGAAGGAAAATGTGAATGAAAATAAAACAAGAATAAAGGGAGAGTCCAGGAGAAATGGTGGAAAATACAAATGAGAAGAGTGACAGGAAACTATCCCTGACAGGGGACCCAGCCTGGGGGCGGCAAGAGGGGAAGGGATAAAATTGGGGGTGGAGGGGGGTGGAATGGAGTGCCATGGGGGCTGATCTGTAACAGGGAGGGGAGGAGAGTGGGAGAAACACAGGAAAATAAACAGGGATCAGAAGTGAGGGAAAGAAAAAGGAATAGAAAAGGAGAGTATGGAAGGAAAGGGAACAGAGAGATTTATGACATGTTACTGAAAGTGAGTGTAACTCATTAATTCCCTATATTAATTCCTGGCCATTGGTGCTATTTTAGTGCCATTAAGAAAACTATTCTCGTAGCTGGGGATCTCCTTTCCATGCTGTGGTTATTAAGGCTCCTTCTCAGCTCCCTTTACTTACCACCTTTACTAATTACTGTAAATAAACCATTATAAACAATTCTTCTTTTGTTTGTTCCACTTTACTGTCCCAGCTGCAGTTGTCGGGGGCAGAGCCATGGGATTTGCTGCCTGAGTTGGTTGTGTCCTCCCAGCCCCCACAGGGAATATCGCACCTTTAGGAGGAGAGTTTGGGTTTTACTGGGATGTGTCACTCTCCAGCCTGTGCTCTGTCTCTGTCCTGTGCACACCGTTGTCAATCAGGAATTGCTCAGCTGTGCTCTGCAGAGAGGAGACTGGTTGCACAGGGGACAATCCATGAAGGGACTTGGTGTTGCAATGCTGAGCGTCACACGGCCTAGTTTGTTGGCAACCAGAAAATCACATTCTGCAAAGCTGAGTCAGGGGCCTGAACCCCCTAGACAATGCGTGGGCATCAGAGGCACCTTTCAATGTGATTCACAAAAGCCAGCTCACTAGGCCGGGAGCCATCTAAGCGAGACAAGGGGACATGCTGACAAGGGGGGAGGGGTGTCCTAAGCCCCGCCCCCTCTCACCGACAGATGCCTAAATCGGGGCTGCAGGGGGGCATCGGTCTCTGCTCAGCCGCCCACAGACGGGAACTCAGCACCTGACGTCCGGTGGCTCAGGCACCTGAGGCGTTTCTTGCTGGAATGAGTCAGGCACCTGCCTCGCTCCACACACAATGTGAGTGTGGGGGTGGGGAGAAGGTGGAGGTGGGTTTTGTGACGTCACCTGCCTGATAACTTTTACCTCCGTGGTGAGAGCCCTCAGGTGGCATGTGGGAGACCCAGGTTTGACTCCACTGTCTAGCGTAGCTCACAAATGTGAGTACCAACCTCAGGGCAAACAGTTACAAACCAGGGTACAAACCCCACGCTAGGTATCAAATGTGAAACTCTCAAGCACCATAACAGCCTGAACATGGAGTCACAGACAGTCCCCTTGGGTTCTCCGGTCCATCTTGCTGCTTTTCTGCCTCCTCCCCTGCTCCATCTCCCTGCTCCCCCTGCCGGGGCTGCCACATTCCCAGCAGCAGAGTCGGGGCAGCTCCTGGCCACAGATGTCTCTGGTTAAAGTCACCAGCTGCTCTATCCTGGCCACAGAGAACGGTGGAAGATGTGGAACAGGAGACAGCCTCTCCCCAGCCCAGGAAGAACCATTAATAGAAACCTTCCCACCCCAGGGCAAAGGGAGCAGGAGGTGGCAGCCGTGGAGGGAGAGATTCTTATCCAGGAACAGGGAGAAGCATCCAGAAAAGAGCCCCCCCCAGCCCAAGGCAAAGGGATGTGGCAGCCCTGAGGGGGAGACCTCTCTATTCATGTCTCCAGAACCCCCCTGGACAGAGTTAAGGGGGTTTGGATGCTGGGCAGTGAGAGGGTTTCTGTTTACTGGTGTGTGAGTCTGTATCCCAGACCTGGTGAGGTGCGATCGGACTGCAGTGAGGGGAACCCAAGCATCTGAGCCCCAGGATCCCCAGATAATTCAAGCCTCTGGGGCCGGAACAGAGCCTATCCACTGCTCCAGTCTTGGGGTCCCTAGGCACATTCTTTGGGGACTCTCCCCCTATCTGAGGTGTGAAACCCGCTGCCTAACCCCCTGCCTAACCCCCTGGTGTAGAGCTGAGCTGAGCCTCAGTAATATGTCAGCAGCCCCCCATCAGCTCCCTCCCTCCAGCCCCCAGTGCCTCCCACCTGCCACGGGCCCCACCAATCAGTGCCTTCCCCTCCTCCCCATGCCTCCTCCCTGCCACAATCAGCTGTTTCACATGCATTGGAGGCTTGACAGGGGGGGAAGGGGCAGTGGCCTTGGGGAAAGGGGTGGAGTGGGAGCAGGGCCTGGGTCAGAGCATGGGCTTGAGCAGTGAGCCCCCCCCCCCCCCCCCCCCCGGCACATTGGAAAGTTGGCGTCTGTAGCTCCAGCCCTGGAGTCAGGGCCTATGCGCCACCCCTGGTATAGGGAGTCTAGGCCCCTCACTCAGCTTTGTGCATTGCAGGGCTGTTCCTGTGACCCTCTAGTGCCCAGTGTCTCTTGATAAATGTTGTCTCTGATGTCAGGGCCAGCCTTAGGGGTGGGTGGATGGGCGACCAGCCAGGGGTGCCGTTCTATGGGGGGAAACCTCTGGTGCAGGGTGCCCCTCCTCTCCCTGCTGCTCTGCTCCCGTCTGCAGCCACCACTGCTCCTGCACCCCCCCCCCCCCCCCGCCTTGGAGCCGCCCCTGGTCACCCTGTTCCTGGGAACCTCCTGTCTGCTGTGCAGAGTGGTGGTGCTGGGGGGTGGACTGATGTTGGGGTGTCCCCCTCCCCCGCCCATGTACCCTGTCTCTGCTGAGCTGGGGTGTGGGGACAGAAGTCTCTGCTGCTGCTTCTGGGTGAGGAGTGGGAGCTGCTGCTGTCTGAACAAGCCTTCACACTAGTGAGTGCTGAGCTTAAAGTGACAGTGCGCTGTCTCTCTCACACACCCACACACTGTCTCTCACTCCCCAGATACACACACTCTCCCCCAACACACACTTGTATTACTGTTGTTGTTACTTCCTGTTGAAATGAGCAAGGCACCTATGTTCTCTGTAATTTTATTCTTTCAAAGTTGGTCAAGGATTGCAGGGCTGTTATTTTAGGGTTTTTTTTGACTGGTCTGCACATTTCATAGTTTTATTTCTCTCTTATGCTTCAATTTAATTCTTTGAGGAGTGAGTTCTAAAATGCCTAACCTGTCCTGGCTGGAGTAATTCTCATGATTACTTTTATTAGCATTTTGTGCTTTGTCATTCATTACTTAGCCCTGGTCTACACTAGGACTTTAGGTCGAATTTAGCAGCGTTAAATCGATGTAAACCTGCACCCGTCCACACGATGAAGCCCTTTATTTCGACTTAAAGGGCTCTTAAAATCGATTTCCGTACTACACCCCTGACAAGTGGATTAGCGCTTAAATCGGCCTTGCCAGGTCGAATTTGGGGTACTGTGGACACAATTCGACTGTATTGGCCTCCAGGAGCTATCCCAGAGTGCTCCATTGTGACCGCTCTGGACAGCACTCTCAACTCAGATGCACTGGCCAGGTAGACAGGAAAAGAACTGCAAACTTTTGAATCTCATTTCCTGTTTGGCCAGCGTGGCAAGCTGCAGGTGACCATGCAGAGCTCATCAGCAGAGGTGACCATGATGGAGTCCCAGAATCGCAAAAGAGCTCCAGCATGGACCGAAGGGGAGGTACGGGATCTGATCACTGTATGGGGAGAGGAATCCGTGCTATCAGAACTCCGTTCCAGTTTTCGAAATGCCAAAACCTTTGTCAAAATCTCAGAGGGCATGAAGGACAGAGGCCATAACAAGGACCCGAAACAGTGCCGCGTGAAACTTAAGGAGCTGAGGCAAGCCTACCAGAAAACCAGAGAGGCAAATGGCTGCTCTGGGTCAGAGCCCCAAACATGCCGCTTCTATGATGAGCTGCATGCCATTTTAGGGGATTCAGCCACCACTACCCCAGCCGTGTTGTTTGACTCCTTCAATGGAGATGGAGGCAACATGGAAGCAGGTTTTGGGGACGAAGAAGATGATGATGAGGAGGAGGTTGTAGATAGCTCACAGCAAGCAAGCGGAGAAACCAGTTTTCCCGACAGTCAGGAACTGTTTCTCACCCTAGACCTGGAGCCAGTACCCCCCGAACCCACCCAAGGCTGCCTCCTGGACGCGGCAGGTGGAGAAGGTACCTCCGGTGAGTGTACCTTTTAAAATACTATACATGGTTTAAAAGCAATCATGTGAAAGGATTACTTTGCCCTGGCATTCGCGGTTCTCC
This sequence comes from Caretta caretta, assembly GCF_965140235.1. Classification (NCBI taxonomy): domain Eukaryota; kingdom Metazoa; phylum Chordata; order Testudines; family Cheloniidae; genus Caretta; species Caretta caretta. The sequence continues at coordinate 43,802,929 of NC_134219.1, forward strand.
TGGATGTACTCCCAAAGCCTTTGCAGAAGGTTTCTGGGGAGGGCAGCCTTATCGCGTCCTCCATGGTAGGACACTTTACCACTCCAGGCCAGTAGCACGTACTCCAGAATCATTGTACAACAAAGCATTGCAGTGTATGTTTGCTGGCATTCTTTATCTCTCTGTGTTATCCTCAGGAGAGTGAGATATCATTCATGGTCACCTGGTTGAAATAGGGTGCTTTTCTTAAGGGGACACTCAGAGGTGCCCGTTCCTGCTGGGCTGTTTGCCTGTGGCTGAACAGAAATGTTCCCCGCTGTTAGCCACGGGGAGGGGGAGGGTTGAGGGGGTAGCCACGCGGTGGGGGGAGGCAAAATGCTACCTTGTAATGAAATCACATGTGCTATGTATGTAATGTTAACAGCAAGGTTTACCCTGAAAGAGTGTAGCCACTGTTTTATAAAATGTGTCTTTTTAAATACCGCTGTCCCTTTTTTTTTCTCCACCAGCTGCATGTGTTTCAATGATCACAGGATCTTCTCCTTCCCAGAGGCTAGTGAAGATTAGAAAGAAAAAAAAATGCACTCGTGATGAAATGTTCTCTGAGCTCATGCTGTCCTCCCACAGTGACAGAGCATAGATGAATGCATGGAGGCAAATAATGTCAGAGTGCAGGAAAGCACGAAATGACCGGGAGGAGAGGTGGCAGGCTGAAGAGAGTAAGTGGCGGGCTGAAGAGAGTAAGTGGCGGGCTGAAGACAGGGCTGAAGCTCAAATGTGGTGGCAGCGTGATGAGAGGAGGCAGGATTCAATGCTGAGGCTGCTGGAGGATCAAACCAGTATGCTCCAGTGTATGGTTGAGCTGCAGCAAAGGCAGCTGGAGCACAGACTTCCAATACAGCCCCTGTGTAACTAGCCGCCCTCCTCCCCAAGTTCCATAGCCTCCACACCCAGATGCCCAAGAACGCGGTGGGGGGGCCTCCGGCCAACCAGCCACTCCACCACAGAGGATTGCCCAAAAAACAGAAGGCTGGCATTCAATAAATTTTAAAGTTGTAAACTTTTAAAGTGCTGTGTGGCATTTTCCTTCCCTCCTCCACCACCCCTCCTGGGCTACTTTGGTAGTCATCCCCCTATTTGTGTGATGAATGAATAAAGAATGTATGAATGTGAAGCAACAATGACTTTATTGCCTCTGCAAGCGGGGATCGAAGGGAGGAGGGGAGGGTGGTTAGCTTACAGGGGAGTAGAGTGAACCAAGGGGCGGGGGGTTTCATCAAGGAGAAACAAACAGAACTTTCACACGTAGCCTGTCCAGTCATGAAACTGGTTTTCAAAGCTTCTCTGATGCGTACCGCACCCCCTGAGCTCTTCTAACCGCCCTGGTGTCTGGCTGCACGTAACCAGAAGCCAGGCGATTTGCCTCAACCTCCCACCCCACCATAAACGTCTCCCCCTTACTCTCACAGATATTGTGGAGCGCACAGCAAGCAGTAATGACAATGGGAATATTGGTTTCGCTGATGTCTAAGCGAGTCAGTAAACTGCGCCAACGCGCCTTTAAACGTCCAAATGCACATTCTACCACCATTCTGCACTTGCTCAGCCTGTAGTTGAACAGCTCCTGACTACTGTCCAGGCTGCCTGTGTACGGCTTCATGAGCCATGGCATTAAGGGGTAGGATGGGTCCCCAAGGATACATATAGGCATTTCAACATCCCCAACAGTTATTTTCTGGTCTGGGAATAAAGTCCCTTCCTGCAGCTTTGGAAACAGACCAGAGTTCCTGAAGATGCGAGCGTCATGTACCTTTCCCGGCCATCCCACGTTGATGTTGGTGAAATGTCCCTTGTGATCCACCAGAGCTTGCAGCACTATTGAAAAGTACCCCTTGTGGTTTATGTACTCACCGGTTTGGTGCTCCGGTGCCAAGATGGGGATATGGGTTCCGTCTATGGCCCCACCACAGTTAGGGAATCCCATTGCAGCAAAGCCATCCACTATGACCTGCACATTTCCCAGGGTCACTACCCTTGATATCAGCAGATCTTTGATTGCGTTGGCTACTTGCATCACAGCAGCCCCCACAGTAGATTTGCCCACTCCAAATTGATTCCCAACTGACCGGTAGCTGTCTGGCGTTGCAAGCTTCCACAGGGCTATCGCCACTCGCTTCTCAACTGTGAGGGCTGCTCTCATCTTGGTATTCATGCGCTTCAGGGCAGGGGAAAGCAAGTCACAAAGTTCCATGAAAGTGCCATTACGCATGCGAAAGTTTCGCAGCCACTGGGAATCGTCCCAGACCTGCAGCACTATGCGGTCCCACCAGCCTGTGCTTATTTCCCGAGCCCAGAATCGGCGTTGCACAGCATGAACCTGCCCCATTAGCACCATGATGCATGCATTGGCAGGGCCCATGCTTTCAGAGAAATCTGTGTCCATGTCCTGATCACTCACGTGACCGCGCTGACGTCGCCTCCTCACCCGGTATCGCTTTGCCAGGTTCTGGTGCTGCATATACTGCTGGATAATGCGTGTGGTGTTTAATGTGCTCCTAATTGCCAAAGTGAGCTGAGCGGCCTCCATGCGTGCCTTGGTATTGCGTCCGCACAGAAAAAAGGCGTGGAACGATTGTCTGCCGTTGCTCTGACGGAGGGAGGGGCAACTGATGACATGGCTTACAAGGTTGACTTACAGGGAATTAAAATCAGCAGAGGGGGTGGCTTTACTTCAATGAGCATTTCAGGCAGGACTTCACGGAGGGTTCCAATAAGAAATGGTGCACCTAAGTAATTGTTCTTATTGGAACAAACAGGTTGGTCTGGCCTCTGATTGATACATGGCTAGATTTACCTTGCTGCACCTTCTCTGTGAGTGACTGCAGTGTGACCTAGAGGAATGAATCCCCTAGATGGGGGAGTGGGGGAAGCAAATGAGTACAAAACAAATCTGGTCTATTTCTTGTTTTGATCCACTCCATCTATCTTTTACATCTTTGGATGGCAGCAGACGGTGCAGAAGGACTGCAAGCCATCCACATCTCATGGCTGCTCGGCAGAAGATGGCGCAATAGGACTGCTAGCCATCCTCATCTCTTGCCTGCCTGGCAGAAGATGGTACAGTAGGACTGCTAGCAATCCATATTGCCTGCCTGCTCACCATAAGATGGTTCAATAGGACTGACTGCAGGACTAAAGAGAATGACCTGGTCAAGGCACTCCAAATTTAGTCCCTGCGCCCATGTGTGCCCAGGCGCTCCTGGCCGACGTGGCCAGGAGCACCTTGAACATGACGATGACGGCTACCAGTCGTACTGTACCATCTGTTGCCACAAGGCAATGGGTTGATGCTGCTGTGTAGCAATGCAGTACCACGTCTGCGAGCACCCAGGAGACATATGGTGACAGTTACCTGAGTGGGCTCCATGCTTGCCGTGGTATGGCGTCTGCACAGGTAACTCAAGAAAAAAGGCGTGAAACGATTGTCTGCTGTTGCTTTCACGGAGGGAGGGAGGGAACAGGGGCCTGACGATACGTACCCAGAACCACCCGCGACAATGTTTTAGCCCCATCAGGCATTGGGATCTCAACCCAGAATTCCAATGGGCAGCAGAGACTGCGGGAACTGTGGGATAGCTACCCACAGTGCAACACTCCGGAAGTCAACGCTAGCCTCGGTACTGTGGAAGCACTCCGCCGAGTTAATGCACTTAATGCACTTAGAGCATTTTCTGTGGGGACACACACACTCGAATATATAAAACCGATTTCTAAAAAACCGACTTCTATAAATTCGACCTAATTTCGTAGTGTAGACATACCCTTAGTCTCTAAGGTGACACAAGTCCTCCTTTTCTTTTTGCAGATACAGACTAACACGGCTGCTACTCTGAAACCAGTTTCTTAGTGTAATCCTCAGTGGGATCTGAGGAAAGTGGCCTGTAGAATTTGGTATTGGAGAGTTCTCTGGCAGTCTCCTTTTGGTTGTCAGACCTGTTCATGATGACAACAGCACCTCCTTTATCAGCCTCTTTGATTATAATGTTAGGGATGTTTCCGAGGCTGCAGATGGCATTGCGTTCTGCACGACTTAGGTTATGAGGCAAGCGATGTTGTTTTTTCATAATTTCTGCCTGTGCACGTCGATGGAAGCATTCTATGTATAGCTCCAGACTGTCATTTCGACCCTCAGGAGGAGTCCATGTAGAGTTCTTCTTCTTGTGCTGTTGGTGGGAGGGTATCGGTGTATCAATGCGCTGTTCAGTGTTATCTTGATCGTATTCTTTGAGTCGGAGACAGCGAAAGTAGGCTTCCAGATCACCGCAGAATTGTATCATGTTCTTGGGAGTGTTGGGGCAAAAAGAGAGTCCCCGAGATAGGACAGACTCTTCTGCCGGGCTGAGTGTGTAGCTGGATATATTGACGATACTGCTGGGTGAGTTAGGGGTACCACTGTTGTGGCCCCATGTGGCAGGTAGGAGTTTAGATAGCTTACAGTCCTTTTTCCTTGGTTGAGAGGTGAAGTGTGTAGTGTAGATCTCCTGTCCTACTTTAGTAAAGTCCATTTGTGTGGAAGGTTGGTTATTTATGAAAGTCTCCAGGTTGGAGAGCTCTTTTTTGATGTTTTCCTGATGCTGATCAGGTGGTTCCTCAGTTTCTTTGATAGTGTGTGGCATAATCTCTCACTGTGGTCTGTGCAGTATGTAGATAGCAATGGATTTTTCACCTTCAGTTCATTTGGTATGATGTCCATCCATTTGCATTTGGAAAGGAAGATGATATCTGTCTGTACTTGTGCAAGTTTCTTCATGAGGTTGATGGATTTCCACTCCGTACGGCTAAATGCAGTGCCTTTCATGGTGTCAAGTATCAGAGGGGTAGCTATGTTAATCTGGATCTGTAAAAAGCAACAAAGAGTCCTTTGGCACCTTATAGACTAAGAGACGTATTGGAGCATAAGCTTTCATGGGTGAATCCCCACTTCGTCAGATGCCTGGAGTGGAAATTTCCAGAGGCAGGTATAAATATGCAGGCAAGAATCAGGCTAGAGATAACGACGTTAGTTCAATCAGGGAAGATGAGGCCCTCTTCTAGCAGTTGAGGTGTGAACACCACGGGAGGAGAAACTGCTTTTGTCGTTGGCGAGCCAGTCACAGTCTTTGTTTAATCCTGAGCTGATGGTGTCAAATTGGCAAATGAACTGAAGCTCAGCAGTTTCTCTTCGAAGTCTGTGTGTGTGGGCGTGTGTCCCTCTGTCCTCTTCTCCCAGGGTCTGTCGGCAGAGGCAAAGGTTTGCCCAGTAGCTAAGGCTACGTCTACACTTGCAGCTGTAGGGCACCTGGAGTTAAACCTGCCCTCAGAGACAGCAGCAGGGAAAGCGCTGCCGTGTGTTCACACTCTCAGCTCCAACCGCAGTGGCATGGCCGCATTTGCAGCGGCTTTTGGAGCGGTGCATTATGGGCAGCTATCCCACAGAGCACCTCTTCCCATTTTGATGCTGAGACTTGTGGGAAGGGGGAGGGAGGTCACGGGGCATCCTGGGTCCTATCCCAATGCCCCATAGTGCATCACTTCGCATCCCAGAAGTCCGTTCACTTCCTTCCGCATTTGGCGCCATCTTTCAACTTTTTTGGTACAGCGCGCTCCGTCTTGGAATGGATCCCGAACTGTTCAGGACTATGCTGATGGGTCTCGCCAGCACATCACGAATGGCAGTCGAGTTACTCCTTAAGCTACAAAGTGACAGTCAGGAGTCTGACGATGATGTCGACTCGCATAACGCATACGACACGAGATTGCTTGTGGCATTCACGGACATGCTGATCACCAGAGAATGCAGCTTTGGGGCTGGGGAAAGAAGCACCAAGTGGTGGGAATCACATCGTCATGCAAGTCTGGGATGACGAGCAGTGGCTGCAGAACTTTCGGATGAGGAAAGCCACTTTCATGGGACTGTGTGCTCAGCTCGCCCCCACCCTGCAGTGCAAAGACACAATTGAGAGCTGCCCTGCCGGTGGAGAAGCGGGTGGCTATTGCAGTCTAGAAGCTGGCTACTCCAGACAGCTACTGATCGGTCGCTAACCAGTTCAGAGTGGGCAAGTCTACTGTTGGAGTCATGTTGATGCAAGTGTGCAGGGCCATTAATTGCATCCTGCTCAGAAGAAGCGTGACTCTGAGCAATGTGCATGACATTGTGGATGGCTTTGCACAGATGGGTTTCCCTAACTGCGGAAGGGCGATAGATGGGACGCATATTCCAATTCTGGCATCAGACCACCTAGCCTCCGAGTACCTTAATCAGAAGGGGTATTTCTCGATGGTTCTCCAGGCGCCTGTGGATCTCCGTGGGCATTTCACGGAGATTAATGCAGGCTGGTCCAGAAAGGTGCATGATGCACCCATCTTTCGGAACATGGGCCTGTTCAGGAAGCTGCAAGTCATGGGGCAGCACCAGAGCGGCCATTTGCCACCTACACCTTGTGGTAGGCATTCCGCAGCTCCTTCACGTCAACCCTGCACTGGGTCCCGGTCATGGCGCTTGATATCTGTGCTCTAACTTGCAAGTGTAGACAAGTCCTAAGTTACCCTGAGTAGACCCAGGTTCAGTTCCCTGCTCTGTGTGAACTCAGGCAAGTCCCTTATTCTTCTTCGAGTACTTGCTCGTATCAGTTCCAGTTAGGTGACTCCCAAGCCTGACCTCGGAGGTGGGGTCAGAGTCAAGGTATTGCAGACTGAAGGGTCGCCCTGCCGAAGGCCGCATCCTCACGAGGTTGATGGACAATGGCGTAGCGCGGCGTGAAGGCATGCATCGAGGCCCACGTGGCAGCCCTGCAGATTTCCTGGAGGGGAACGTTTGCTGGAAAGGCTGATGATGCCTGGGTTCTCGTGGAATGAGCCACGGAGGGGGGGGAGACAGCATGGCAGACCGAGACAAACACTCTGTGTGCGTGAGAGAGAGAGATGCGCATTTCCCCTTTAAGTAAGCTGACCCACACTTAAGGACAGTGCCTTGTTAAGTTAATCAGCAAGTTGCTGCCAGGAAGTTCTCTCCGTCCTGAGCCCTGTCATGTGTCCCCCCTGCTCTATGGAAGACAGGGTAAGCAGGGTGCAGGGGGAGGGGGACACCCTGACATTAGCCTCCCTCTTCCTTCCCTCTTAGGGGAGCGGGGAGCTGATAGGGGGGCTGCCAGTCCACCCTGGTTCCAAGCCCACACCAGCTCGCTGCAACAGGCTGTTCTTCCTGCAAGCAGTGGACAAAGCAGGCGGCTGCCAAAGGACGTTGGAAGGTAGCATTATACAACTTTAAATGAGCATGTTCCCTAACTGATCAGCAATGTAACAACGTTAACCGGGACGACTTTAAATGAGGAGTTACTGTATTTGCCTTCTGATTTCTCAGAATTTTAAAATGTGACCTGAGTGCAGGTCAGTTTTTCTAAAGTTTTTCTCTGCAACCAAGAAAGCCAGAAGCCTCCTTTGTTTAGGAAAGGAAAGCCAAGAGTCTCACCTCATCACACGCTTCCAGGAGCTGGGACTTTAACAAACACAACAAATACAATGAGACTCATTATAAAATCATGAGTGTTGGAAACACCGCATCTTCTTTACACTGAGCCAGAGATGCCTCGGTGTACATGAGAATCGGGCCTTTGAAACATTGATCTCAGCTTAACCTAGGTTTTCTCCTGTGAATTTCATATCACTAGACTTGGCAGGATTAGACTTTTATCGGTGGATGTCTGTAAATGTTGATTTCACGGTATACACACAAACCCAGCAAAAAATACTCGCACTACTAATAACTGAAAGTTACCAATAGGCACAGTAAGAACGATGCTGCCTGAGAACTTATTAGACATTGATTTAAGAATATTTACTTTGCATATTTTGACATGTGATCTTGAAAATCTCTATTTTAATGGTTATGAAGCTTTAACTTTTTGAATCTGTCTCTACGGTCATTAAATAGTTATTGTCTCACCCAAATATTGTCTGATCCCGCTCTAAATCTCCCACCACTATGAACATTTAAATTGATAACTGGAATGAAATGCTTAAAACCCAGATTTTTGTGCAACTGTGAACGTTTAAATCAATAAATATAAAATTGCTTAAAAATAAACATCTGTCAAAATTTTTAATATATATATATATATATAAATGAATTCTACCAAGCCTGACTATCCGGCCTTAGACACACAGCTCCTGCTCCTACAGGCTCATCCTTACAGGGCTCATCCTTACAGAGCCCTAGTGGTACATTTTTCATTAAATGGCCCAGAGGGAGCCATGGCCACAGAGAACCTCCTGGAAAGTCTCCAGGAGGAAGCTCCATGTCCCATTTGTCTGCAGTAGTTCACAGAAGCTGTCACTCTGGTGTGTCGGGCACGTCAGCCAGTGCTGGGAGGGATCCAATACAGCTGTCTCCTGCCCTCAGGAACTGAGCAACACAGAAACGTCAGGCTGAACAGGCAGCTGGCAAACATGGTAGAAATCGCCAGTGGGCTGAGTTTCCAGGCAGCAAAAGGAGCAGGAGGGGACGGGGTGTGTGGGGAACACCAGGAGGCTCCAAAAAGTCTGTGAAGAGGATCAAACTTCGATCTGTCTCGTTTGCCATCTGTCCCGGGCTCACAGAGCTCACACAGCGGTTCCCATCGACGAGGCCACCCAGGAGTACAACGTAGGGAATTGCTGTCAAGTTTAATGGGTATTAACTTTGGATTTTAATTACAGGCTAATTTCACAGAAAGTCACCTGGCACAGGCATGAGGCATCATTCAGCTCTGTAAACCCTTCATGGCATGGGAGATGCTGTAACAAAATAACTGATTTGACAGAGTGGCAACAGAGGCAGGTCTTTTACGATACCTGATGTGGGAAAATGTCCTTTGAGATTCTGATGGGGATTCCTGAAAATCTTCACCATATAAAGAATTCTACCAATCTCAATGGATCAGACATGTTACCCACCAAGTTAATGAATACTTCAGTTCTTACCCAAATCCACGCTTACAGCCAATTCTCGTGACCTAAACTACGATTTATTAAAAGAAGAATAGACAGTATTGGCTAAAAGATCATTAGACACAGAGAAGCGAGTAGAGTCCTGAGGTCAGTTTCACCATCGAGATGGCGTGTTAGAATTGGAAAGAGTCCTTTTCAGAATCATTTCTGTTAGGGGGGTCGTTCCTTCACCCTCTCACTTCCCTGGTCCTTCTCGCACGAACGGAGAGCAACAATACCCTCCCCCACAGAAACGATACAATATTTTCCTGTGGGGGAGGGTCCCCTCCCTCCAGCAGTACCTCCATGCTGCCCCTACTGCAACCCAGGTTATCCTTCGCCCACACAGGGATGTGTTCCCACCCAGCCGGGGGTGGTGGGAGGGCATGTGCTGCTTTAATGGTCGTAGTGGCTATGCCCATGGGAATGGTATCGCCCTGACCGTCCTGCGTCTGCCCCAGTAAACACACCCAATTGGCTAAGTCCAGTACAAGCCCCCGTTTGTGTAAATCTCCTGCCCCCAACAGATGAAGCATATTACAACCCCACATAATCTCCTCTTCCCCCCAGATTCCTTTGATCTGTCCCCACCTCAGGGTTAACTGTGTCTCCCCTCCCGTTGCCCCTACAATTGTCACAGTCCCTTCTGAGGGTCTCCCCTGCCCCCCATGTGGTTAAGCTGATGGCTGCTCCAGTGTCTATCAAAAAATCCCTCGTGGGACTCCCTTCGATCGCCCCCTGGAGCGTGGGGTGACCAGATGCGTCCCGTCCTAAACTGAGAACATGGACAGGATGCCTCCCAGGGCACCCCTAAGTCGCAGCACCCACCTCTGTCCCTCCCACAGGGGGACCGGGGGTCCTGGCACCAAACACATTCCTGCTGTTTCCAAGCAAAATTGTGTGTCTGGCATTTCAGGCCGTACCAGTCCCCTGGCCTCTGGGGCCACTTTCCCCCTGATCTGGTAAGATCCTGAGTAGTCAGTTTAGCCTGCAGTCTCTGTTTCTGTTGCTGTTTAGCTGCCCGCTCGTCCCTGACTACCTCCCCTCCCCCCGCAAAGCCACGGCCTCTCCCTCTACCTCCTCCCCTCCGGGCTGACCCACCCCTTTCCACCTTGTACTGATCCCCCGCAGTAATAACATGGACTGGCTCTCCCCCCGGTGCATCTGCCTCCACTCATCTGTCTGTTCCAGAAACTGGGGTAGTTGATTGGGAGCAAGTTCAGGATGCTGCAACCTTAAATGCCCCACGAACTGCGGATCGTTCAGCTCCAACCATTTCTCCAGCAATTCCACACCCCTACCCTGCTCCACAGCCCCACCAGGTCCTGGTGCCCCTGTCTGGGGTATCACCCATGGATCATCCAGGGGATGCACCCAGCACTGTGCTCATGCCTGTATGACATTAAGTGTATCCCACCCTGTTTCCCCAGGGCTTCACTTCATCTTATTCATCCCCGCAGTATGAGAGTACACCCCAAACAACTGTTTTGCCACCTGTCTAGGGATTAGAAATGGATGTGCCACTCCTGCTATATCGATTCCTAAGGTGCCCTGTCCCACAAGACTACGCCATAACATCACCTGGTCCTCACGAGTTAGACCCTCCATCTCCCTGCCCACCTCCACTAGCCACAGCACAAACTGATCCCAATCATTCCGGGGTACCTTTCCCAAACGGCTCAGTACCACCTCCCAGTCCTTCAGGGACAAGGGGCGGATTTCTGCCTGCTCTACTACTTGTGGGGCATGGTTCCCCCCCCCCCACCCCACAACCGGGGCCACTATTCCTGCCTCCTGCAGTTCCTCCCGGGTAGCCTCTCTCGCAGGGGCTGTAACTGTGGATTGCCGGCTTACAACATCCACCGGCAGTGGTGGGTACAGTGATTTTTCAGGGTAGGGTGGTGGACGTGTCTCCTTCAGTTCCATTAGTGGGGAGGATGGTTTGGGGTCCCCAAGTCCATTGCCCCTATGTTTACATTGATACAATTCCTCCTCTAAGCCTCCTACTCTCCCCAGCAGTTCGTCCCTCTCTCTCCGGATTGCCTCACAAAACTCCTCTGTCTGTGCAGCATCCCGTGCCTTCAAATCTTCAAAACCTCTACTGCTAACACAGATTTTTCTGTTAAAATCCGTTGCTGTTCCACAATTCCCTCCACATCCTTAATGTGTGGGAGGAGATCGGCTTCCCTTTTTACCCAGTATGCCATCCCAGCACACAAACCTTGTCATACCATTCCCTTTTTCCTACACTCCTTTCCCTTGGGTCTCCCAGAAACTCTCCCATCTCCTTCTCAATCTTATCCCAGGTGGACCCCTGCACCTGGTATGGGCCCTGATTCTTCCTTATCCATTTGTTCAAAAAATCCGTTATCCCAGTTTGCCAGAACCCGCAACTACCATCAAGCGTTCGCCATACTCGCTCCAAGCAGCTGCACGGACTGTTGGGGAGGGGGACTTACAGGCTGCCACTCACCTATCCAATGTGATGCATCCGAGTCACGGCACCAAGATGTTAGTGGGCTTATTCCTTCACCCTCTCACTTCCCTGGTCCTTCTCACATGAACAGAGAGCAACACTACCCAAAGTCTGAAGGTGCAAACAATTCGATGTTTATTGGGGTGACCTTCCAGCAAGCTTAAATCCAAGTTCCTTTTCCTTATTTTTGAATCCCAACTTACTTCCTGTTTGCCCCTAATTTATATGTAATATTCTTAGCTATACCTTAACCAGTCAGTCTACTGAAATTTTCCTAACCAATCCTAACATATTGTAAGATGATTAGCTAGCCAATTATATCCCACCACCTTAATTAGTTTACACCCAGCAAAATTAATTAAACAGCAGACAGAAACAATCACAGAACCACACAGAGACCATGCAAATAAACAATAGCAAAATGGGAACTATAATGACAAAACAATACAAAAGTGAGGATTTCACAACTACATCTATAAAGACATAAGGGTTTCCCAGCTGTATCTATTGATAAGTGAGTTCTTACCAGACAGAAAACTATCAAACTAAATTTCCTTTTACATCTTCTAGGCTCTTCCCTTCCTCTGGAGGTGATAGATCGGATCACCTTTTTATCCCCAGATTGCTTTATTTCAACTAGTTTGGAATGTGAGGAGGTGACCGTTCGCTTCCCAGCTTATGGCTGCCTCTGCTGCTTGGCCAAAGGCCTTAGCCTAAGAACAGGGCCTCAGACCGTCAAGGTCAGAGAAGGCCCTTACACAGATTCTTTCTTTTATACCTCTATAACTAGCTAAATAATAAACATATCCCTAAATTCTTAAAGTATAGGCCTTTACAGACAGGCTTGAATATCTATAGCCTAACAATTTCATCACGTTCTAGTCCAATGTCCAAATGTTCAATATCAGGGCGGTCCAGAGAGGACTGGAGATCTCAGTCTTATGACTCAAACTTCCCACGAATAAAGCTTAAGAAGATCTGAGAGAAACGGATCAGGTCCCAAGAGTTTATATAGACGTTTTTGCAGCCTCTTGACAGCAGGCAGTCCTTGGGTGAACAATAGGTTTTGGAAGTAACCTCCTATTTCCCAAACATCACAGGTAATAAAACTACATGGATTAATATAAGGTAATTATCCATAAAGCCATTCACAGACAGTTTACCACAAACTTTAAAAAGAGATATATATACAATGACATTATTACACCCAAGTTTCATTTAAATGTTAATATTTCCTTTTGACTTCTGAATTAACAAGATACAGTCCTAGACAGGAACCCCTTGGTTACACTGTTAATCTGTAACAAGATATAGGTAAACAGAGACTTCTACAATTACTGTCTGCTAGGGCAGTCAAGCGATTAAAAAAATTAATTGTGATTAATCATGCTGTTAAACAATAATAGAATACCATTTATTTAAATATTTTGGATGTTTTATACATTTTCAAATATATTGATTTCAATTGTGACACAGAATACACTCCACGCATCTGATGAAGTGGGTTATAGCCCACAAAAGTTTACGCCCAAAGAAATGTGTTAGTCTCTAAGGTTCCACACGGACTCCTCGTTGTTTTCACAGAATACAAAGTGTACAGTGAGCACTTTATATTTTTATTACAAATACTTGCACTGTAAAAAACAAAATAAACAATTTTTAATTCACCTATTGCAATTACTTTAGTGCAATCTCTTTATCATGAAAGGTGAACTTACAAATGTAGAATTATGTACAAAAAAATAACTGCATTCAAAAATTAAACAATGTAAAATTTTAGAGCCTACAATTTTAGAGCCTACAACTTCACTCAGTCCTGCTGAGTCAGTCCCTCAGAAAAACAAGTTTGGTTACAATTTGCAGGAGATCATGCTGCCCACTTCTTGTTTACCAGGTCACCTGAAAGTGAAAACAGGCATTCTCATGGCACTGTTGCAGCCGGCCTCACAAGATATTTATGTGCCAGATGCACTAAAGAGTCATGTGTCCCTTCCCGCTGGAACCACCATTACAGAGGACATGAATTCATGCTAATGATGGGTTCTAATTGATAATGATCCAAAGCAGACCGGACCGACACGTGCTCATTTTCATCAACTGAGTCAGATGCCACCAGCAGAAGGTTGATTTTCTATTTTGGTGATTCAAGTTCTGTAATTTCCCAATCAGGGTGTTCCTCTTTAAAGACTTCTGACAGCATGCTCCACACCTCGTCCCTCTCAGATTTTGGAAGGCACTTCAGATTCTTAAACCTTGGGCCGAATGCTGTCGCTATCTTTAGAAATCTCAGATTGTTACTTTCTTTGCGTTTTGTGAAATCTGCAGTGAAAGTGTCCCGTCATATGCTAGGTCATTATCTGTGACTTCTATATTACGAAATATTTGGCAGAATGTGTGTAAAACAGAACAGGGGACCTACAAGTCTCCTTCAAGGAGTTCAGTCAAAAATGTAATTAATGCTTTTTTTTTTTTTTAAATGGCCACTGTCAGCATGGAAGCACGTCCACTGGAATGGTGGCCGAAGCATGAACGGACATAGGCATGTTTAGCATATCTTGCACATAAATACCTGCATTGCCAGCTACAAACATGCCATGGGAACGCCTTCTCACACTTTCCGGTGACATCATAAATTAGAAGCAAAGCAGCATTCTCTCTCGAAAATGTAAACAAACTTGTTTGGCATAGCGAGTGGCAGAAAAAGAAGTAGCACTGAGTTTTTATTTGTTTTATTTTGGAGCGCACTTATATAATTAAAATCATCTGTGTTTCTAAGTTACACTTTCCTGATAAAGAGATTGCATGGCAGCACTTGTATGAGGGGAACTGAAAAATACTGTTTTTGTTGTGCATGTTTACAGTACAAATATTTGTAATAAAAATAATATAAAGTGAGCACTGTGCACTTTCTATTCTTTGTTGTGATCGAAATCAATAGATATGAAAACGTAGAAAAACATCCAAAAACATTTAACAAATTCCAATTGGTATTCTATTGTTTACCAATGCGATTCATCGAGATTAATTTTTCTAACTACGATGAATTTTTTGGGGTTAATCACACGAGTTAACTGCAATTAATCAACAGCCCTACTATCTTCTTCCAGTTTTTTAACAACACCAGTTTACATTTCAAAGTGCTTGTCTCTATTACTTTGAATGGCCCCAAATACCATTTACACACTCTTTTAACATGTCTCTAAAGGTTGAATCTGGGTCAATTAGCCTGCAAGGTTCTTAACTCTTTTGGGCCAGGTGTCACAGAAGTTTAGATCATGTGTGAATTCTCCCGTGTTTAATGAGGTGTGATCTCTGTGTACAACTTTTGCCACAGTCCAAGCACTTATGGAGTCTTATGGATTTTCTGATGTAAAACAAGGACTGATCAGTTTCTGCAATGTTTCCCACAGTCTAAGCAGTTATGGGACCTCTCTCCTGTGTGGATTGGCTTATGTTCTGTAGGGCTGAGGTGTTTCTGAAACCTTTCCCATGGTCCAAGCACTTGACCATGATATGAAACATTCTCCATCGTCTAAGCACTTATGGGGTCTCCTGTGCGGATTCTCTGATGTAAAACATGGGCTGCTCCATATAAAACTTTCCTCACAGCCTAAGCACTGATGGGGTCTCTCTCTCCTGTGTGGATTAGCTGATGTTTAACAAGGTCTGACCACTGTAGGAACATTTTTCCAATCTGAGCACTGATGGGGTCTCTCTCCTGGGTGGATCCTCTGAGTGTAATAAGATTGAATCTTTGTGTGAAACTTTTCACATGGTCCAAACACTCAATTGGGTGTGTTTCTTGTGTGGATTGCCTGATGTGAAACAAGTTCTTTCCTCCATTTAAAAGGTCTTTCACAGGCTAAGCACTTGTGGGGTCACTCCTCTGTGTGGATTCTCTGATGTAAAACAAGGGATGACATATATTTGAAACATTTTTCCATAGTCTAAGCACTTATGGGGGTCTCTTGTGTGTGGATTGCCTGATCTTTAGAAGGGCTGATCTGTTTCTGAAACCTTTCCGAGAGTCTTATGGTATCCCTCTTGTATGAATTGCTTGATGTTTAACAAGGTGGGACCTCTGTCTGAAACTTTTCCCACAGTCTAAGCACTTATGGGGTCTCTCTCCAGTGTGGATTGCCTGATGTATAAGAAGGTCTGACCTCCGTATGAAACTCTTCCCACAGTCCAAGCACTTATGGGGTCTCTCTCCTGTGTGGATTGCCTGATGATTAACAAGGTCTGACCTCCGTATGAAACTTTTCCCACAGTCTAAGCACTTATGGGGTCTCTCTCCAGTGTGGATTGCCTGATGTATAAGAAGGTTTGACCTCTGTATGAAACTCTTCCCACAGTCTAAGCACTTATGGGGTCTCTCTCCTGTGTGGACTGCCTGATGATCAACAAGGTTTGACCTCTGTATGAAACTTTTCCCACAGTCTAAGCACTTATGGGGTCTCTCTCCAGTGTGGATTGCCTGATGTATAAGAAGGTTTGACTTCTGTGTGAAACTCTTCCCACAGTCTAAGCACTTATGGGGTCTTTCTCCTGTGTGGATTGCCTGATGTTTAACAAGGTTTGACCTCACTGTGAAACTCTTCCCACAGTCTAAGCACTTATGGGGTCTCTCTCCTGTGTGGATTGCCTGATGATTAACAAGGTCTGACCTCCGTATGAAACTTTTCCCACAGACTAAGCACTTATGGGGTCTCTCTCCTGTGTGGATTGCCTGATGTATAAGAAAGTTTGACCTCTGTATGAAACTCTTCCCACAGTCTAAGCACTTATAGGGTCTCTCTCCTGTGTGGATTGCCTGATGCATAAGAAGGTTTGACCTCTGTGTGAAATTTTTCCCACAGTCTAAGCACTTATGGGGTCTCTCTCCTGTGTGGATTACCTGATGATTAACAAGGTCTGACCTCCGTATGAAACTTTTTCCACACTCCAAGCACTTATGGGGTCTCTCTCCTGTGTGGATTGCCTGATGTTTAACAAGGTCTGACCTCCGTATGTAACTTTTCCCACAGTCTAAGCACTTATGGGGTCTCTCTCCAGTGTGGATTGCCTGATGTATAAGAAGGTTTGACCTCTGTGTGAAACTCTTCCCACAGTCTAAGCACTTATGTCTCTCTCCAGTGTGGATTGCCTGATGTACAACAAGGGTTGACTTCTGTATGAAACTTTTTCCACAGTCTAAGCACTTATGGGGTGTCTCTCCAGTGTGGATTGCCTGATGTATAAGAAGGTGTGATCTCTGTATGAAATTTTTCCCACAGTCTAAGCACTTGTGGGGTCTCTCTCCGGTGTGGATTGCCTGATGTATAAGAAGGTGTGATCTCCGTATGAAACTTTTCCCACAGTCTATGCACTTATGGGGTCTCTCTCCAGTGTGGACTGCCTGATGTCTGACAAGGTCTGACCTCTGTATGAAACTTTTTCCACAGTCTATGCACTTATGGGGTCTCTCTCCAGTGTGGATTGCCTGATGTCTGACAAGGACTGACCTCTGTATGAAACTTTTTCCACAGTCTAAGCACTTATGGGGTCTGTCGTCTGTGCGGATTTTCTGATGTGTAATCAGTGCTGACTTCCAATTCAAACAATTCCTGCCCTCAAGGCACTGAGAGGGTTTCTCTCCCATTTGGCTTCTCCCATGGTTAGTAAGTTGTGAGTGCTTATTATAGTTTTCCCCACAGTCCAAGCATTGAAGTGTTTTCTCTCCAATATTTATTGCCTGAAGTGTAGCAAGCTGTGATCTTAGAACAAATCCTTTCCCATAACCGAGGCATTCATAGTGTTTGTCTTCCTTGGGGGTTGTCTGCCGGGCTGTGGGATTCCTGTGTCCTTCCCCATATATAATAGATTCATCCATTTGCTCCCTTGAGTGGTTTCCCAGCAGCCTCTTTGACCTCTGCCAATTTCCCCAGGCTTCTCCCTGTGCCAAGTACTGGGAAAAAATCCCTTCAGTTCTTCCCACAAAGGTCCCCTGCGGTTCCCCGTCCCATGAAACTTCCTGCTGTTGATTCCCCTCCTTCTTCTCACTCACTCTCTCATCACCTGCTGGGAGAGAGACAATGCAGACAGGAGTCATTGTGCTGAGGAGAAATTAAGAGGAATCACACCGGGGGAAAACCCACCATGCTAAAGCTGCTCAGATGGAGCAATTGGATTCTGCCTCCACTTCCCACCCAAACTTTTACAGAGAAGGAAAGTAGGGAAGGAAACTCCTCCAGGTAACAGGACATGTGGGAAGCGACGTCAGTGACAGATGTTGCCTGCAGCCCTGCTCTGGATGAGATGAGGAAGGAACTGAGGGCACTTACTGATACCTCATTTGGGGGATTCTCAACTTTTTCCTTCATTCACCAGATGGTTTCTGTGTCAGTCCTCACCTGTGTGGGAGCCTCTCGGGATCTCTTTTTTCTCACAGGCCTGAAGATCGGGCACCCATGGCTCTTCCCCTTGTTCCAGCCGCATGATCAGGTCAGGTTTGGGAAGGGGGAATCCTGTGCAGGGGGTGAAATCAGACCAGATCAGGGTTTGTGGAGGATTGAGAGAGCATCTGTCAGAAAGGATATTCCATGGGCAGCACCTGTCCCTTTGCTGTGCTGGGGAAAGTGGAATCTAAGAGGACGGGAACATGGTCACTGAGCCCCCTCGGGGGAGGCAGACGTCTGGGGAAGTGAGGGGAATTGGGACGCACACCCAGCTCCAGTGTTAAACCCCTGCCTATTTCTAAACCTGTGGAGCCCAGAGCCCTCCACATGGCTGGAGCTGTTCCCAAGGAGGAGAGAGAAGAGGGATTCTGTGTGTGACCGAGAAACAACACAGACAGGACAATGCATGGCTTCTCCACCGTGCAAGCTAGGGGGGTTGGGTGGGGATGATTTACTATGTGCCTTAGGTTTTGACACCCTGGTCTCATTGGAGTGTGATGAAGGAAGAACCTGACCGGTGTCAGACACGCAGACCCCCCCAGCTTCCAATAACCAAGGGGCCAGGAATCCCTTACCCAGCGAGGTCACCGTCTCGTAGTTCTCCTGCATGACGTCCCTGTAGAGGGCTCTCTGAGCAGAGTCCAACAGAGCCCCCTGACCCTGGGTGAAATACAGAGCCACCTCCTCGAAGGTCACCGGCATCTGAAACAACAAGAGTCCCCCTCTCAGCACCTGCTGCCCCAGCCACAATCCCACTAATCATGGGGGAGGAGGGAGAGAGAAGCAGAATCCTCCCTACACCCTGCTCAGAGCAGCCAGGAGGCTTCAGGGGCTGGGAGACGGTGAGAGCTCCCTGTCCGCCCCAGCACACGGAGCAGGGCAGGGTCTTCTCATTTCCCACACGCCTGCCAGCCACAGACTGACACGGGAAGCAGAGCTCTGAGCCGGGGACGGGGACAGGAATCCCGACAGCTTCTCTTCGTATTTCACAGCAGCCTCTGGCCAGTGGGTTCAGGCTCCAGCACTGGGAGTCTGGTCAGTTTTCCCAGCCCTGCCTAGGGGGCTGTTCCCTAGTTCAGAAATGGAGTTTTCCCCTCCCCCCACCTGCCAATGGGCCTGTTCAGAAAATCAGGCCCAGGTCGATCATGTTCCAGCAGGTTTATCACACCCCGTCCCACGCCGGGTGATTAACCCCTCTACGATGCCCCTCCCCCACCACCAAAAGCTCCCTAAAATCTCCTACCTGAGCTGGCTCCATCACAGCCATTTCCCTGCCCTGTCCCCTGCAAGACGGGACGATCTGGAGTGAAACGTGGACGCGATTCCTCAGCCTGTCAGAGGAGCAGGGAGATTGATCAGGTTTCATAAGGGGCTGGAGTCCATGTCACTCCCCAAGTCCCCCCAGGCTCTCTCCCTGCAGACAGACGCTCTGATTCTATGACTCTGCCATGCTGGGAACAAACCCAGTTAGTTCATTACCTCCCCGGCCAGCCCCCCCTGCTTAGAACTAACCCACCACGTCCCTTCTAAACCTCCCCAGAGCAGCATCTCTGAGCCAAACGCTGGAAAAAGAGCAGAATCAAAGGAGTCACTTCAGGGTACTGCCCCACAGTGTATTGTGACCCCCTCTAGCTCTCCCCCATCTCCCTAAGTAGCGCGGTGCTCAGCAGAGCGAGCAACTGGCTTTTCCTCTCTCAGCTCCTGCCCTTGTTTCCAGGAGAGCGGACTGCCCCGGGGGTGCAGGGAATGGATCTGGGCAGGGCTGGGAGCTGGGAAGCTCCCTCCCCACTTCTTGTTCCTGCTGCCCTTCAAGTCTCTCCGCTCTCCCTTTTTATCTTCTTCCCTCACCCTGGGAGAACGGGTGACTGTCCCATTGGCGTGAGCCTTTGCTCTCATCAGGCAGCTCAGCCATGGACACTGGTAACAGGGGTTGAACCAGGCTGTGTCACTGAGGGCAGCAGCTCTGGGACTCACAGACACAGGGAGCCCCTCCCCTTGTAGGCCAAACTCACCAGCCGGTCCCTGAAAGGGGCCTTGTGTGCATTTCCCTGCCCAGCTCCAGCCCTTTCCCCAAGTCTCTCCATCACCAGCAGGCTCAGGGGCTGGTATGGTCAGAGCGGTTTCAGCCACTGGAGAAAGTGCCCCTGGGCTGGTCTCAGAGGTGTGTGATGAAGCGGGAATGTTCTTAATGTTTTTTCTGAATACTGTGTGTGTGCCTCAGTTTCCCCATGTGTTACACAAGTATCAAGCTGGAGGGATACAGGGGTGTGATCATTGTGGAGACCTCTAGAGGGCAGGTGTGACAGCAGAGTGGCTGCCTGGGCGTAGAGAATGCCCCAAATTCTGTATCCTGGCAAGTGATGGTCAGAGCCTGTCCCCTGCAGGGAGCCAGCCGAAGGTGTTGGAGAACAAAGAGAGAGGGGAAGGCCAGATGAACTGCTCTCCTGGGAAAGAGAGAAAGCACGGGGGAGGGCCAGCTGGGCATCACTGAGGATGGGGGGCTGGAAGCGGGATCAGTCTCCCATTTTGGGACTCAGCAGGGAGAGTCCAGGGCTCGGGACCTTAGATTCCCCCCCAGATGGACTTTGCTGAATGCTCCTGATTTCTGTGCTAACTAGCTCTGTTCTATGCTGTCTTCTCAGCGACCAATAAACCCTTCTGTTTTCCAAGCTGGCTGAGAGTCAGAGCCGACTGCGGAGGTGGGGTGCACCGCCCCTGCGGGGGAACGTGTCAGGCTTCTCCTTAGGCTGCCCCTGGGGTTCAGGCTGGGTCCGTATGCACTCCCTGGGCCCCAGGACCGGGAAGGCTGGGGCCACACGCTCAGCGGGTGGGGAAGATGTTGGGGGTGTTTAGGGGCTGGGATCCTGCCCCTACCGTGTGTAGGGGGGCTTGCCTCCCACAGCCCTAGGTTCACCCCCCGCCAGATGTACCTCGTTCTTACCCCCGGCTCCTAGTCCCAGGCAAGGGGGCTGAAACAATCTGGGGGGCACTGAGAGCCATTGAACCAAATTGTAAACCCTGGATAGGATGAAAACCTTTCCAAGCCAGGGGGTGCGGCAGGGCCCCGCTAGCCTAGATCCAGCACCTGTGCTGCCCCCTCCCCCCAGCCCAGATTGTGCCCCTGGGCCCCTCTCCTTCCCCGGCCCCCAGCTGGGGCCCCCCACCCTGCATCCAGTTTGGCCCCGGCCCCCCTTCTGCCCCTCCTTATTTGCCCCCTTCAGATCTCCCTGAGCTGCAGCCTCTGTTCGCACCAGCCCAGCCAGGGGCAGGGAAACAAAGCAGCAAGTGGGGGGGGGCGTGATCCTGCCCCCGCCCCGCACACACCGGGAGCTGCGGCAGCTTTCCTGGGCCCGGGGCAGGGAATCGCAGCCGGCTCCGCGGGGAGCAGCCCGGGGCCAAACCCGCCCCCTGCAGCCCGGGGGTGACGGGGGGGGCGGGTCTCTCTTACCTTCCCCCCGAGCGGGGCCCCCAGGGGCAGGGGCCGGGCCGGGAAGGGGCCCTGGCCGGGCTGGGGCTCTGCCCTGGGAGAGGCTCCCGGGGAGCAGCGGGCAGGGCCCGGCTGGAGGTTCCCCTCTCCCGGCTGCAGCCCGGGCTCCGGGCTCCCAGCACCAGCCGCCGGGGCTCGGGGATCTCGCCGGGAGCCAGAGTCCCCGCAGCGGCTGCGAGTCACTTCTTGCGGCTGGGCCTGAGCCCCGCGATCGCTCCCCCCAGAGCCGCCCCCCAGCCGCTCCCGGGTCCTAGCGATCAACCCACCGCGCTGCAGCATCCCTGTGCCCGGCTCCTGTTACACTCACAGGCTCTAAGGTCAGAAGGGTGGGACCGTTTTTCATCTAGCCTGGGGAAATAGGTGTCACATTTTCCTAAAATACTTAATTAACTTTAGGAGAAACCAGTAAATATGCAGAGAGGTAAGCAGGGAAATGATCCCGCTATTGTGGGGAACTTTCCTGACAAAAAGAAAAGGAGTACTTGTGGCACTTTAGAGACTAACAAATTTAAACAGCCTCCCTGCCTCCCCGTGGAATCGAATAGCAGAAGGATCTGAGGCCTCGTTTCCTCTTCCCTCACCCAGAGCCTGCCTCACCTTCGGGGCTCCCTTTCCACTCTCCTGTGTGGCAAAGTCCTTATAACCCCGACAAGGCTGGGCCCAGGCTTCCTGAGGGCCTTGCCCCCCAACCTGGTTGTGACCACTCAGGACACGGGCTAGAGCGTCCCCACTCCGGGTCTTCCTCCGCTCTGGATACTTCCCTGACCTATTCCCTGACCATTATCTATACCCCAGAACAAATGCAATTTATTAAACAGCAGCTAATAAAAGAAATCAGGAAGCAATGGGAAAGGTGAAAGGAAAACACTTAGCCCCACTCTGTGGGCCCTGGGGAAGCACAAACAGTGTCTCTGGAATGCCAGGGCAGTTCACAGTCGTCCCTCCCATGTCCCAGGCTTCCTGCCCAGGCCCTGGCTATGCTGCGGGTCAGACACCTGCTTTGGTGGTGAACACACGCCTTCAGGCTGTAGGTGACAGGACCTTTCTTCCCAGTGTCCCCAGAAAGGAGCAAATCCAGAGGACAAATAAAAAGCCCCTGAACATGGTAATCTCTGTCAACTGATGGGGAGGGGGCAGGGGGGTGGACGCATGATCTTTGAGCACTTCTGGCTGCTGACCTAGTTCTGTCCCTGCCCTCCCCCAGGGTTCCACGGGGTGCAGGCCATGGATTGGGACACCCCATGGGGGGCGGGGAAATGCCAGTACGACAGGGATGACTTCATCAGCTTCCACGACCAGCCTCAAGCCCCTTACTCCTGTCTGCGTCCCGACTCCCCCCCTCTCAGAGCCATGGCCCTGCTCCCAGCCCCATCTGAAGAAGTTGGGGGGTGCAGACAGGAAGAAGCGGGGGAACCGCACCCCTGCTCTAAAACATGTTCCACTGGGCCCAGAGTAATTCCAGCCTCTCCACCTGTGGTTTGCCGGGCTAAACCCGTCAGGTTAACAGCCGGGATGCTGGGCAGATGCCCATGTTGTGAACTCCTTAACGTGTAACCAGTACAATTTTAATAGTTGAAACAGTTACTTTTCAAATGCTATTTTCATCCCTAGTCAGGATACCTGCCTTGTAGCCTCTGAGCCCTTAGGTGGAAGCCTCCACCAACCCCCAAAACTTCCCTGACTATTTGCAGTAAAAGAATTCCCCTCTGGCTGCTGGGTGGGGCAGCCCCTCCTCCTCTTCTGCCCCATGCGGTGGAGGAGCTGCTCTTGTATCTCTCCCTCTCCTTCTCCCCGACCCCCACCCCCTTTCCCTCCCTTCCCCAGCCAGTCTCCTCTTGCTCCCACAGCCTCCCCTCCCCACATCCCCCCTTTCCTTTGCAGTGACCCCCACACACACTCAGAGTTTCCCTCTATTGCAGCCCTGTTCTCATGTGGCCCCTATGTCTTCCCTGATTCCCCTGCATCACCCCATCCCCCCTTTAGCCACCCCCTGCCCCCTGCATCTGCCCCTGCCCCATCCTTCATCCCCCTTCAATCCCACCTTATCTACATCCCCTTCCCCGCTTCAGCCCGCTTTCAGCTCCCCACCTTGGGAGAAGCTAAAAAAAAAATTAATTGACTCTCCTTCGGCAGGAGGCAGGCAAGTGGGAAATGCCAGCCAGAGGAGGCACATTGTTTTTAAGTGAGCCAAGTAGGCAAGACAGATCAGACTCCTGAAAGAGGTACCGTGGTGGGGAAAGACTGAGAGCCACTGGCATATAGGACCAAGAGAAAGAGCACACTGAAAATCAGACAATGGTGGGCAGACCATTTCAGCAGTTTACTGGACTATAACTGGGGGACAAGAACAGCACCCTGCAGTCCTTCAGGAAGCCAAAAGGAGAGCATGCTTTGCATTCATGAAAAGGGGGGTTTCATCAATGGTGGCTGGTGGCCCTAGGAGAATGCTTTAGCCATGGATTTTACCTGTTAAAGTTAAACTTAGCCTATCTGAATCCTGTTATACCTGGCGTTTGGTGTGTAACCTGTTGGTCTTATTGCTTCGCTCACTATCTCTTCAATCTTAGCTAATAAACTCCTGTTTGTTTTCACTAAAAATATATCTCAGTGCTGTGATGTTCTGTTGGCACTGATCCTCAGTTGAATCAAACAAGCTGGTGTTGTCCCGATGGCCTACCTGGGAATGTCTGAGTGTCCAGTGGAGAGGGGATGGCCACTACAGAAGGACACGTCAGAGGGGCTGGAGACAAGGTTGTGCCCAGTGTTAGTCTGCAAGGCAAAGTTAGGACTGGCAGAGCCCTGATGAGTTTTTGTGGGGAGGTAAAAGGGTGGGCGTGACAGGGAACTGACACCCATTGAAGCAGAAGCACAACCCCCCCGCACTGAGACAGGGGTGGAAACAAGGAGATTCACTGTCCAGGGTGTTGGGACGGTGCTGAATTATTATGAATTACTGCGCTTCCTATTAATGAATGTGGTGAACATGAATGTGGTATGGCTTGACATGTTTGAATTTGCTAGAGGATTCTGGGAGCAGGGCCTTCTGAGCATCAAACGTTTAAAGTGGAAATTCTCTATTCTGCGTGTCTGTTCTGTTACCGACCTTTGTCAGTCAATATGCCGGCTCACTAGGTAAAGAAAACGTATAAACATGAGATCAGTGAGCTTGGCACAAGCTGGCCCGGGGCAAAATGACCAGAATAACCCCTTTGGAAGGCATCGCGCTGACAGCTTATGTGAATGATTGATGAGAGCGTAACTGTGGGGTGATGTCTGGTCGGTACCCCTTCTGCAGTCCCTTCCAAAGTATTAATTAGGAGAAAATTAGTAATAAAAGGTCCACAGGGCATGGGACTCCTTTGGAAACCACTGCCTCGGGGGAATCCTTGATAGACCATGTGCCTGAGACGAGAAGACAATGAAAGAGATAAATCCTCCTCTAGATCGGTAGCTATACCCGCTTTGCTAGCCAATCAGAATACTGCATGGGGCCAGCATAAATACTGAGGGTTTGTTCTTGGGGAACTGAGGCTCACTAGGGAGACGTGCATTAGTTAACTTTATACTGTGTCTGTGATTCTTTCTCAAATAAACTGTTTTGCATGGAGTCTACTGAATCTGACTTGTTGACGGGTACCGGGAACATTCTGCCCAGCTGTGAGCCGTTAAAGATCCATTTCAACATTTGGTAGTAGAGGATGGTGACCATGCCAGTGAATAAGTCAACTGTTTCTGAACTGGTTGGATAAGCTAAAATATTGTCTTAAGATATTAGACTCAGTGGCCGGAGAAATGAGGATGGGATCAGATTGGGATCAGATTGGTTACAGATTATTGGGAGAGAGGAAAATACATAGGCACGTGCAGTTGAATTAGTGCTATCTTCAAGTCTATGATGTTCTGCAAGTGTGAGCAAGACGGGTTTACTCCTGAGAAGAAGGGGGACACCCTGAAGCCTCCGGCTATGGTTGATGAGTGCTTGTTAAGATAGGTGTTTAAAAGCTTGGGGTCTGATCCATGTGTAACTGCTGCAGTCTCTACACTGCATACAAAAGGGTTGGACAACTTCTTGTTGGGGAATCAAGAGGGCTATTCCCCCAAGAAAGTCCAAACAGCAGCATGAGTCACCTGTGCTATGTCTCAGGCTGTAAATAAGCTCTCAGAAAAGCACAATGCCTGTGAATATGAAATGGAAAATTTGGAACAGGAACAGAAAAGCTAAAATTGCAACGTGAAAATCAGAAACAAAATTTGGGTAGTTGGATGAGGGCGGGGGTCCCAGGGCGTGGTCAGGGAGCAGGTTGGGTTGGATGGCGTTGGGGGTCCCAGGGCATGGTCAGGGAGCAGGGGGGGTTGGATGGGGGTGGGGGTGACGGGAGGTGGGCAGGGGGAGTGGATAGGAGGAAGGAGATCCGGGGGGCAATCAAGGGTCAGGGAGTGGGGTGGGGTTGGATAGGGGGCACAGCCTCCCCCAGCCTTCCCTACCTGTCCATACAATTTTGGTACCGGATGTGGCCCTCAGGCCAAAAACTTTGCCTACCCCTGCTCTAGAGTCATTGTCACCCTCTTGCTCTGACCCAGGAGCTATTTAATTATTTAGCCAAAGTGGAGCACCATGATCAGAAGAGATTGAGGGGGATCCTCACATCAGAATATCCCAGACTCCCATGGTTAGGGCAGTCACCTGAGAGGTGCCAAATCTCTGTTCAAACCCTTCTTTCCCATCAGGCAGAGCAGGGAGTAGAACCTGAGTCTCCCATATGCCAGGCGAGTGTCCTAACCACTGGACTCAATGTTATAAAGAGCCTCTGCCAGCACCCCCTCTGGGTTTTGCCTGAGCCCTGATCCAAAAGGGGTGCTCAGCACAATCAGCTACAGGATTGGGCCCCACAGGCAAGAGAGGCTTTCCACTGCTGGCCTTCTGCTTGGAGGCTCCTTCTGGGGTTTAGGTGAGAGGCAGGTGTCTGGATGCCGAGAAGGAGGCAGCAGGGCCCAGGCCCAGAAGCAGAAATTTAGGAACTGTGGGAAATTTTCCCCTCGAAATATTGGTGCTGAGTGAGTTTAGGCCCCTGCAGAGTTAGGGGCAGCCAGGCAGAGGTTTTCTGGATTTCAGTGGCACCTAATTCTGGGAGTCAGGGGTCGAAACCTGGGCTTTAGCCACCTAAGTCCCACTGGGGATCTGGGTCGTCACTGCTCCGTGCCTCAGTTTCCCATCTGTGAAATGGGGAGAATGTCACTTGCCTTCACTGTAAAGTGCTTGAGCTCTACAGATGAGAAGTGCTATGTACGCGCTAGGGGAGCACGAGGGTGATGAAATGGCCCATGAGTCTCCACATGACCGTGACCTGCCATCACAGGGAAAGACAGAAGCTTAGAGGCAGGAAATTGTTTCTCATTTTGACTCTTTGGGCTTCTGTGTCCGAGACCAAGATCAATTTCTGCTGTCCCATCTGGGGGAACTGGGGGAACTGGACAGGGAGATTGGGAAGAAATTAAGTGAAAATGCCACCAACTTTTCCAAGCCAATATCTCCTCTTTACAAGCCGATCAGTGAGCTCCAGGGGCAGGGCCAGCAGTCAGCAAGTGAATTTCTGCAGGTGAAACTGTTCCAGACACCCAGACCCCTGCACAGAGACAGGACAGATCCTGAATCCTGGGCGCTGGAGTCCGGCACTCAGAGATCACAGCGTAACTCAGTGTGTGCATGGCAGAGACGGAATTATTACTGTTCTTTGCAGAGTTACAGACGTGCAGATGTTAGAGGTGAAAAGCCCCGTTCGCTCAGAGAATCCATGGCTTTGGGTCCAGGGCAGGGCCTCTGTTTCTGGTGTTTGTAAAATCCCTCTTAATCCCTGTTGACGCCTGGCGGTTACCGTTTCACTGGTTTGCTTGTTCTCCCTAATTCTTTCCCTGCAGCCTTTACTGTCCCTGAATAGTCTTGTTTCTTTGGCTCCCTCCCCCTTTCCATTCCCAGGACAGGTTGGTTTGTCCTCAGACCTCAGGGCAACCCCTTAGGGAGCCACTGGCTGATTCTCATTCCTGCACTCAGCGTTGTCAGAGGCTGGTGCTGGCCTTGAGTTCAGTGGGCCAGACTCAGCCAGCCATTTTTATGCAGAATTCCCCAGTGTGCTGAGAGCTGCATTGATAACACATGTATCCAGGTGGTCTGCTGGGCTGGGGCCTTTCACGGATTGGATTCTGCAACTGCCAGCACATGGTTTGCTGAAATCTCATCCCCTGATGCTGCTGCAAACTCTGATCCCTTCCCTCATTCTGCATTTGCTGAAAGGAGGATGTAACTTACCAGGCACAGAGCAATCGCCCTGTATCCCAGAGTCCAACAGCCCCACCCCACTGTGAGACATATTAGACCGAGCGCTCTTTTCTCTCCGTTTCCCCTCTAGGACTTCAGAGGCACCTCGACCAGGCACGTGGCTCCTTCTCGCTCCCCCTCACACTTCTTGAGCCTGGGCAGGGGCTTGGCCACCAGGTGAAAGCCATGTCTCCCCAGGGCACCTCAGCACAGTGTGGACAGGAGCCACATTTCCGCTACTTTCATTTTGTTCAAGTTAACCTTGAGGTTCTGGCCCTGTGAACAAAACGGTGGATTTACCCATCCCGTGGGAAAGATTATGAACTTGTTACATCCCTGGGGGACTGGCTGCCTGTAGACACTAGGACCATTAAACCAGGGATGCAGCTCTGGCTGCAGCTTAGGACTTGCCTAGGTGCTGCTAAGGTCTGCATTGGCCCTTGCAGCCACTGAATAGGGGGCCCATAGAACCAGCTCACTCCCTGCCTCAGTTTCCCCATCTATAGAATGCCTGTGTGTCTCTTCGCATTACAGTCTGTGGAGGACAAGGGCCCTATGGTGCTGAGCTCTGAGCAGACCCGAAAAGCTTACGATTCAGTGTCCTGATCCTGAAAGGTCTCAGCATCCCAGTGATGCCAAAGGGACCGGAGTGGGGAAAGTTACAGCCACCATTTACCCCGAAAGGGGAAGAGCACAAAAATGCCACCCCAGCTGTCTGACTGAATGTCTCTAAGTAACCAGCTGCACACAGTACATCCGACAGCCAGGGGAGAGAAATTACAGGTACGATATGTATCATTCCATCTTTTTCCTTTCCGTAACCCTGTACCAAAGCACTGAATCTGCTCTGCTCTGCAACGCTGAGACTCAGGTACCTAAGACAGCAGCTGGGGAAAGGTGTTTGAACGATGCTCACAAATCTCAAGCCGCGCGGAGACCAGCAAAAGGGCAGCACTTCACTCCGCTGAGCTGCAACGTCTAGTAAGCACGTTGTTAACCTGCTGCGGAGCTGGACCCGGGTAACTAGCTGAATCCGCAGCAGCATCTCTGCGCAGCACGGCTTCCCCGCCACAGCTGAATTCCCTCTCCGTGTCCCCGATGGCGGCTTCCCAGACTGCCCCAGGCCTCCTCCATCTGTCCCCACGTCCCCTCCTGCAGCCGCAATGGGCAAGTGGCCTGAGAGGTCTCTGTTTATCCCACACCACGTACCCTGCAGGCCCCTAGTGCGAGCTCCCCTCACACCGGCTGCCCTCGGCCATTGTGCCCCAGCCCTCACCTGGGGGACGGGAGCTTGGTCTCCCTGCAGTCCCTGGTCTCTCTGCCGGGACGGACAAACAGGGAGAAAATGGGAGCAGGCCTTGCTGGGCGTGGTTGTGTGACAGGGTCACCTGCCCCCTAGGGCCCAGGCTGAGATCCCAGCACATTCCACAGGCCCCTGAGCCGCCATCAGATGGACTCTCAGGCTCGGTCCCTGTGGTGGTGGGGGAGGCTCTGGGTCATTGCCCTGGGGGAGCTGCTGCGGGAGGGAGGAGATTTAGCTCCTCACAGACAATTTTAACAGTTCTAAAGCTTCAACTTTTTGAATCTCAGAGTCTACTGTCATTAAATAGTTCTGGTCTGACCAAAATATTGTCTGATTCCTTAACCGCCCCCCGCCCCCTAATTTCTCACAACCATGACAATTTTATTTAGAATGAAAGGCTTAAATCCCAGATTGTTGTGCAACGGTGAAAGTTTAAATCAATAAATGCAAAAATTGCTTAAAATAAACATTATCTGTCACAATTATATAGTATAAAAAAACTCTGCCAAGCCTGATTATCTCGCCTTAGACACACAGCTCCTGCTCCTCCTGGGTCCTAACAGCAGGGGTCATTTTCAGGCAAGGAAACACCCCCTTGCTGCTGCAGGCGGGGCATAGTGTGAACTCAGGAAATGGAAACAAAGCCTGTCCCACTGCCCGGAGGGAGCCATGGCTGCAGAGAGCCCCTTGGAAAGTCTCCAGGAGGAAGCGACATGTCCCGTCTGTCTGGAGTATTTCACACACCCTGTCACTCTGGAGTGTGGGCACAATTTCTGTAGAGCCTGCATTGCCCAGTGCTGGGAGGGACCCGACACAGCCGCCTCCTGCCCTCAGTGCAGAGAAACTGTGCAACAGAGAAACCTCAGGCCCAACGTGCTGCTGGGAGACATGGTAGAAATCGCCAAGCGGCTGAGTTTCCAGGCAGTGAAGGGAGCAGGAGGGGGTGGGGTGTGTGGGGAACACCAGGAGGCTCTGAAACTGTTCTGTGAAGAGGATCAAACCCCCATCTGTGTGGTGTGCGACAGATCCCGGGCTCACCGCGCGCACATGGTGGTTCCCATACAGGAAGCTGCCCAGGAGTACAAGGTAGGGAGTTGCTGTCAGATTTCAGAGGAGCAGCCGTGTTAGTCTGTATTTGCAAAGAGAAAAGGAGGACTTGTGGCACCTTAGAGACTAACCAATTTATTTGAGCCTAAGCTTTCGTGAGCTACAGCTCACTTCATTCAATGGGTTAACTTTTGGGTTTTAATTACAGGCTAATTTCACTGAGAGTTACCTGTCACAGGTGTGACTCACCATCCAACTCTGTAAAGTCTTCATTGTATGGGGAGATGCGATCACAACATTCAGAGGGGTAGCCGTGTTCTGTATCCACAGAAACAAAGAGCAATTGCAATGGGTTTTTCACCTTCAGTCCATTTGAAGCCCCTCTGAAGAAGTGGGTCTTTACCCACAAAAGCTTATGCCCAAATAAATGTATTCGTCTTTAAGGTGCCACTGGACTCCTTGGTTTTTTTTTATAACAAAATTAATGATCTGGCAGTGTGGAAACAGAGTCAAAATATCAAGTCTTTAAAGCAGGATCTACCCTACCCCTTCCCTGAGGCCCTGCCCCTTCCCCCCAATGTCCCGTTCACTCCATACCCCCCTCTCTTCATTGCTCGCTCTCCCCCACTCTCACTCACTTTTACCAGTTTGGGGCAGGGGGTTGGGTTTGGGGTGCAGGCTCTGGGCTGAGGCCAAGGGGTTTGCAGTGTGGGAGGAGGGATCTGGGCTAAGCCTGGGGCAGGGGGTTGGGGTGCATGGTGGGGTGAGGGTGCAAGCTCTGGGAGGGAGTTTGGGTGTAGGGGGGGGCTCTGGGCTGGGGCAGAGTGTTGGGGTGCAGGAAATGGTACAGGGTGCTGACTCTGGGAGGAGGGTCAGGGCTGGGGCAGGGGGTATGGGGTGCAGAAGGGGGTGCTGCGTGCAGGCGGGTGGCAATGACTTACCTCGGGCGGCTCCCGGTAAGCAGTGCACTGGGGCTAAGGCAGGCTTCCAGCCTGCCCCAGCCCTACGCCACTCCTGGAAGGGGCAAATGTGCCCCTGTGGCCTCTGGGGGGGGGCATAAAATCATAGAATTATAGAATATTAGGGTTGGAAGAGACCTCAGGAGTCGTCTAGTCCAACCCCCTGCTTAAAGCAGGACCAATCCCCAACTAAATCATCCCAGTCAGGGCTTTGTCAAGCCGGGCCTTAAAAACCTCTAAGGAAGGCGAATCCACCACCTCCCTAGGTAACCCCTTCCAGCGCTTCACCATCCTCCTGGTGAAAAAGTTTTTCCTAATATCCAACCTAAACCTCCCCCACTGCAACTTGAGACCATTACTCCTTGTTCTGTCATCTGCCACCGCTGAGAATAGCTGAGCTCCATCCTCTTTGGAACCCCCCCATCAGGTAGTTGAAAGCAGCTATCAAATCCCTCCTCACTCTTCTCTTCTGCAGATTAAATAAGCCCAGTTCCCTCAGCTTCTCCTCGTAAGTCATGTGCCCCAGCCCCCTAATCATTTTGGTTGCCCTCCACTGGACTCTCTCCAATTTGTTCTCATCCATTTTGTAAAAGCGGTAAAGAGTCCTGTGGCACCTTATAGACTAACAGACGCATTGGAGCATAAGCTTTGGTGGGTGAATACCCACTTCATTGGATGTATGTAGTGGAAATTTTCCAGAGGCTTATTCCAGAGGTTTATACCTGCCTCTGGCAATTTCTCCTACATGCATCCGACGAAGTGGGTATTCACCCACCAAAGCTTATGCTCCAATACGTCTGCTAGTCTATAAGGTGCCACAGGACTCTTTGCCACTATTACAGATCCAGACTAACACGGCGACCCCTCTGATACTTGATCCTTTCTGTAGTGGGGGGACCAAAACTGGTTGCAATACACCAGGTGTGGCCTAACCAGTACCGAATAGAGGGGAATAATCATATCCCTTGATGTGCTGGCCATGCTCCTACTAATGCAGCCCAATATGCCGTTGGCCTTCTTGGCAACAAGGGCACACTGCTGACTCATATCCAGCTTCTCATCCACTGTAATCCTCAGGTCCTTTTCTGCAGAACTACTGCTTAGCCCAGGGATCTCAAACTCAAATCACCAGGAGGGCCACATGAGGACTAGTACATTGGCCCGAGGGCCACATCACTGACACCCTCCCCCTGGTGCCCCCAACCCTGCCCCCACTCCACCCCTTCCATAAGGCTCCGCCCCGACTCCACCTCTTCCCACCCCTTCCTTGCCCTCATTCCAACCCCTTCCCCAAATCCCTACCTCTGCTCCGCCTCTTCTCCGCCTCCTCCCCTGAGCGGGCGGCTCCCCGCTCCTCCCCTCTCTCTCCTGGAAAACCTTAAGCACCACCAAACACCCACTTCCAACCACCTCTCAAGTATCCAGATGAAACCTCCCAAATCCTTTCTGTTTCCTCAGGAAAGAATCCAGGCCCATTTGAAGACTCTGAGGGAAGAGAGAGAAAACCTCCTGGGATTGAAAGCGACTAGAGAGGGGAATAGCCGGGAGTATCTGGTAAGGTGCCTGTTGTTATTAACCGGCAGGGACTGGCCGTGGGAGGTCTGTTTGGAGGCAGACTCCTGTGTGGCCTTGGTGAACATGAGCTTGTGTGTGTTTCTCCTTGATCATGGATTGCTGGGTTAGATTCACGTGTAGACAAGCCCTAAGCTTCCATTGCTTTGATGAGTTAATGTCTAGCCCTTGTGGCTCTCCCAGAAATCCTCCCCAAGTGAACTGAATGTCCCCTTGAGGTGCTGTCCACTGTGTCTGGTCATTTTGTGCATTTTTTAAATGTTTGTTTCTTTTAACTCCCGTGGCGTCTCTGTCAGTGTAGTGCTGAGTCCTGCCTCCTGCTGCTCTGGGTCTGAATTTCCAGAGACCATAAATAACAGAATAAGCTGACCATGACAGGCATGGAAACGTCCCTTTCAGAGGAATACCGGGGCCAAAGGGGAAGGTGTGAGAGAATCCCCTGCCTAGTACCCACAGAGTAGAGTCAAACGTCAGAAATCTTAGGATTTTCAAAGCAATTCAGCCTCCTGCACACTCAGCTCTCCATGAAAGGACCCCGGGCTCCATCCATGTCCCTGACCATCCCTTGCCCTATTTTCATACAGAAACAAACACAAACCAAGAGGCAGAAGATTGTGTCTGAATTTCAGCAACTGCGGCAGTTCCTGGGGGAACAAGAGCAACTCCTGCTGGCCCAGCTGGAGAAGCTGGAGGAGGAGATTGTGAGGATCCAGAAAGAAAATGTCAGTAAACTCTCCAAACAGATTTCCCGTCTCAGCGAGCTGATCAGTGAGATGGAGGGGAAGTGTCAGAAGCCAGCGAGTGAATTCCTGCAGGTCAGACTGAACAAGAAACAGAGGCGGGTGCTCCAGGGCAGCCAGCTCCCCCACTCAGTGCTGCCCACCAGCAGCCCTGCTGATCAACTCCTCCCCCTCCCTCCAGCACCTCCCGCCTGCCGCGATTTGTGTGCAGCAGAGGTTGGGAGGGAGGGGGAAGAGCGAGGAGGGAGTGTGCTCACAGAAGGAGACAGGGTGGAGTGGGAGCTGGAAGATTTGGGTTGGGAGGTGGCATTGTGGGAAGGTTTGGAGTGGGGGTGGGGCATGGGATTGAGCACCTCCAGGGACAATTGGAAACTGGCACTTGTCATTAGAAACATGCCAGATCCCCACACAGGGAAGGGAGGGCTCCTAAATCACAAGCAAGTGGAGTCCAGCAGTTGGAGACCATGGTGTTACTCGGCGGGTGCATTGCTGACATGTGACTAACTATTATTCTTTGCAGAGTCACAGACACAGAGATATCAGAGATGGAAAAGCCCCATTAGCTCAGAGAATCCATGCCCCTGGGCCAGGGCAGGGCCTCTCTTCCTCATACTTCCTAAATCCCTTCCCTAGAATCCCCTGTGTGTGTGTGCCAGAGGGGACTGAAATTCTTTTGTCTCTCTCTCTCTTCTAGGATATTAGAAGCACCTTGAGCAGGTAAGTGGCTCTCTCACACTCCCCCTCACACTTCACAGTGCGGGCAAAGAGCTTGGTGGTAATGTTAGCACCACATCTCCCCAGAGCTCTACTGCAAAATGTGTGGGGAATGTCACATGTTGGATACAAATCTCGCTGATCAACTTCATCCTGAGGTTCCCACCCTTGTACAGAAGACTCTGGAATTCTCCATTCGCTGGGAAAGACTGACCTCAAGTATTTCCTAGAGATGTCACCTCCCGGAGGGACTGTCTGCCTCAGCATTGTGGGGATGGAATATGGGCCTGTCACTGCTGGGGCACCGGTCACTATTCAGCCCAGGGCAGCTGTGGTCAAGAGTCTTTCCCACCTGAGGACTGTTTGGAGACCTGTGTGGAATGAGCTGGGGAGGGGGAGTTGGTGTCTCAGTCTAGTTCCTAGAGGGCAGATTTCTACAGCACTTCACCTGGGAACCTCCTGTGCCTCAGAGCATGGAGGCCAAGGAGTGAGTTGACCATGGAAACTCAATTTCCCTTTTGTCCCCAGAGCTGGTCTCTCCAGACCAGAGTAGAAGAGTATTAATGAGCCCTTAGAAGGGAAGGTTGTACGGCCATGGGCTGTGTTGCACCTACTCTGAGGCTGGGAGAAGTCGAGGAATTCGAACTCCAGGCCCGTTAGAGCAGCGACTCGCTAGCAAAAACATATAATCCGTCACACAATAAAATATAATCACGGGAAATTGTTTCTCTCCAGGTGTGAGAAGGGGCAGTTCCAACAGCCAGAGGAGATTTCTCCTGAACTGGAAGAGGGAGTCAGCGATTTCTCCTGGAAAATGATGGTGCTATCGGAGACTCTGGGGAAGTTCAAAGGTACCTAGAAGGGATCTAGGAGGGGAAACTGGGATGAGCCTCTGAGACTGAGGGAGGAGCGTGTCTCTGGCCAATTGGTTCACATTTAGATGGTGCTTCTGTTTAATTGTTGGGTGAGAATGTCACGCACGCACTTGGGGTCCAAGTCACTCAGGTTGATTAATTCAAACCTTTATTTCTACCAAAAATATGTCTTGCCATGACAATTCCTGTTAAAGAAATAAATGACTCAGACTTTTGCCAGTACAGGGGTGAATCGGACTCATTGAGTCAACCTTCCCCCACCTCAATTTCCACATTTATAAAATGGTTTTATTATTATTCCTATTCCTGCCTATGGAGGACAAGGCCCCGGCGTGCTGCTCTCCGTAGAGACGCTGAGTAAACAGCCCCAACAGCTCACAGTTAGAGTCAGGATTTAGGAAACTCTCAACATCTCATTAGTGTCAAAGGGAGCAAAGTGAGTAAAGTTACTTTTATGCCAAAGTTTTGCAGTCTCTAGGTTTAGGTTATGACAAAAGGCAGCAAGTGAATGAGACAAACCAACTGGAGTTTGAAGGGTGGGAGGGGAAAAGTAAATGTCACTGACAGATTATCCTGGGATGGTTGTGAGGCTGCAAGGATGTTGGTTCCATTGCTGGGAGATGCCTGAATGAGAAAGGAAAGAGACGGTTTCAGACCTTTTCATATTAAATATCTCAGTGTTTCTCTGTCATAATTAAGACAGTTCTACGCGTTGAGAGTGGGAATGCTGTTATAAACATGAAAGCCTGAAATCTCACCTCCTTTCTCCTTCCCCCCTCCAGACACTTTGCCGTCTGCACTAGAGATGAAAAGAGGAGGATCCCTAGGAACATTCAGAGAGGGTGAGTTTGCAGCTGGAGATTGTCTTTGAATTATCCGAAAACGTCTTCATGAGATTGCAGCTAAAGTTACCAACCAAACCAATGCCGCCCACGACACACACAGCCCTAAAAACAACACACTGAGCAGTGAGGAGCTCCCACGCTGAAGTCACACACACACTCCTGACACCAACCTGAGTGCTGAGTTTCTGCCCATGCTTATGAATAGAAACACTCTCCCTGAGCAGCACCCGAACACAGCTCTCTGCCCTGAGGGCTGAAACATCCCTCTGCTTTACCCCAGTGCAGGGGGTCTCCCCCATTGTGCTTCTCCAACATCCTGCCTTTCCTCTGGGCAGGGCTGGGCTCTCCCATTAGAGCTGCTTCCTGGATTGGGTAGATGCTCTCCCTGTGATTCTGGCAGCTCCTCCCTTCTCTCTAGGCTGGGGATGGGGCTCCTCCACCCAATGCCATTTCCTACTCTCTTTTCTTAATTGGCTCTTCCTACTCTGGCCGGCGAGTGGAGGCTGCATTTAGGGGATGGACCTTCCCTCTGGGGTTCAAAGCTGGTACCTGCCTCCTCTGCTCCCTCCTCACTAAAATCTTCCTTGCTGTGTCTCTGATGCTGGGAATGGAGCAACCCCAAAAGAGGGAGCAGGGAGCTGACGCCTCAGCAAGCAAATGAAAAACCAATGAAGTGGCTCCACTTACACAGATTGAGGAGCTTCAGTGACATCTCTGCTCAGTCTCAGGTGCCCAGGACAGAGGCAGCTCCCTGGGATCCAGGCCTGTCCCAGCCAGATCAGGGCTGCTGGGGAGAGGGAGAAATGGCCCCAGCCTCCCCCCGGGCTGAGCTCTGCCCCTCACGCTCCGATTCTCTCTCTCCCCAGAGAATGTGACTCTGGATCCAGACACGGCTCATCCCCACCTCATCCTGACTGAGGACTGGAAAAGTGTGAGACGGGGAGACACACGGCAGCATCTGCCCAACACCCCTGAGAGATTTGACACTAAGCCCTGTGTGCTGGGCTGTGAGGGATTCACCTCAGGGAGACATTGCTGGGAGGTGGAGGTGGTGGGTGGGGGAGGTTGGGCTGTGGGGGTGGCCAGAGAGTCTGTGAGGAGGAAGGGATGGATCAGCTGTAGCCCTGACGGGGGGATCTGGGCTGTTGGGTGGTTGGGGGATCAGTTCTGGGCTCTCACCTCCCCTGAGACCTCCCTGCCCCGGCGCCGATTCCCCAGCAGGATCCGGGTTTGTCTGGACTGTGACCGGGGGCAGGTGACATTTATCGATGCTGGAGATGAGGCCCCGATCTTCACTTTCCCGCCGGGCTCCGTCCCTGGGGGGAGAATCCGCCCCTGGCTCTGGGTGTGGCTGGGATCCCAGCTCAGACTGTGTCCCTGAGGGAGGGCGGGGGGTGTAATCCCACTGCAGAACCAGAAATCAGCCTTTCTAGTGTCACACACGCCAGTCTCTGTGACCTTGGAGGACTCCTGTCTACCCAGCCCCTTGCTTCTCATATCTATGACCTGTGGAAGCCCCCCCTTCCCTTCAGCCCCAGGGATGGGAGCGGGAGAGGGGAAGAACCCCTGGGGCTGCAGGCGGAGTGAGTGGCAGAGGTGGGGGCTGGGCAGGGGGCAGAACTAACAGCCGGGCTGGGGACAGGCAGAGGTGGGGGCTGGGCTGGGCAGGGACCCAGCATGAATCAATCAGGGGTTGGGGGGCTGGGGAGAAGCAGCAGCAGGGAGCAGTTTGTGCAGATCTGTGGGATTGGATCTCATGGGGTCTCCCAGAGAGAACTCCTGCCGCAGGGGCCCAAGTCACCTTTCCCCTGTAACTACAGGACAGCTGGTAACCCTGTAATTGTCACACACAGGTGGGAGGGGGAGATGGGTAGGGGTGCAGATTGACCAAAAAACCCATTATATAACCTTAAAACAATCATCATTGTGTCAATCTTATGATTTTTTTTTAAACCTCCTGAGGTTGGCAGCACTGGGGGAGGCAGGGACAAGGCGGGTTGAACCAGAGGGAATTAGAAGAAGCAAGAAGAAAAATGTGAATGAAAATAAACCAAGAATAAAGGGAGAGTCTATGAGAAATGGTGGAAAACGGAAATGAGAAGAGTGACAGTAAAAAATCCCTGACGGGGAACCAGCCGGGGCAGCAAGAGGGGAAGGGATAAAATCAGGGGAAAGAAGGGAGCAGCCATGGGGGATGATCTGTGACAGGGAGGGGAGGAGAGTGGGAGAGTTACAGGGGTGGGAAGTGAGGACTAGAAAAATGATGAGTAGAAAAGTACAGTGTGGAAGAAAAGGGAGAAGGAACGGGAATGTGAGAGGGATGGAGAGACTTATTACAAGTTACTGAAAGTGAGACTGTAACTCATTAATTCCCGGGCAACTGTATGGTTGTTGTGCCATTAAGAAAACTGTGCTCGGTAGCTGGGGATCTCCTTGCCGTGCTATGGTTCTTAAGGCTCCTTCTCAGCTGTCAGGCTGGGACAAGGGTGGTCGTGAGAAAGTTGGCAACCCTAATTCTGTAAATAAAACATTACAAACAGTTCTTCTTGTTTGTTCCACTGTACTGTCCCAGCTGCAGCTGCCGAGGGCAGCATCATGGGATTTGCTTCCAGACTTGGTTTTGTCCCCCCAACCCCCACAGGGAATATTGTGCCTGTAGGAGGAGAGTTTGGGGTTTATGGGATGTGTCACTAACCAGCCTGTGCTCTGTCTCTGTCCTGTGCACACCCGTGTCAATCAGGAATTGCTCAGCTGTGCTCTGCGGAGAGGTGACTGGTTGCACAGGGGACAATCCATGAAGGGACTTGGTGTTGCAATGTTGAGCGTCACAGGGCCTAGTTTGTAGGCAACTAGAAAATCACATTCTGCAGAGCTGAGGTGGGCCCTGAACTCCCTAGACAATGCGTGGGCATCACAGACACCGTACAGTGCGATTCACAAAAGCCAGCTCGGTGTGTGGCGGGGAGCCACCTGAGCTAGCCCATGGGAGAGGCGACAAGGGGGGAGGGGTGTCCTAAGCCCTGCCCCCTCTCACCGACAGGTGCCTAAATTGGGGCTGCAGGGGGGCGTCGGTCTCTGCTCAGCCACCCACAGATGGGAACCCAGCGCCTGACGGTCACTGGCTCAGGCTCCTACGGCGTTTCTTGCTGGAATGAGGTGGGCACCTGCCTCGCTCCACACACAATGTGAGGGGCGGGGGGAAGGGGAATGTGGTTTTGGTGATGTCACCCGGCTTGTAACGTTCACCCCCGTGGTGAGAGCACTCGGCTGGCACGTGGGAGACCCAGGTTCAGTTCTCTACCTAGAGCAGGGGGTTTTCAAGGTATGGGTCACGGCTGGTCAGGGGAAGGGGAACGACGAACTGCGGCCACTTGGTGCTGCGAACAGTGGTGCCTGCGGATGCTCAGTTAAAGGAAGCATCTTTCCAGCGGCTTTCCCTGACCAGCCATGACCCAGACTTTGAAAACCCCTGGGTCTAGAGTAGCTGAGGAATGTGAGGACCAACCTCAGGGCAGTTACAAAGCAGGGCACAAACCCCCCACTGGTTGTCTGTTCTGTATTTAGATTTCACTCGCCAGGTATCGAGTGTGATCCCCTCCAGCACTAAAACAGTCTTAACACGGGTGGCGGGTGAAGCTTCCCCTGGGGGAGGCTAGTTCCCTGTCCCACCTCTTGCACCCACATGCCACTCCAGGCCACCATCCTGCCCCCGTGAGGGTGGGGGTTGAGAAGGGATGCAGCAAGGTGGGGCGGGATCGCGAAGGGAAAGAGGGGTGAGGAGGGATGCGGCAACTGGTGGGCGGGTCGCCCAGGGATGAGGGTGTGAGGAGGGATGTGACAAGCAGGCGGGGGAGGGTGGGGGAGGGGCTGGACATGGCAGGTGGGGTGTTAAAAGTCACCAGCTGCTCTATCCTAGCCACAGAAATGGTGGAAGATGTAGAAGGGGAGGTAGTCTCTCCCCAGCCCAGGAAGACCCCTTCCCAACCCAAGGCAAAGGGAGCAGGAGGTGTCAGCCCTGGAGAGAGAGACTCTCCCTAATATAGAAACTGGGAGAAGCATCCAGGAAAGAGCCCCCTTCAGCCGAAGGGAAAGGGATGTGACAGCCCTGAGTGGGAGTCCTCTCCATTCATGTCTCTGCATTCAATATGATATGTAGAAATATTCGCCAGAACTAACATGGTCAGAGATAAGAGTGTTTGGATGCTAGGCAGTGAGAAGGTTTCTGTTTCCCGGAGCATGTGTCCCAGAAATTGTTAGGTGCCACTGGACTGCTGTAAGGGGAATCCTAGAATCTGACCCCCAGGATCCCCAAATAATTCAAGCTTCTGGGACCGGAAGAGGAATAGCTCCCTCTCCTGGAATCCACTACCTTATTCCTTGGTGCAGAGCTGACTCTCCAGACAGCCACATGCTTAAACACACATCTCCCAGAACTCCGCACCAAGGTGAGAGCCTACTGGTTTCAGCTGAACTCTCTCTCTGGAGGCAGGCAGTAGTTGTGAAGCTTTTCACACACAGAGAGACTCTTTGCACATGTCCAACACACTATTGCTCTTTCACTTAACCAGATAAAGCAAAAGAGAGTTCAGATCACATAGCACAAAACAACCAACCTAACTGCAGTGTCCCTCATTACCTCATTACCAGTTTGCCTTACACAATGCTCAAATAAATTGGTTAGTCTCTAAGGTGCCACAAGTCCTCCTTTTCTTTTTGCGAATACAGACTAACACGGCTGCTACTCTGAAACCTAACATTGTATCCAGTTGCTCATGAAGTATCCAGCGGCTTCCCCAGCAGCATCTCTGCCCAGCTCGCCTTTCCCATCGCAGTTGCAGCCCCTGTTCTGGTTCCAGAAGGCCACTCCCCAGATTCCCTCTTGATCCTGATCTCAGATCCACTCTGCCACAAACGAGTCCTGACTGCAGGGCCCGACCACAGGAAACAGCCACAGAATGAAGGCGCGTGACTGATAGCTATGGATCTCCAGCCATGCATTCCCCAGCAAAACAAAAAGCAGTGCCAGCCTTCCTCTGAAAGAAAATAATTTCAGCTCACACCATCCAGCCGCAAGATAATAGGAATCCCTCAGTGTAATGCATTAAATAGCTGCAACATTGTATCCAGCTGTAGGGCAGCCCCTGTAACCAGACACATCCATGGCAAGCACTCCTTTCTCACCACAGCTGGATTTCCATTTCTGGTCCCAGGTGGCTGCTCCCCAGACTCTCCCAGGCCCCCTCTGTCTGTCCCCAGATCCCCTCCTGCAGCCAGACTGGACAAGTGGCCTGAGAGCCTTGGAGACAGGAGATCTCTGGTTATCCCATCCCCTGTACAGCGCAGGAGCCCCAATGTCAGCTCCTCTCACACCCGCTGCCATCTGCAGGGAGCCAGGAGTCCCCGAGAGCTGGGGAGACTGTGCAGGGAAACAGAAGCAGTAGCCACCAGGCTAAGAACCGGTGTAACAGCTGCCCTCTTGGCCAGCACACCTAGCACTGAACCAGGGACCCCTAGAGCTAAAAGCACAGGCTGCCACAGCTTATGCTAAATATTCAACCCTTTATAACTGTAACAGCTCCACACACAAACACACACACATCAGTGGGTTCCCCAGGCACCAGAGAGACACGGGTCTGAAAGAGCCTAATGGCCAGGTAGGGAAGGGGCAGTAGGAGTCAGCAGCTGTGATTCTCTCCCTCCTTGCCAGGCTGCTCCATCGGATCCTTCTGTCAGGCAGTGAAACCCCCAGTTGCTTGTTACCCCTTTTTGACCTAAGTGACCAGTCCAAAGTTTGGGGCCTGGCAGATGTTCCGGATGAGTTAGTGTCAATTTGGACTCATCACACTTCATTCAAAGGCTCTTTACAGTCCACAGAAAAGAAATCATGAGCCCGCACCCAGAAAGGAAACGCCGAATGATATTCCATCAGCCCATGTCTGAGCAGGGAATGAAGCTAAACTCCTCTCTTGTCTCTGTAGTGGGACTGCTGGCCCCCTACTAACACTCAGAGGGGGTGTTCTGGTTGGCTGGCTCCCAGTACCAAAAGAAAGGGGGAAGGGTCTATGAGAAACCAGGACCCTGAGACTGACAGTCCCCAGGGGCAATGGGGAGAGGCCACTGCTCCAGATCACCCTGATTGACAGGGCGGGCAGGCGAATGAGGCAGGCAGGTGATCAGGGAGATCCCGTCCTCTGTGTGAGCTGGAATCGCCCTGGGTCAGGCAGACAGAGTGGGGCCAGCTAAGGAGAGAGAAGGGGCCCAAGCAGAGCTGGGCCAGCCAGAGACATGGCCCAGGGAGAGCGGATCCTGGGCTGGGCCAGCCGGAGACACGGCCCAGGGAGAGCGGATCCTGGGCTGAGAGCAGGGCTGGGCCGGGCCAGCCGGAGACACGGCCCAGGGAGAGCGGATCCTGGGCTGGGAGCAGGACTGGGCCAGCCGGAGACACGGCCCAGGGAGAGCGGATCCTGGGCTGGGAGCAGGGCTGGGCCAGCCGGAGACACGGCCCAGGGAGAGCGGATCCTGGGCTGGGAGCAGGGCTGGGCCAGCCGGAGACACGGCCCAGGGAGAGCGGATCCTGGGCTGGGAGCAGGGCTGGGCCAGCCGGAGACACGGCCCAGGGAGAGCGGATCCTGGGCTGGGAGCAGGGCTGCAGCCACAAAGCCAGAGGGGCCAGAGAAGCTGCCCAGGGGGCTGGAGGCAGAACAGCAGAGAGTGGAGCTGGGGCTGGAGCAGTCTGGAGCAGGGAGTTGTGAGTAGCTGGGGAGATCAAGGGGGGCTCTGGGCAGCCAAGGGTCCTGCAGGCCAGAGGGGGAGGGGGATCATAACCGGCTAGGGGCTGACGCTGGTCCCCGGAGGGGCCAGGCGGCCTTGGCCACGTGCAGACCGACCCCCTCCCCCGCCCCAGCCCTTTCCGCCAGGTGGAGGGGGAGAGGCAAGACAGTCCCGCCTTTCGGCCCCAACGCAGAAGAGGGAGGCAGGGTAGCCCAGTGGTGAGCTGCAGCTGGTTCGCACCGGTTGGCTAGAACCGGTTGTTAAATTTAGAAGCCCTTTTAGAACGGGTTGTTCGGGGAGGGAGAACCGGTTCTAAACCGGCTTCTAAATTTAACAACCGGCCCAAAGTGGCTCTTAGGTGCCGACTCCACGGGTGCTCCAGCCCTGGAGCACCCACGGGGAAAATTTTGTGGGTGCAGAGCAGCTCCCTACCCCCAGCCCACCTCCACCTCCTCCTCCCCTGAACGAGCCGCCCCACTCTGCTTCTCTGCGCCCCCCCCTTCCCCCAATCAGCTGTTCGGTGGGAAGCCGGGGAGGGCTGAGAAGGGGAGGGAGAAGCAGGCGGTGGCTTCCCGCTCAAGCCCAGGGAGGCAGAGCGGAGGTGGGGGGGGGCATGAGGAGGGCCGCCCGCGCCACAGCAGGTAAGGGGGGCCGCGCAGGGGAACTGCTCCCTGCCCCAGCTCGCCTCCGCCACCCTGGGCCTGCTTCTCAGCCCTCCTCCACTTCCCGCCAAACAGCTGATTCGTGGGAAGGGGGGGTGGAGAAGCAGAGTGGGGCAGTGGGTTCAGGGGAGGAGGTGGGGGGTGGCGCGGAGAAGCAGAGTGGGGTGGTCGGTTCAGGAGAGGAGGCAGAGCGGAGGAGAGCTGGGGCTGGGCGTGGGGAGCTGCCGGTGGGGGCTCTACACCCACCAATTTTCCCTGTGGGTGCTCCAGCCCCAGAGCACACAGGGAGTCAGAGCCGAAGGTGCCACTTTTGATGTGATCAGTGGGGGAGCAGCCGCTCCCCCTGCTCCCTGCCTAGCTATGCTCCCCCGCCCCTAGGAGCCAGAGAGACCTGCTGGATGCTTCCTGGAAGCTGCCCCAGGTAAGCACTATCGGGACTCCCCACCTCGCCTCCCAGCAGGTGCCTCTGGCTCTTAGGGGTAGGGTGGCCACCCACTATGG
Organism: Caretta caretta; assembly: GCF_965140235.1. Taxonomy (NCBI): domain Eukaryota; kingdom Metazoa; phylum Chordata; order Testudines; family Cheloniidae; genus Caretta; species Caretta caretta. Next base: position 43,846,613 of record NC_134219.1, read on the forward strand.
TGGCCCATGAGGCCCTCCTGCCCAGTTCTGGGGGCAGTTAGGGGACAGAGATGGATGGGGCAGGGGTCCTGCGGGGAGGGGGCATCAAGGAACGCGGGGGGGGGGGTTGGATGGGGCAGGAGTCCCGGGGGGCGGGGGTGGGCAACGACCCCCTCATGGGGTGAGGAGGGAACCTGTTGTTAAGATTTTGGTAGCTCATCACTGGGGTATCCCCTTTCCATCCTGGCTTCCCGTGACAGGGGGCGGTTGGGGTCACCACCAGAGCATGTGTCCAACCTGCAGCATCCCTGCAGCACAGCCAGGGCCTGGGCAGGAGGCCTGGGACATGGGAGGGACAGTGTGTGAACTGCCCAGGCATTCCAGAGACCCTGCTTGTGATGTTCCCTGCCACAGAGCAGTGTGATGTGTTTACCTTTAACCTTTCCCATTTGTTTCCTCCTTTTTTTTTATTGATTGCTGTTTAAATAATTTGTATTTGCTTTAAATTGCATGTAATGATCAGTGGGTCAGAGAAGTGCCCAGTGCAGAGAGAGCCCCCTGGAGTGGGGACACCCTAGCCCCTGCCCTAAGTGACCACAGCAGAGTTGTGGGTCGAGCCCCCCCAGGAATCCTGGGCCCAGCTTTGTTGGGGTTACGAGGATTCTGCCACACAGGAGTGTGGAAGGGGAGCCCTCAAGGTCAGGCAGGCCTCCGGGTAAAGGAAGTGGGAGCGAGGACTCAGATCCTTTGCTAGCCCATTTCACCGGGGTAGTGTATAAGCCAAAAAAGTTCCCCACAATAGTGGGACCATTCACCCACTTATGTCTCTTTCCAGCACTAGAAGCCATGGCTGCTGCAAATCCAGCAAAAACTCTCCAGGATGAACTGACCTGTCCCATCTGTCTGGAGTATTTTAAAGATCCAGTGTCTCTAGGCTGTGATCACAGTTTCTGCCGAGCCTGCATCACCCAGTGCCGGGGGGGATTTGCTACACACATCTCCTGCCCTCAGTGCAGAAAGACCTTTCCCCAGAGGAACCTCAGGCTGAACAGACAGCTCAGGAATATTGTGGAAGCAGCCAGAAAACTCAGGTTGCAGACAGGGAGAGAACCAGCACCAGAGAGACTGTGTGAGAAACACAAGGAGCCTTTCAAACTCTTTTGCGAAGAGGACAAAATCCCCATCTGCCTGGTGTGTGACAGATCCAAGGAGCACAAAGATCACATTGTGATTCCTGCAGAGGAAGCTGCCGAAGAATTCAAGGTAGGAAATCACCAACTGTTATTTTTATAACCAGAGCCTTGGGGAATTCACCTTCCCCCAGCATTAGAGTTTCCTTTAGTCCCAGACAGCCACTCAGTGAACTCCATTGGAGAGGAACGAGGGGTTTCAGGCTTAAGTAGGTTTCCCAGCAACTGGGAATCCTCCAAAGACTCATGCAGATGGAGAATTTTAGTCCTTGATAAACATCCTAAGTAAGGCTTACACATTGGAGTGAGGGGGAGTGAGGAACCCACACTGCACCCCACCCCTCCTGCTCCCCATACACAGAGTCCTGGGCACTGAATGACCCCCCTTCTCTGCCCTTCCCACTTCCAGCCCTTCCCCAAGCTATAAACACCATGTCCGGGCTCCTCCTCCTTGGAGCTGAGGGAGCAGGAGGTTGCAGCTGGGGCTGTCCTCTTGGCAGACATCCCCTTCGCCCTTTTCCTGCAGAGCTCCTCACGCAGAGAAGAAGAGAGCCCGACCCTCATGAAACTTGGGGAGCGGGAGGCACACAGGAGTGGCGCTCCCATCTTGCAAACCCTAGCAAGTCTGCTTGATATAATTAGAGATGGGATTGCAGGAAGCAGGGATTGGGTGGAAGGGGGCAACAGAGCAATGGGGCACTGTAGCAGGGTCATTGTTTCCAGACTGTCCCCTCATGGCATGGGGTTGCCCTACCTCATTTTCCCTCTGAGGTTCCCAGAAATAATCCACGAAGGCTTTTCTGTGGCCAGTAACACCCCTGCTCTCCCAGCAGTGACTCCCAAGACTTCTAGTCTGGAGTTTGGCCTAATCACCCTGAACAAGATCCCAAGGCCTCCTCTGGTCTCCTCCCTCTATTTTACCTACCCCAGGCCTGGTTGGATTACATGACACTCCCCTCTCCCCCAGTCACTGCTCCTTCATTCTCCCCACCTGGGGATGAGAACTGGTTTCTTGCAGGTGGGGCTGAGACTTCTCTCTCTTTCTAGGGCCGGCCAGCCACCCTGTGACCGGCATTGTCCCTCTTCCACATCTCCTGAGGACACGGGGAGACAGTCCCCATCTTGCAATTTTCAGTTTGGAAATTTTGGTCATAGACTTCAGTGTGGGAACCTTGTGGCCATAAAGGTTTCCATGCTGACATCAATAACAATGATAAGAATTCATAACCAATAGAATGTCCTGATTTCTACTGCGGTAGCATCTCCAGGCCCCGATGAGGGATTAGGGCCCCTTTGTGCCAGGTTCTGTACAGACAAAGTCAGGCAAAGAGCCCACAGTCCCAGTCCCATGAGGACGATATGTAGCAAGTGGATAAAGAAAGAACCAGGGCTGGGAGCGGGGGACAATTAAAGAGGGTTGCGTTTTCATGCACTGGCAGTCGCAATAGGTCATCCATATTTCAAACCTGTCCATTTTCCATGGTGCAGACTTAGTTGTCTGTACTTTTCTATGGGGAATGTTTTAGGTGATGGAGTGGCAGCAGGCATGAGGGGGAGTCCATGGCCCAGTCTCTCCTCCCTCCTGTGGGCTTGGGGGGGACTTCAGAATCAGGGTTAGGGAGTTGAGACCCCTTTGGGTGCTGTTTCCCAAATGGTGGCTTGTCACCCACCAGTGAGTCGTGGGAAGATGTAGATGGGTTGTGGGCTTGGTGTGGAGGGGCAGGCCTGTGGGGACAGGAGTGGTAACTCCTGTCCCACAGGGCTGAGTCCAGCTCTCCACAGAGGGAGCCTGTGGAGAAATTCCAGCATGAACCTACTTGTCCTGTCTGTCTGGAGTATTTCAGAGAACCTGCCACTCTCGAGAGTGGGACCATTTTCTGCCAAACCTCCATCACCCAAAACTGGGAGTAATCAGATATAGCTGTTTCCTGACCGAGCAATAATTAAGAAAGGCCATTAGGAGGGAAAGATGCCTTGATACAGGACCTAGGCCCAGCAGGGAGAGGTTGTTTCCCACTGGGATTCTGAACTCCTGTGTTGCTCCATGAGGGGTTAAACTCAAATGCTACCGGCCTGCATTAGAGGAGATCACTGGGCTAAACACCCTGTGGACTCCAAGCACCTTGAGTCCTCACACAAAAGGGCTCAAGACAGTGCAGGTCCATGCCAAATACCACGGGGATTAGACTGGATTGCAGCAAAACTAACCCCTGGGCAGCGGTGACCAATGTCAGGCCGAAGAACTAGCCAAAGTGGTTCCATTAATGGTTCCATTGCTCTCCCACAGTGCGGCATTTTGAAATCTCTCGAACTCTCTGCTTCTGGGAGCTGGGGAACAGGTACCCAGGCAGCCCTGCCTCTGTAAGGGTCCAGGACAGAGCTAGGGCAGCCCCAGGTGTTCTTGAGAAAAATGAACACGTCTATTGTGGTTTGCCCAGATGCCCAAGCCAATTCTATCCAACCAGTCCAGTCCCCAGGGGTTCAGGGCTGAAATTCAGTGGAAATCAGGCTCCTTTGAGAATCCCAGACCATATTTCAAACCCTGGAGGTTTCTGGGATTTGTATCACTTTGAGTGTTAAGCCTCCTCAAAAACCGAATATTTCACACAGTGAAAGAAAAATCCAAGGATGTGATGCCAGAGTCATGTGGGTATAAATCAATGGGGGGGGGGGGGAAGGTCAAAAAATTTTCAGGGAGTCTGAAAATGAAACACTCCCAGCGTCCATTAATATGACTTCACTTCCTTGGTATCTCTGATGTCGGGAACCTACTGCGTTCTCCAGTCATCAATAGAGTGTTGGCTTGTGTTGGAAAAGGTCCCACCCACACTCTCACTCCTAACAAACAATAACACCACTCAAATCAGTTTCTGTTTCTTCAGGAAAAGATTCAGGCCCATTTGAAGACGCTGAGGGAAGAGAGAGAAATGCTTCTGGGATTTAAAGTGAGTGGAGAGAAGAGAAGCCAGGAGTATCTGGTAGGTGCCTGTCATTCTTAACCTGCATTTGCAATGAACCAGATGGAGGGGCGTTCTGAACCAGAGCAATAATGAGAGGCACGGACAATCTAGAGGCCCAATTATGTTTTATCTCAATCAGTTGGGGGTAAAGCAGAAATCCATTAAGTGGGGAATAATCACAAGTAAATAAAAATTAGTTGTTTTAGCAGAAATTACAAGTTAGGCCTACACCATAAACCAGTGGGTTTCAACCTTTTTGCATTTGATGATTTTGAATTAGGGGTGCAGAGACCCCTTTGGAAATCTATTATCTGTATGGACCACAGGTTGAAACCCACTGCCATAAGCTACTGTAACTTTTATTCTTATCTATTGTATATTAACTACTGTTAGCTTAATTAAACCCTCTTCATAGGAAACAATTTACATTAATGAAATAACAGAATCTTGAATTAGAAAATCCAGTGCACTAAAACAAACCCCCGCTGTTACACATTCACACCTCAGTGTCACAGTTTTCATCGTCTGTTAGCTCAGAGTTTGGGGGATGCTCAGTTATATCTTGAGGAATCCCCTTGTGCAATCTTTGTTTACTGTTTTGAGTTCCAGCTTAAAAAGAGACATGTATCCCAGGCTGTGAAGTCTTGGTTACTTGACTAAACAATTATCCCTCTGCTCATTTCTGACTTACAGTCCCTTTGTGCTCTGACAATCTCTCCATTCCTGTAATTCACCTTTTATGCCTGAGGGTGTTGTCCAGATGTGTTGTCTTACAGTCCTTAGTATTTTCTTATTTTCACCTCCCGCTGCTTTGGATCTCCATCTCCAAGGCCATCGATAACGTGCTATTCAGAGCATGTCAGACATAGAAATGTCCCGTTAAGAGATTCTGGAACCAAATGGAAAGATGTGAGATAATTTTCTCTCTAGTAACCACAGGATTGTTCAGAGTCAGATGACTTAGAATTTGGAAAAAAATTCTCCCTCCTACACACTCAGTGCTCTATGAAAGGGCCCCAGGCTCCATCCATGTCCCTGACCAGCCCTTTCCCTATTTTCCTTCACAGAGAAATACACAAACAGAGAGACAGAAGATTGTGTCTGAATTCCAGCAACTGCGGCAGTTCCTGGAGGAACAAGAGCGACTCTTTCAGGCTCAGCTGGAGAAACTGGACAAGGAGATTGTGAAGATACAGAATGAAAGTGTCAGCAAACTATCTGAGGAAATTTCCCGTCTCAGTGACCTGATCCGTGAGCTGGAGGGGAAGTGTCAGAAGCCAGTGACTGAATTGTTGCAGGTGAGACTGAGTTAGAAATACTCCAGATCCCAACACAGGGACAAGACTGCTCCTAAAACATGGGCATGGCCGTCCAGCAGTCAGAGATCACTGTGTAACTCAATGTGTATTGCAGAGATGTGAATGACTACTAGTTTTGAAAAGTTACAGACACTGTGATGTAAAAGATGGAAAAGCCTCATTACCTCAGCTAACGCATGGCCCTGCGGCCAGAACACAGCCTCTTTTCCCCATAGTTGCTAAATCCCTTCTTCTGGAATTCTAAGTGTGTCAGGTGGGACTAAAATTCCCTCTCTCTCTTTCTCTCCTCTAGGATGTCAGAAGCACCTTGATCAGGTACGTGGCTCTCTCTTACTCTCCCAGCATTGCTAAGTGTGAGGGGAAGAGCTTGGAGATGATGTTACCACTGCCTCTCCCCAGGGCTCTACAGCCAAATGGGTGGGGAAGATCATGTTGTTTTAGATACAAATATCTCTGATCAGCTTCATCTTGAGGTTCTCACCCTTTTATAGAAGACTCTGGAATTATCCATTCATTGGGAAAGACTGACCTCCAGTGTTTCCTAGAGATGTCACATCCCTGGGGGACTGGCTGCCCCAGGATTGTGCGGATGGAATGTGGGCCTGTCACTACTGGGGCCCTGGTTACCATTCAGCCCAAGGCAGCAGTGGTCAAGAGTCTTTCCCACCTGAGGACTATTTGGAGACCTGTGTGGAATGAGCTGGGGAGGGGGAAGTTGGTATCTGTCTAGTTCCTAGTGGACAGATTTCTACAACACTTCACCTGGGAAGCTCCTGTCCCTCATGGAGGGCAAGGAGTGAATTGGCCATGGAGACTCAATTCTCCTTTTGTCACCAGAGCTGGACTCTCCAGGCCAGAGCTGAAGAATAATAATGGGACCTTTGGCGGGGGAAGGTTTCACTGCCAAGGCCTTGCTCTGAGGCTGGGAGCAGTAGAGGAATTCTAATTCCAGACCCATTAGAACAGTGATTCACTACCAAGAATTTGAGTCAATAAATGAAATATAACCATGTGAAATTGTTTCTCTCTAGGTCTGCGAAGGGGAAGTTCCAGCAGCTAGAGGAGATTTCTACTAATCTAGAATTAAGACTCGGCGATTTTTCCCAGAAAATTGTTGCTCTAATGGATACTCTGAGGAAGTTCAAAGGTACTGAGAAGGGATCTAGGAGGGGAAATTGGGATGAGCCGCTGAGACTGGGAATAGAATGGGTCTGGCCAATTGGTTGATAATTAGATGATGGATCTATTTAATTATTTGTACCAAAAGCATGCCTTGCCATTACAATTACTATTAAAGTAAGAAATTACAGACATACTGAAAGAAGTATTGGCCAGTTACCTTCTTCTGGGGCATAGGTGGGTCACAGAGAATTTCCTGTGATGTTCAGATTCCTCTTTACAGATCCACATTAGATATTTATTAGTTTTTTCAATCAATATTTGTAACAATCAAAGATAAGCATCTTCTATAACTAACTCATACAATAAACATGCATGAACATTTTAATTGGCAGGGCTTTTGCTATACAAGCTATTTCCATGTTGTTCTCTTTTCTGATAGGTTTATTGCCACTGATTATGCATAGGTCACTTTGACCCTGTTCTCTGCACAGGGATTTTTGGACTTTGCTAACTGCTCCTGGGCGGTACATTTTGGGTGTCTGCTGTCTTTAACACATGGTATGCTCAAAACATCTTTGTCCCACATAGCAACGATTGAACACATCGCTTAATAACAAAGTCACTTAAGGCAACATTTCCCTTATGTCAAGCAAATTGCTCACCAGGCCAAAGCCAAGTCAGTCAGCACAGTCTCGGTCTGTCCAAATTTATGTATAAGAAATGACCCTTGTACCAATTCTCAATACTTAACTTAATAACTAGTGAATAGCAGACAAATGGAGCAGATGTAGCAGGGACCCAGGCATCAGGATGTCTCACATGAATTCATGATTTACCAAAGGTCACAGCATTCAGTCCCAAATTCCCCAAAATGGCCTAATTTGGGGCACCTGGGTTTCTCTCTCCCAGCTAGAGAGCTGTAGGGCAGGTGCTCCAGAGCCGTGTAGCCTCCACAGCTGCAGGGGGAGTCAGTGGGAGCTGCAGGTGCCCAACCCCTCTGAGAACCAGGCCCCAGGTGCCTAAAGGTTGGCACCCAAAATCTAGACCCTAAATTAAAGGCCATTTGTTAAAGCTGGATCCAGCCCATCACTGTGCCCGGGTCCTGTGTGGTAGCTAGTCATGGCCAAATGGGCGGTAGGGAAGGAGAAAGCCCCTCTCCCACAGTGAGGGATCCCTCCAGCACAGGAGCTTCTTGTGCCTCCTCCCCAGCAGCTGCAGGCACAAGGCGGGTTCCTGAGAGGGCTGGGAATGGGGCGAGTGGAGGAGGAAGGGGGTGGATGAGGGACGGAGGGAGGTGGGCAGTGTAAAGCTGGGCCTCTGACACTCTGCCCGCTGGGCAAGGCACACGGAGGCCACTGTCAGAGGGAGGTAGCTCTGGCTGGCTTCAGAACTTCCTCAGCCTGGGCCATGGTCTGCACCAGACCCTGCAGCCAGTGAACAGCAGAGTCACAATGGCCCCTCCCCTCTCTCCTTTTGTTGGTACAAGGGTGAATCTGGCCCATGGAGCCAACCTTCCCCCTGCCTCAGTTTCCACACTGATAGTGATTTTATTATTATTCCTATTTCTGCCTGTGGAGGACGAGGCCCTGTCGTGCTGCTCTCCGTAGAGACTCTGAGTAGACAGACCCAACAGCTCACAATTAGAGCCAGGATTTAGGAAACTCTCAACGTCCCGTTAGTGTCAAAGGGTCTAAAGTGAGTAAAGTTATTTTTATGCCAAAGTCTTTGCAAGCTCTGGGTCTAGGTTACGACAAAAGACAGTAAGTGAACGAGACAAACCAACTGGAGTCTGAAGGGTGGGAGGGGTGATGAGGGGAAAAGTAAATCGCACTTACAGATTGTGTGTCCTGGGATGATTGTGAGGATTCATGGATGTTGGTTCCATTGCTGGGAGATGCCTGAATGAGAGAGGAAAGAGATGGTTTCAGATTAATACCTGAGTGTGTCTCTGGGCCTCTGCCATAATTAAAACATGGCTCTGTGAGTTCAGAGTGGGGATGCTGTTATAAAATGAGAGTCTGAAATCTCGTCTCTTTTCTCCTTTCTCCCTCCAGACACTCTGCCGTCTGCACTGGAGACACCAATTGGGGAATCCCTAGGAGCACACAGACAGGGTGAGTTTGCAGCTGGAGACTGTCTTTAAATGATCAGAAAATTCCCATGAAAGCATTTTCATGAAATTGTAGCTAAAGTTAAAAACCAATCCAACACCATAATTGACCGCACAGCCCCAAATATAAAACCACTAAGGAGATCCCAAGCTGAAGTCACACAAGCAATCCTGACACCCTTCTTGGTGCCGAGTTCAGGCCCAGGCTGATGACCAGAAACGCTCTCCCTGAGCAACATCCAAACACCCTTAACTCAGACTGTGGCATTTTCATAGAAAATCACAGGACTTTTTAATCCTAAATTGAGAGGACAGTGTAGAGCGATCTCTCCCCTATGGGCTAACACATCTTGGGCAGGGATGGGCTCTCCCATTAGAGCTCCTTACTTTTTCATGAACTGGGGAGATGCTCTGTCTGCTGGCAGCTCCTCCCCTCTCTTTGGGCTGGGGATGGGGTACCCCACCCAATTCTACCTCCTACACTCTGGTCTTAATTGGCTCTTCCCCTGTGTTGCAGCTCCCTCTCTGTTCCCTGGCCTGGGAGTGGAGGCTTCACTGGGGTGGGAGTTTCCCTCTGGGGTTTAAAGCTTGTACCTGCCTCCTCTGCTCCCTCCTCATTAAAACCTTCCTTGCTGTGTCTCTGATGCTGGGAATGGAGCAGCCCCAGCAGGGGGAGCAGGGAGCTGAAGCCTCAGCAATCCAATGAAAATCTAACGAAGAGGGTCCCATTACACGGACTGAGGAACTGAAGTGACATCCCTGCTCAGTCTCAGGTGCCCAGAACAGAGGCAGCTCCCTGGGACCCAGGCCTGTCCCAGTCAGGACGGTGCTGCTGGGGAGTGTGAGAAATGACCCCAGCCTCCCCAGGGCCGAGCTCTGCCCCTAACGCTCTGATTCTCTCTCCCTAGCGAATGTGACTCTGGATCCAGACACGGCTCATCCCATCCTCGTCCTGTCTGAGGATCAGAAAAATGTGAGATGGGGATACAAACCGAGTCAAATGCCCAAGAACGGAGAGAGATTTGACTCTTGGGCCTGTGTGCTGGGCTGTGAGGGATTCACCTCGGGGAGACATTGCTGGGAAGTGGAGATGGATGTGGGGGGTGAGGAATGCTGGGCTGTGGGGGTGGCCAGAGCGTCTATGATGAGGAAAGGACGGATCAACCTTAGCCCTGATGAGGGAATCTGGGCTGTGGGGCTGTGGCTGGGTCAGTTCCGGGCTCTCACTTCCCCTGAGGAGACTTCCCTGCCCCTGAGCCAATTCCCCAACAGCATCCGGGTTTGTCTGGATTGTGATAGGGGTCAGGTGACATTTATCGATGCTGATGATGGGGCCCAGATCTTCACTTTCCCGCCGGGCTCTGTCCCTAGGGAGAGACTCCGACCCTGGTTCTGGTTGGGGCAGGAATCCCAGCTCAGCCTGTGTCTCTGATACACTCAGGGATGGGGTGGGGGGTGGGAGGAAATATCCCACTGGGGACCCTGAAATCAGCCTCTGTAGCCTCTCACAATCTAGTCTCTATGACCTCCTCTGGTGGACTTTCTCTCATGCCATCACTACTACCCTGGAGCAAGGTTGCTTCACCCCTCAACTCCTGCAGCCGCTGGACTGTGAAATCATAGAGACCATTCAGTGATTGAGGTAGAAAAGCCAATCTCATTTGATCCAGGAGGATTCTGGGGATCCTAGGTCAGACAGTGTCCTGGAAACATGCAGGGGAACACACCCTGGGCATAGAAAAAGGGGGTTTCTCTAGCCACAGTGATCCTAATCTCTGTGACCTGAGCATTCCCATCTACTCAGCAGCATTCTGGCTTCTCTATGCCCCTGTAGGGCTCCTGTCTACCCAGCCATTGATCTCTATGCAGCACCAGCAATGGGAAGGGGGGGGGGGGTGAAGAACTAATTTGGGGTCAGGTGCAGAAGTGACGTGGCAATTGAGGGGCAGAATTAACAGCTGGGCAGATGTGGGGATGTGGGAATGGGCAGATGTGGGGATGTGGGAATGGGCAGATGTGGGGGTGGCAGGGACACAGTTATTAATTAGGATGGGGGGGAGAAGGTGGAGCCTCTGGAGTCTAGGAGAGGGAGACCCAGGGCCTGGGGAGTCTGACCTACAGGCCACCAGGGAAGGGATGCTGCAGTGGGACGGAGTTGGGAGAGGTCATCTGAATGAAGAGCTTTGCAGAGGGGGGGAATTAGGCACCGGGCAGGTTTAACCGGAAGGGAGAGAAGAAATGAAATGGGAAAAGATTAAAATAAAGTAAAACAACAGTAAACAGAAAAAGTGTGGGGGAAGTTGAAATGAGAATAGTGAAGGCAAAACAATCCTGAGAAGGGAAATGCTCAGGTGGCAGCTAGAGGGGAGGGGATAAATTCAGCAGAGAGAACTGGGGGCCTGAGTCAGAATGATCAGTGACATGGACTAAAATAGAGTTAGGGACACTCAGAGAAATAAACAGATGGAGAACGAGTGCTAGAGAAAACAATGCATAAAACTGGATTAAATGAAGCAGGCAAGACAACGCGAGCGTGACCTGGAAATCTATAAAATGTTTCTGAAAGTGAGACTGTAACATTAATTTCACCCCCTAGTTCATGGACAGTATTTCCACTTTGGCACCTTTCAGAACAACACTTCTCCAAACGTGTGGATGTTTTTGTGGTCTGGTTATGAAAGTTCCCTCTCAGGTCCTTTTAAGACTATTTAATTTACTTTTAAGGTAAATTAAACATAAAACATTCTCCTAGTCTGTTTCCCTTTAAGTTCCCAGCTGGGATTTCCCCTCCCCAAATTGGTTGTGTCGACCCAACACCAGTGAGGGTATCTGGGTATGTCAGTATGATCACTTGGACCTCACTGTAATATGTTGCTATCCATCCTGCACTCTGAGTTATGTGCTTTATGCAAACATGTAGGTCAAGAATTGTCCAGCTGTGCTCTGGAGAGAGCTGGCTTAGTCATTTTACTTCTCAGCTTCCAAACCTGCCCGTGTGTGACGGATGTTCACAGTCTAGAATACCTGGGTTTTATCGCACATCCCCTCACAGTCAACAGTAACTAATTACACTATTTTAAAAAATAACCCAAAAATATCTAGCAAATGGAACCACTCAATCCCCACTCACACAGCAGCAGGGTTTGTAGCATGGCCTCCCAGGTCCCCAGCACACACCCCCACCACTACTTGAACTTCAGTAGGAATTGCCTTTATTTCTGAGGCCAAGCACCAGAGCGGGACTTGACACACACTGCCAGCAAGTACCCAAATGCTTACTAGACACATTAGAATATTAGAGGTCAGAGCTCCAGCGTTCTCTTCCTAGAGCCACGGTACAGTGGTGGGTAGTGACGGGTAACCGATCCTATCTATTTCATCCATTCATCCCAAAAGGCAGTAGGAATAAATGGCTTGTACCTGGGCTTTCCGTATTGGAGACCTGGTTTCTCTTCCCAGTTCCACCTGAACTGACTTTGTTCAGACTCCCTAATACCTTGTACACAGGGTGAGAAAGTGTCTGATAGTTTGCTGCTTTGTAGGGTAGGGAGATTAAGGGTTATGAAATATGTAAAAAGGTGTGTGGGGTACTCTGTACCTCAAAGCAGCACTCAGGACCCCCATATTGACCATCATATAATTATGATATTGCATACAAAGCATGCCATGTAAGAGGTCATATGAAAAATCATGATTTGCTGAAATGCAGTGTTCTGTTAAAAGAAAAGGAGTACTTGTGGCACCTGTCATAAATTTAAATGGAAGGGTAAACCCCTTTAAAATCCCTCCTGGCCAGAGGAAAAATCCTCTCACCTGTAAAGGGTTAAGAAGCTAAAGGTAACCTCGCTGGGACCTGACCAAAATGACCAATGAGGAGACAAGATACTTTCAAAAGCTGGGAGGAGGGAGAAAAACAAAGAGTCTCTGTCTGTCTATATGCTGCTTTTGCCAGGGATAGAACAGGAATGGAGTCTTAGAACTTTTAGTAAGTAATCTAGCTAGGTATGTGTTAGCCATTTAAAGAAATCATAATCTGAGAAAAGAGTTGTGCTGAATAGAATGACTATTCCTGTCTGTGTGTCTCTTTTGTAACTTAAAGGTTTTGCCTAGAGGGATTCTCTATGTTTTGAATCTAACTACCCTGTAAGGTATCTACCATCCTGATTTTACAGAGGTGATTCCTTTACTTCTATTAAAAGTCTTCTTCTAAGAAAACTGAATGTTTTTTCATTGTTCTAAGATCCAAGGGTTTGGGTCTGTGGTCACCTATGAAATTGGTGAGGATTTTTACCAAATCTTCCCCAGGAAGTGGGGTGCAAGGGTTGGGAGGATTTTGGGGGGAAAGATGTGTCCAAACTACGTTTCCCAGTAAACCCAGATAAAGTTTGGTGGTGGCAGTGGAAATCCAGGGGCAAAGGGTAAAATTAATTTGTACCTTGGGGAAGTTTTAACCTAAGCTGCTGAAAGTAAGCTTAGGAGGTTTTCATGCAGGTCCCCACATCTGTACCCTAGAGTTCAGAGTGGGGAAGGAACCTTGACAGCACCTTAGAGACTAACCAATTTATTTGAGCATAAGCTTTCGTGAGCTTAGATTTCACCAAGCCAATGACCAATGTGAACTCTTGGATCATTATCCCAGTCTTATCCTGGACTCCAGACGCTTCCCTTTGACTCTCCAGTCTGTCTTGTTACCCAGAGAATCTGGATTTTGTGATAAAAGGTTGCTTACACCAAAAATCACATCACATCAGGCTGCTCCCAGTCCCAGGAGACCAGACATTTACCCCACATCAAGTGGTACCCTAGATCTGACACCAAAGACAAGGCTGGGATACAATTCTATAGTAAACTCACTAAAGGATCATTCGCTAAGGAGAGTTATGGAGAGGTTAAAGCAGGGACAATATAGGCCCAGATGAGTCACAGTTTGTCATTCCAAATGACAGGTTTCAGAGGAACAGCCGTTCATCTTCACTTCATCAGATGTATACCGTGGAAACTGCAGCAGACTTTATATACACACAGAGAATATGAAACAATACCTCCTCCCACCCCACTGTCCTGCTGGTAATAGCTTATCTAAAGTGATCAACAGGTGGGCCATTTCCAGCACAAATCCAGGTTTTCTCACCCTCCACCCCCCCACACAAATTCACTCTCCTGCTGGTGCTAGCCCATCCAAAGTGACAACTCTTTACATAATCAAGTCGGGCTATTTCCTGCATAGATCCAGGTTTTCTCACATCCCCCCCACCCCCATACACACACAAACTCACTCTCCTGCTGGTAATAGCTCATCTAAACTGACCACTCTCCAAGTTTAAATCCAAGTTAAACCAGAACATCTGGGGGGGGGGAGGAAAAAACAAGAGGAAACAGGCTACCTTGCATAATGACTTAGCCACTCCCAGTCTCTATTTAAGCCTAAATTAATAGTATCCAATTTGCAAATGAATTCCAATTCAGCAGTTTCTCGCTGGAGTCTGGATTTGAAGTTTTTTTGTTTTAAGATAGCGACCTTCATGTCTGTGATTGCGTGACCAGAGAGATTGAAGTGTTCTCCAACTGGTTTATGAATGTTATAATTCTTGACATCTGATTTGTGTCCATTTATTCTTTTACGTAGAGACTGTCCAGTTTGACCAATGTACATGGCAGAGGGGCATTGCTGGCACATGATGGCATATATCACATTGGTGGATGTGCAGGTGAACGAGCCTCTGATAGTGTGGCTGATGTTATTAGGCCCTGTGATGGTGTCCCCTGAATAGATATGTGGGCACAATTGGCAACGGGCTTTGTTGCAAGGATAAGTTCCTGGGTTAGTGGTTCTGTTGTGTGGTATGTGGTTGTTGGTGAGTATTTGCTTCAGGTTGCGGGGCTGTCTGTAGGCAAGGACTGGCCTGTCTCCCACCTGTTGATCACTTTAGATAAGCTATTACCAGCAGGACAGTGGGGTGGGAGGAGGTATTGTTTCATATTCTCTGTGTGTATATAAAGTCTGCTGCAGTTTCCACGGTATACATCTGATGAAGTGAGCTGTAGCTCACGAAAGCTCATGCTCAAATAAATTGGTTAGTCTCTAAGGTGCCACAAGTACTCCTTTTCTCATTCCAAATGGTGGCAGTGATGTAATAAACTACCAGTTCCCAGAAGCTTTTTCACAGTACCCCCATTGTCCCTGGGGAGCTCCGCTTTGTAGTCAGTACTGTTCCCTGTAAGAGTCCACACAGTCCAGAAATGAAGGACTTTTCCTTGAATCCATACTCACGGCTTCCTCTCACAGAAAAGAGGCAGACTGGGTCACTACCGACGTGGGCTTTTCCTCTGATGGCGGAGAGTAAAGAACGTATTTTGAGTTTTTGACCTCCGATCCTGACGTACAACGTTCACTTGCTTTGAAATTAGCACTTTTCTGTTAACGTTCTTCACTTGCATTCCACAAGGCTTCTTTCTCGTTGGATGGGCAATTTAGTTACAGGGGTATACACAATGGAAACATTCACTACCACATCATAAGAGGATAAAGATAAGTGAAATCAATGCAAGTAACATCCCATTACTTGTCATGAAGTTTAAACACCAAATCACTTTAATGTAGCCTAATACGCAAGTGAACTGGCCTAGGGCTCTGGCATGAGCTGGTGCATCTGGTCTGCCAGCGTCACATAGTTTGCACCAGGAAACCTGGGGGAGGATCACAGAGATGGGCTGGCTAATCAGCCACATAAACCAGTAAACCAATAAGGCTAATAAACCACATTTCCTACCACAGAGAAACCACTGAGGCTGATGCTATGGAGGCAGAGGTGGGATCTCCAGGCCTGCCACAAAGGGTCCTGTGGGAATCAGCCCTGCTCAGTGGCACTGTCTGAATACAAAGGGGGCAGGGAGAAGGGGCAGAGGGGGTGAGTGAGGAGAGGCAGCACCTCTCTGCCCCTGTGCTCTCCCTCTGCACTTATCCCATGATCCCCAAACACTCGATAGCCCAGCACCCAGCTCCCCCTGCTTCCTAGCTCCACCAGACCCAACCATTCCATCCCCAGTGTCCTCCCCAGAACCCATCTCCTAGTCTCTGAATATTTTCTCCCCCAGAGCCCAGTGCCCTGGGGGATTTGGGGAGGGGAGGAGTTACCAGCCCCCAGGGACACTCCCCCTGCAGGGAAGAACTCCAGGTAAGTGCGGGAGCCCAGCCCAGGGGCTGGTGGAAGATGGGGCTGGGGACAGGTGTCTAGAGTGAAGGTGAGGCCGGGCCCAAATGTCCTTCTCATCTCCATAGAAGGGGGATCCCGGCTGGGAGGGGAAGGGAGGGGGGTGAACTTCAGCCAGGCAGAGGGAGCATCTGGAGGAGTTTCTCTCTCTCCCTTCCCCCACCTGTGGCCCATCAGCTCAGCAGCCAGGGCTGGAGCAGGGAGGAGGGGCCGATGGGGGCTTGTCCTCTTCTTCCTGGGGTTTGCTTAAACCAGGCAGAGCCAGAGGGTCACTGACCAGCTGATGCTCAGCTGCTGCTGGATCCTCACCCCAGCGATGAGCAGCTGGATCCTTGGAAGCAAACACCCCTGATGTGTGTGGGAATGAGGAAATGGGTTTGTTACTATGACCAAGTCAGGGCACTGAAAGAATTTCCCTGCTGTGTGGAGGAGTCTCTGATGTCCCACATGGTGTTAGTTCCACTTAGAGCATTTTCCACACTGAAAACATCTCAGGTTACTTCCCTGTGCGGATTTGCTCATGCCTGATATTCCGGAGGACACCAAAGGAAGCTTCTCCCACATTTAAGGTCCCTCTGTTGTACGGGTCACTGATGTGTGAGCTCGCATTGAATCTTTTCCTGCAGTCAGGCAATTCCTAGAGTCTCTCACACTTTTGTGGATTCTCTGATGTTTAATGAGGTGTGAGCACTGAATGAAACTTTTCCCACAGGCAAGGCATTTATGAAGTCGTGACCAGTGTTTCCAGGGGGACCCACTGAGATTGCTCAGTTAGAGCAAACTGCAAAGAATGGGGCCGACAATCCGCAAAACTGGTGGCTATTCCGATACTTAGATTCACCAAGCCAGCAACAAAACAGCTTCTGCAAAACCTTACCGGGCTACACAGAGGCCAAAACACAGTTCCCTTAAAGCACAGTTAGTCAATTATTTTTTTGTCAAGTTCAAAATGTATTGCTCAAGATACAGTCAAGGTCCAGACTCCAGAGAAAATAGTAATCATTAAAAACCCCAGTAATAATAAGAAGTAAATAAAAAGATGCTGGGGGTCCATTTAAAAGCATCCAGTGGTCCAGATTTCACCCCGGTCTGCCTATTGATTGCCCCTGCTGTACAGCAACCTGGCTTTGGGCTCCCTCCTAGACAGCCCAGTTAAATATAATGGGGATTACTGAAAATCTTGTTCATCATATAAATCATTTTACCAGTCTCAAAGGATCAAACACATCACCCACCAAGTTAATGAATACTTCAGCTCTTACCCAAATACAGGCTTACAGCCAATTCTTATTAACTAAAATAAGATTTATTAAAAGAAGAAAAGACAGTATTGGTTAAAAGATCATTATACATAGAGACATGAATAGAGTCCTTAGGTCAGTTTCACCATAGAGATGGTGCTTTAGAATTGAGAAAAGTGTTTTTCAGAATCATTTCATAAGGTTCTAGTCCAATATCCAAATGTTCAATATCAGGGTGGTCCAGATGGGCCTGGAAATCTCAGTCTTATGACTCAACGCCCCCCCAAATAAAGCTTAAAAAGATCTGAGATAAAAGGATCAGGTCCCAAGAGTTTATATAGACATTTTTGCAGCCTCTTGACAGCACACAGTCCTTGGGTGAACAATAGGTTTTAGAAGTAACCTCCTATTTCCTAAACATCACAGGTAATAAAACTACATGGATTAACATAAGGTAATTATCCATAAAGCCATTCATAGACAGTTTACCACAAACTTTACAGAGATAGATATACAATGACATTATTACACCCAAGTTTAATCTAAATGTTAATATTTCCTTTTGACTTCTGAATTAACAAAATACAGTCCTAGACAGGAACCCTTTGGTTACACTGTTAATCTGTAACAAGATACAGGTAAACAGAGACTACTACAATTACTATCTTCTAGGGCTGTCAAGCGATTAAAAAATTTAATCGTGATTAATTGTGCTGTTAAACAATAATAGAATACCATTTATTTAAATATTTTGGATGTTTTATACATTTTCAAATATACTGTTTTCAATTGCAACACAGAATACACGCCATGAATCTGGTGAAGTGGGTTATAACCCATAAAAATTTATGCCCAAATAAATTTGTGAATCTCTAAAATGTCACAAGGACTCCTCATTGTTTTTACAGAATACAAAGTGTACAGTGAGCACTTTATATTTTATTACAAATACTTGCACTGTAAAAAACAAACAATTTTTCAATTCACCTACTGCAAGTAATCTCTTTATGGTGAAAGTTGAATTTACAAATTTAGAATTATGGACAAAAAATACCTGCATTCAAAAATAAAATAATGTAAAACTTGAGAGCCTACAACTCCACTCAGTCCTACTTCTTTTTCAGCCAATTACTCAGATGTCCCCAGGTGTCCCATCCAGGTGGACTCCCTGCAGGGAGCTCTCGGTGTGAACAGGGGTTCTGAGCACACCAGTGTCAAACCCAGGAAGCTTTTTGCCCTGGTGAAAGGGTGTCCTGAAGGGAGACACGCTGCACCAGAGTCCTGCCTGTGACTCTGTGACACAGGGCTGTCGTAAACACCTACCTCCCCTCCAAGCTCTGATGGCCTCAGCTCTCAGGTGAGTAAAGCGGGAACGGCCGGGCCAGGTGGCATGTGCCCAATGAAAACATCTGAATCAGCTTTGTAAACAAATACAGAGCATGTCTGGGAACCGCCCCTCCCTGCTTCTGGATGCTTTGGAGCAAGATCAGCCCTGTGCCGAGACACAGCATGACAATGCGTGAAGCGAGCTTAGTGTATTTTTTTACACCTGCCAGACTCTGCCTCACACCTCTGTGAACATCGCAGTCAGACTCACCAATATGACCATCCTCACGTACGACAGGGGTAACAGACAATGCTGCCTGTCCAAGCTACATTTTCGCGGCAGTGCCTAATTAGGAAGAGATACAGGTAGAGCGCCTGGCGTTAAACCCGCCCTCAGAGACAGCAGCAGGGAAAGTGCTGCCGTGTGTTCACACTCTCAGCTCCTACCGCAGTGCCATGGCCACATTTGCAGTGGCTTTTGGAGCGGTGCATTATGGGCAGCTATCCCATAGAGTACCTCTTCCCATTCTGATGCTGAGACTTGTGGGAAGTGGGAGGGGTGCACGGGCCATCACAGGTCCTGTCCCAATGCCCCGTCGTGCATCGCTTCACATGCCAGCGCTCCCTGTGCTTCCTTCCACATTTGGCACCATCTTTCAATGGGTTGTGTCCTGCGTGCTCTGTCTTCCCTTTCGGTCTGCGGGAATGGATGCCCAACTGGTGAGGACTATGCTGATGGGTCTCGCCAGCACATCACGAATGGCAGTCGAGTTACTCCTTAAGCTACAAAGTGACAGTCAGGAGTCCAATGATGATGTCGACTTGCATAATGCATACGGCACGAGATTGCTTGTATCATTCACAGACATGCTGACCACCGTGAAATGCCACTTTTGGGCTCGGGAAACAATCACTGAGTGGTGGGATCACATCATCATGCAAGTCTGGGATGATGAGCAGTGGCTGCAGAACTTTCATAGAATCATAGAATCTCAGGGTTGGAAGGGACCTCAGGAGGTCATCTAGTCCAGCCCCCTGCCCAGAGCAGGACTAATCCCCAATTAAATCATCCCAGCCAGGGCTCTGTCAAGCCTGACCTTAAAAACTTCTAAGGAAGGAGATTCCACCTCCTCCCTAGGTAACGCATTCCAGTGTTTCACCACGCTCCTAGTGAACAAGTTTTTCCTAATATCCAACCTAAACCTCCCCCACTGCAACTTGAGACCATTATTCCTTGTCCTTCTTGTAGTGTGGGGCCCAAAGGAAAGCTACTTTTCTGATGAGGAAAGCTACTTTTATGGGACTGTGTGCTGAGCTCGCCCCCAACCTGCGGTGCTAGGACACGAGATTGAGAGCTGCCCTGCCAGTGGAGAAGTGGTTGGCGATTGCAGTCTGGAAGGTGGCTACTTCAGACAGCTACCGATTAGTCACTAACCAGTTTGGAGTGGGCAAGTCGATCGTTGGACTCATGTTGATGGAAGTGTGCAGGGCCATTAATCACATCCTGCTCAGAAGAACGGTGACTCTGGGCAACATGCGTGATGTGAATGGCTTTGCACAGGTGGGCTACCCTAACTGTGGAGGGGCGATAGATGGGACGCATATTCCAATTCTGGCACCAGACCATCTACCCTCCCAGTACATTAATCGCAAGGGGTATTGCTCAATGGTTTCAGGCGCTTGTGGATCACTGTGGGTGTTTCACAGACATTAATGCAGGCAGGTCCAGAAAGGTGCATGACGCATGCATCTTTCGGAACACTGGCCTGTTCAAAAAGCTGCAAGCTGGGACTTTCTTCCTGGACCAGAAGATCACTGAAGGGGAAGTCAAAATGCCCATTGTGATCCTCGGAGACACTGCTTACCTTTGTTACGAATTACACCTGAGAGGACATGCACACAACTGCTGCGAATCATACCCGGTAGGACACGCACACCAATGCTGCGAATTATACTTGATAGGACACGCACAGTTCGAATCTAGGCTGAGGCACATAAACAAAGTCCACAACTGCAGAGTTCCCAAAAGACACTAAGTTTATTACGCTCGAGCGTGGTGCCCCCCTGCTAGCCGGGGGGGGACCCTGAATACAGATTATACAAAGGTTATATACTTTTTAGCAAAGCATGTTGCCCTCGTGCATCGGAAACCTTAGCCAATAAACAAACCCTTGTCTTATCTACCACCTATCCCTGCTTGGTGCATTCCTCGTGCTATACCAGTATGTTAATTACACAGCATGGTCCTAAAGCCATGCATCAGTAACCTTTATTATCAGGATGGGAGGCCTCACACCAAAGGCCAAGAGATAGGGAGTTAGAGACTGACAAAAATCAGATATTGGGAGTCAAGGCAGGCTGGAGACAAGGAGGAGGATTTTCACAGGGATTCAGTATCTAAGGATCACTCCTCCTGGTGTATGATGTGCTGGCATTTAAACAATGGTGGGCCCCAAACCAAAATGGAGTCACATGTGTTAACTTTTCCTTAACACCTTTTAATGCCATGGCTCATGAAACCCTACACAGGGAGCCTTGACAGCAACAAGGAGCGGTTCAACAACAGGTTGAGCCAGTGCAGAATGACTGTGGAGCGTGCTTTTGGCTGTTTAAAGGCCCGCTGGCGCGGTCTGTATGGGAAGCTGGACCTGGCCGATGACAACATCGCTACAGTTATAGCCGCGTGCTGAACATAACATGGAGGGTACAAGCTCCACTCTGGCATGGACCACTGAGGTTCAGCGCTGGGAAGCTGAATTTGAACAGCCAGAGACCAGGGCTATTAGAGGGGCACAGCACGGGGCTGCAAGGATTAGGGATGCCTTGAGGCAGCAATTCGATGCTGAAAGACAGTAATGTCTGGTGCTCTGCACGGGGGTGCAGTGGTTCCAGTGCTAGTAGGCATCTGTGTTTGCTACGTATGATGCACTGACTTGCAGTGCCTGTTGCTTTTCTGGGCGATGCATGCTTTTAATTAATGCAACAGAGAATGTTTCCAAAACCAAAAAAAAATCATTTATTGAAAAGAAACACAACTGCTGGAGAAACACACATGGCATGGTACATCTGTACTGTGTGGGAGGAGGGAAGGGCGTGGGGTGGGGAACGGAACAATCTCAGATTTGCATATGTTCTGGTATCATATTCAGCCTTCCTGTCTGTGTGGTGCACTTCAGGATGGCTAAACTGCATGGGATGGGGGTTGAGTGCAGTGGGTAAGGGTTGGAATTTGCAGGGGTGGACGGTGAAGGTAAAGGTGATGGAGGCAGCTGGTGGAGATAAGAAACCAGATGTTGGGGAAAGTGGGTTGGAGGTGACATGGGGGCGCAAGGGAAAGAATTTTGGGACAAGGGCTGCAGGGGTGGGGGTGGGCACAGATCTGCTCCCTATGCAGTGCTACGAGCACCTGCATCGAGTCCGCTTGGTGCTCCATGATGCTTAGGAGCCGCTCCGTGCTTTGTTCCTGGTGATCCGCAGTTTCCTGGTGGACCGTCCTTTCGCTTTCCCATCACACCTGTACTTTTTCATTCTCAGTAAGGGATTGTGGCATGACTTCATGCAGAAGGTCCTTGCTTCTTCGCGGCTGCTTCCTGAGGCTGTGCAGCCGTTCAGCCGTTAATAACAGGAACAGTTGGGATCTCAAGGTTGCATCTGTGAAGCCAAAATGCAACATTTTACAGAGGCAGCATTGTTACCACTAGACAGAGCAATGATTCAGCAGAACTTAAAGACAAGCACAGTTCATACAATAGCACAAACTGCCTGTCCCAGGACAAGTGCACATAACCCATAAGAGCCCCGAAATGGTGAGTAACCACACGGACGGACGGACGGGGGGGGACGGGACTGATTGTTCCAGGGCCGTAATGTTCTCTGGGGTCCTGTGTCTTGGGGAGAGCCAACAGCTGCAGGGAGCCCCTATACTCAACACTGTCCCCACATTTTCCACAGGCTGGGTTCATCCTGGAAGATATCTCACTGCTGAGGGTGACCTGGGAAGCAAGGGAGGATCTTCTGCAACAATGCGGCTTCCGCCCTGGCCTTTATGTGGCTCTGCCTCCCCCCGCACACACCCAACAATCAGATCACAGTTTGTATAGTTTTTTTTCTCTGCAACCAAGAAAACTGAAAACTTCCTTTGTTTAGGAAACAAAAGCCAAGAGTCTCACCTCATCACATGCTTCCAGGAGCTGGGGCTTTAACAAACACACCAAATATCATAGAATATCAGGGTTGGAAGGGATCTATGATCATCTAGTCCAACCCCCTGCTCAAAGCAGGACCAATCCCCAATTTCTGCCCCAGATCCCTAAATGGCTCCCTCAAGGATTGAGCTCCCAACCTGGGGTTTAGTAGGCTAATGCTCAAACCACTGAGCTGTCCCTCCCCCCTTATGAGTGTTGGTGACACTGTGGCTCCTTTACATTGAGCCAGACCAGCCTCAGTATACATGAGAATCAGGCTTTGAAATGTTGATACCAGTGTAACCAAGGTTTTGGCCTGTGAATTTCATATCACTAGACTTGGAAGGATTAGACTTTATCGGTCGATGTCTGCAAATGTCGATTTACACACACAGACCATGACAAAATACTTCCAGTGATAATAATTAAAATTTACCAATAGGCACAGTAAGAACAATGCTGCATGAGACCTTATTAGACATTGATTAAAGAATATTTACTTTGCATATCTTGACATGTGATGTTGACAATCTCTATTTTAATGATTATGAAGCTTTAACTTTTTGAATCTGTCTCTACTGTCCTTAAATATTTAAAATACTGTCTGATCCCACCCTAAATTTCCCACCAATGAAAATTTAAATTGATAAAAATTGGAATAAAATGCTTAAAACCCACATTTTTGTGCACTTGTGAAAGTTTAAATCGATAAGCATAAAAATTGCTTAGAAATAAACATCTGTCAAAATTTTATATTAAAAAACGAATTCTACCAAGCCTGACTATCACTCCTTAGACACACAGACCCACCCTGCTCCTGCAAGCTCATCAGGACAGGGGGATGCTGATGTCCACGTGGAGCCCCGGTGACCCTCCACACCAGCACAGGGGGCTGACTGCAGGACCAGAACACTAGTGGTCTATTTTTCACGAAACCCTCACAGCTGAATTGTTACCAGTGGGCTCCTTCCAATTCAGCGAACAGTGTGCATCAGTTCCAGGAAGGGAAACACCCAATTGTTGCTGCAGGCGGGGCAGAGTGTGAACTCAGGAGGAAATTGAAACTTCTTAGTTCTTACCCGGTTACACTGCCGAGAGGGAGCCATGGCTGCAGAGAACCCCGTGGAAAGTCTGCAGGAGGAAGCGACATGTCCCATCTGTCTGGAGTATTTTAAGGACCCAGTGATTACGAACTGTGGGCACAATTTCTGCCTAGCCTGCATCAGCCAGTGCTGGGAGGGACCCGACACAGCCACCGCCTGCCCTCAGTGCAGAGAAACTGTGCAACAGAGAAACCTCAGGCCCAACAGGCAGCTGGCAAACATGGTAGAAATCGCCAATCGGCTCAGTTTACAGGCAAATGAGGCAGCGAAGGGAGCAGGAGGAGATGGGGTGTGTGGGGAACACCAGGAAGCTCTGAAACTGTTCTGTAAAGAGGATGAAACTTCGATCTGTCTGGTTTGCCATCTGTCCCGGACTCACAGAGCTCACACGGTGGTTCCCATAGAGGAGGCTGCCCAGGAGTACAAGGTAGGGAATTGCTGTCAAGTTTAATGGGTAATAACTTTGGATTTTAATTACAGGCTAATTTCACTGAAAGTTACATTGAACAGGTCAGCTCTGTAAAGCCTTCATGGTATGGGAGATGCTGTAATAAAATAATTAATTTGGCAGTTTGGCAACAGAGGCAAAATATAAAACTCTTTACAGACACCTCCTGATGTGGGAAACTTTTCTGAGATGCAGAATCCTTTGCAAACCCAGCTTTTTTTTTTTTTTTAACACAACGGAAGCTGTGAAATGCTCAGTGAAGCTTGACTCAGAAGAGCTGCAGACCGATCTATATGAATATGTTGCCCTCAGCCTGGAGAAGGGGAAGTTACAAGCTGTTCTTGTTACTGATTTGTTTAACTGAGTGACCAAAGAGATTGAAATGTTCTCCGACTGGTTTTTGAATGTTATAATTCTTGACATCTGATTTGTGTCCATTTATTCTTTTACATAGAAACTGTCCAGTTTGGCCAATTCACCTGTGCATCTACCAATGTGATATATGCCATCATGTGCCAGCAATGCCCCTCTGCCATGTACATTGGCCAAACTGGACAGTCTCTACGTAAAAGAATAAATGGACACAAATCAGACGTCAAGAATTATAACATTCAAAAACCAGTCGGAGAACACTTCAATCTCTTTGGTCACTCGATTACAGACCTAAAAGTGGCAATTCTTCAACAAAAAAACTTCAAAAACAGACTCTAACGAGAGACTGCTGAATTGGAATTAATTTGCAAACTGGATACTATTAACTTAGGCTTGAAAAAGACTGGGAGTGGATGTGTCACTACACAAAGTAAAACTATTTCCCCTTGTTTATTTCCCCTCCTACTGTTCTTGAAAAGTGCTGGAAATGGCCCACCTTGATTATCACTACAGAAGGTCCGTCCCCTCCCCCGCTCTCCTGCTGGTAACATCTCACCTTTCCTGATCACTCTGGTTACAGTCTGTAGGGCAACACCCATTGTTTCATGTTCTCTGTGTATATAAAATCTCCCCAGTATATTTTCCACTGTATGCGTCCGATGAAGTGAGCTGTAGCTCACGAAAGCTCATGCTCAAATAAATGGGTTAGTCTCCAAGGTGCCACGAGTCCTCCTTTTCTTTTTGCGAAGACAGACTAACTCGGCTGCTACTCTGAAACCTGAGGCCCAGAGAGTTGCCCAGGGTCATCGGTAGATGGGAACAGAACTGAGGTCTTCCTAGACCAGGTCCAGGGCCCTAACTGCTAGACCATGCTGCTACCCTAGTGTCAGTCCCACCCCCGATGAAGTGTGTCCATTAGCAGGGAAAAGTACCTTGATAAAGGCCCCAGATCCAGCAGGGAGATTAAATTTCTCACGGGGATTCTGAATTCCTGTGCTGCTCCATGGGGGGTTAAACTCAGATGCTGCCGGCCTGCACTAGAGGAGATCACTGGGCTCAACATTGTGTGGGACCCCGAGCACCTTCAGTCCGCACACAACAGGGCTTCAGACAGCTCAGGTCCATGCCAAGTCACACTGGGATTAGACTGGATAGCAGCAAAATTAACTCCTGGGAGGTGCTGACCGGTGCCAGTCTGACCTGTTCTGTTGTGTACGTGGGCAAGACCCAGCCAGAGTGGTTCCATGAGTCCCACCAGGCAGCCTTTTGAAATCTCCCAGAGTCCACTGCTTCCGGGATCTTTACCAGGCAATGGGACAGTGGGGTACCTGCCCAGGGGGATTGCCACGGAAAGGAGTCAGGACAGCACTGGGCCAAACCCCAACCCGTTCTTCATACAAATCTGCATCATGTCTAATTAGGGAGGTCACCGAGGCTTCCACAAAGCATGGGACATCCCCATGCCTGCCTGCCTGGGCCCATCCTCACCAGTATCAGTTGCCCTGTGTGGGCCCCACCACCGCCTTTGTGAGTGGACCACCCATCTGCATCACTGTGCATGGAGGTGCCACCCCCAGCCCCACCCCCACCTCAGAGGTTTCCTCCTGCATCCTCAGTCTCCTCTTTCTTTTGCACCAGACAAAGCCACGTCCAGTGCTGGGTCCCTGCCGGACAGGGATAGGGCTCCACAGAACTGGGACCGCGCAGCTTCAAACCAGACGAGTGGCCTCCCGACGTCTCATGGGCTTTGCCCTGGTGCTTAGACCCGCTCTGTCCAACCAGTGCAGTCCCCAGGGCTGCAGGGCTGAAATCCCAGCCCATATTGAAACCCTGGTGGCTTCTGGGATTTGTTTCACTTTGTTCATTAAACCTTCTCAAAAACAGATATATTGATTCTCCCCCATGTGACTCCAGTGCCCTGGTATGTGCTGTACCACTGATCAATTCATAAACACCAGTAAAGCTTGGTTATAATTGAGATCTCTCTCATTACTAAAGAGAGTATAAAAGAGTATAAAAATATTGCTCGGGCATGTAGGAATGAAATCAGGAGGGCCAAATCACACCTGGAGCTGCAGCTAGCAAGAGATGTTAAGAGTAACAAGAAGGGTTTCTTCAGGTATGTTGGCAACAAGAAGAAAGCCAAGGAAAGTGTGGGCCCCTTACTGAATGAGGGAGGCAACCTAGTGACAGAGGATGTGGAAAAAGCTAATGTACTTAATGCTTTTTTTGCCTCTGTCTTCACGAACAAGGTCAGCTCCTAGACTGCTGCTCTGGGCATCACAGCATGGGGAGTAGGTGGCCAGCCCTCTGTGGAGAAAGGGGTGGTTAGGGACTATTTAGAAAAGCTGGACGTGCACAAGTCCATGGGGCCGGACGCGTTGCATCCGAGAGTGCTGAAGGAATTGGCGGCTGTGATTGCAGAGCCATTGGCCATTATCTTTGAAAACTCGTGGCGAACGGGGGAAGTCCCGGATGACTGGAAAAAGGCTAATGTAGTGCCAATCTTTAAAAAAGGGAAGAAGGAGGATCCTGGGAACTACAGGCCAGTCAGTCTCACCTCAGTCCACGGAAAAATCATGGAGCAGGTCCTCAAGGAATCAATCCTGAAGCACTTAGACGAGAGGAAAGTGATCAGGAACAGTCAGCATGGATTCACCAAGGGAAGGTCATGCCTGACTAATCTAATCGCCTTTTATGATGAGATTACTGGTTCTGTGGATGAAGGGAAAGCAGTGGATGTATTGTTTCTTGACTTTAGCAAAGCTTTTGACATGGTCTCCCACAGTATTCTTGTCAGCAAGTTAAAGAAGTATGGGCTGGATGAATGCACTATAAGGTGGGTAGAAAGTTGGCTAGATTGTCGGGCTCAACGGGTAGTGATCAATGGCTCCATGTCTAGTTGGCAGCCGGTATCAAGTGGAGTGCCCCAAGGGTCGGTCTTGGGGCCGGTTTTGTTCAATATCTTCATAAATGATCTGGAGGATGGTGTGGATTGCACTCTCAGCAAATTTGCGGATGATACTAAACGAGGAGGAGTGGTAGATACGCTGGAGGGCAGGGATAGGATACAGAGGGACCTAGACAAATTGGAGGATTGGGCCAAAAGAAATCTGATGAGGTTCAACAAGGATAAGTGCTGGGTCCTGCGCTTAGGACGGAAGAACCCAATGCACCGCTGCAGACTAGGGACCGAAAGGCTAGGCAGCAATTCTGCAGAAAAGGACCTAGGGGTGACAGTGGACAAGAAGCTGGATATGAGTCAACAGTGTGCCCTTGTTGCCAAGAAGGCCAATGGCATTTTGGGATGTATAAGTAGGGGCATAGCCAGCAGATCGAGGGACGTGATCGTTCCCCTCTATTCGACATTGGTGAGGCCTCATCTGGAGTACTGTGTCCAGTTTTGGGCCCCGCACTACAAGAAGGATGTGGAAAAATTGGAGAGAGTCCAGCGAAGGGCAACAAAAATGATTAGGGGTCTGGAACACATGACTTATGAGGAGAGGCTGAGGGAACTGGGATTGTTTAGTCTGCAGAAGAGAAGAATGAGGGGGGATTTGATAGCTGCTTTCAACTACCTGAGAGGTGGTTCCAAAGAGGATGGTTCTAGACTATTCTCAGTGGTAGAAGAGGACAGGACAAGGAGTAATGGTCTCAAGTTGCAGTGGGGGAGATTTAGGTTGGATATTAGGAAAAACTTGTTCACTAGGAGGATGGTGAAACACTGGAATACGTTACCTAGGGAGGTGGTAGAATCTCCTTCCTTAGAAGTTTTTAAGGTCAGGCTTGACAAAGCCCTGGCTGGGATGATTTAATTGGGGATTGATCCTGCTTTGAGCAGGGGGTTGGACTGGATGGCCTCCTGAGGTCCCTTCCGGCCCTGATATTCTAGGATTCTATGATTCTATGAGACTGACCCTGATTTGGTAACAAGTCTGAATATGACACGCTCCCAGTCTCTATTAATGAGGTTTTATCTCCTTGGTGGCCCTGATGTCACAAAGCAATTAGAACCAACAGTCATCTTAGGTTTGGGTGCAAAAACACTCAGTTCACACCCCTCTCAACCCTCAAAATGAAACCTCTTGAATCCTTTCTGTTTCTTCAGGAAAAACTTCAGGCCCATTTGAAGACTCTGAGGGAAGAGAGAGAAAAGCTGCTGGAATCAAAAGTGACTGGAGGAGGGAAAAGCTGGGAGTATTTGGTAGGTGCCTGTTGTTATTAAGCAGCAGGGACTGGTCGTGGGAGGTCTGTTTGGAGGCAGATTCCCCTGTGGCCTTGATGAATGTGGGCTTGTGTGTGTTCATCCCTGATCATGGATTGCTGGGTTAGATCTATGTGTAGACAAGCCCTAAGCTTCCATTGCAGTTATGAGTTAATGTCTAGCCCTTGTGGCTTTCACAGAAATCCTCCCCAAGTGAACTGAATGTCCCTGTGAGGTGCTGTCCACTGTGTCTGGTCATTTCTTGCACTAACATGATCTTAGAATTTTCAAAGAAGATCTTCCTCTTGCACACTCAGCTTTCCATTAAAGGGCCCCAGGATCCATCCGTGTCCCTGACCAGCCCTTTCCCTATTTTCGTACAGATACAGACACAAACCGAGAGGCAGAAGATTGTGTCTGAATTTCAGCAACTGCGGCAGTTCCTGGAGGAACAAGAGCGACTCCTGCTGGGCCAGCTGGACAAGTTGGATGAGGAGATTGTGTGCATCCAGAATGAAAATGTCAGTATATTCTCTGAGGAGATTTCCCATCTCAGTGAGCTGATCAGTGAGCTGGAGGGGAAGTGTCAGAAGCCAGCAAGTGTATTCCTGCAGGTGAGACTGAGTGAGAAACACCCCAGATCCCCACACAGAGAAGGGAGGGCTCCTGAATCATAAGCACTGGGGTCCAGCAGTCAGAGATCTTGGTGTAACTCGGCGTGTCCATTGCTGACATGTGAAGTACTATTGTTCTTTGCAGAGACACAGACACAGAGATATGAGAGAAGGAAAAGTCCCATTAATTCAGGGAATCCATGGCCCTGGGGCCAGGGTAGGGTCTCTCTTCCCCCAAACTTCCTAAATCCCTTCCCTGGGATCCCCTGTGTGTATCAGAGGGGACTGATATTCTTTTCTCTCTCTCTCCTCTAGGATGTCAGAAGCACCTTGAGCAGGTATGTGGCTTTCTCTCACTCCCCCTCACACTTCACAGTGCTGGGAAAGAGCTTGGAGATTATGTTAGCACCATATCTCCCCAGGGCTCTATAGCAAAATGTGTGGGGAAGGTCACATGCTGGATACAAATCTCTCTGAACAACTTTATCCAGAGGTTCTCACCCTTACACTGAACACTCTGGAATTATCCATTCAGTGGGAAAGACTGACCTCAAGTATTTCCTAAGGATGTCACATCCCTGGGGGACTGGCTGCCTCAGGATTGTGGGGATGGAATATGGGCCTGTCACTGCTGGGGGCCCTGGTTACCATTCAGCCCAGGGCAGCCATGGTCAAGAGTCTTTCCCACCTGAGGACTGTCTGGAGACCTGTGTGGAATGAGCTGCAGAGAGGGGAGTTGGTGTCTTAGTCTAGTGGACCGATTTCTACAGCACTTCACGTGGGAACCTCCTGTCCATCAGAGCATGGAGGCCAAGGAGTGAATTGGCCATGGAGACTCAATTCCCCTTTTGTCCCCAGAGCTGATCTCTCCAGGCCAGAGTTGAAGAACATTTATGGGTCCTTTGAGGGGAACATTTCATGGCCATGGCCTGTGCTGCACCTGCTCTGAGGCTGGGAGAAGTCGAGGAATTCTAACTCCAGGCCCATTAGAGCAGCGACTCACTAACAAAAGCTTATAATCAGTCACTAAATGCAACATAATCATGTGAAATTTTTTCTCTCCAGGTGTGAGAAGGGGAAGTTCCAGCAGCCAGAGGAGATTTCTCCTGAACTGGAAGAGCAGGTCCGTGGTTACTTCCAGAAAACTCTTGCGCTATTGGAGACTCTGAGGAAGTTCAAAGGTACCTAGAAGGGATCTAGGCGGGGAAACTGGGTTAAGCATCTGAGACTGTGGGAAGAGAATGGCGCTGGTCAGTTGGGTCATAATTAGTTTATCACCTTGATTACCTTGTTTGACCATTCTTTTAGTATCCTGGGCTTCCTTCTCCATGTGTGGCAATATCTTTTCAGGACGAAATCTTCCCATCTCTTCTGAGGGCGGCTGAGTGGTTGTTTCAGTTCCCATGGGTTATATGATGCTTCTATTTAAAATTGTTGGGTGAGAAGGCTACGCACTTGGGGTCCAAGACTCTCAGGTTGATTAATTCAACCTCTTATTTGCTCCAAAAGTATGTCTTGCCATGACAATTACTGCTCAAGTAAGAAATGACGGACATGCTGAAAGAAATACTGCCCAGTTACCTTCTCCTGGGGCAAAGGTCGGTCATGATGCATTTCTCCTTTGATGCTCTGACTACTCCATACAATGTCCGACATATTATACACATCCAGATTATATACAGTATTTATTAGATCTTTTTCAGTCACCTTTGTGTGTTATGAATAGTAAGTGTCTTGCCTAAATCATTTACTGCACCTGCATGAACTTTTTAATTGGCAGGGCTTTTGCTGTCCAAGCTATTTTCATGTTATTCTCTTTTCTGATTCATTCATCACCACCCAATACACTGATGTGCACAGATAACTTTGACCTTTTCTCCACATAGGGGTTTTTGGACTTTGCCAACTGCTCCTGGGCGGTACATTTTGGGTGTCTGTTGTCTTTAAGCACATTGTGTGGTCAAAACATCTCTTTGTCCCACATAGCAACTTATGAACACATCACTTAATAACAAGGACACTTAAGGCAACGTTTCCCTTATGTCAAGTAAACCGCTCACCAGGCCAAAGCCAAGTCAGTCAGTACAAACGCACAGTCTCGGTCTGTCCAAACTTATGTATAAGAAATGACCCTTGTACCAATTCTCGATACTTAATATAATAACTCGTGGAAAGCAGACAAATGGAGCGGATGTAGCAAGGGCCCAGGCATCAGGATGTCTCACGTTAATTCATGATTTACCAAAGGTCACAACCAGTGATGAGCTGCCAAAATCTTAACAACGGGTTCCCTCCTCACTCCATGAGGGGGTTGTTGCCCACCCCCGCCCCCCGGGACTCCTGCCCCATCCACCCCACTCCCCTGTCCCCTGACTGCGCCCAGAACTGGGCAAGAGGGTCTCGTGGGCCACCGTAGTGGGTGCCCACCCCACCCCTAAGTGCCGGAGGGACTTGCTGGGGGGTGAGGTGGGGATTCCCGGCGGTGCTTACCTGGGGCAGCTCCCAGGAAGCATCCGGCAGGTCCCTCTGGCTCCTAGGGACTGGGGAGCGTAGCTGGGGGGGAACAGGGGGAGCTGCTGGAGCACCCACGGGGAAAATTTGGTGGGTGCAGAGCCTCCACCGGCAGCTCTCCGCCCTGCGCCCGGCCCCAGCTCGCCTCCACTCCGCCTCCGCCTCCTCCCCTGAACCAACCATCCTGCTCTGCTTCTCCGCGCGCCCCGCTTCCCGCGAATCAGCTGTTCAGTGGGAAGCCAGGGAGGGCTGAGAAGCAGGCCGCAACTTCCTGCTCAGGCCAAGGGTGGCGGAGGCGAGCTGGGGCAGGGAGCAGTTCCCCTGCGCCCGCCCCCCCCCACCCCCGGTTACCTGCTGCGGCGCGGGCGGCCCTCTTCGCGCTCCCTCCCCCCGCCCGAGCTCACCTCCTCTCTGCCTCCCTGGCCCAGAGCGGGAAGGCGCCGCTTGCTTCTCAGCCCGCCCCGGCTTCCCACCGAACAGCTGATTCGCGGGAAGCGGGGGGCGCGGAGAAGCAGAGCGGGGCAGCGCGTTCAGGGGAGGAGGCGGAGCGGAGGTGAGCTGGGGCCGGGGATGGGGCAGGGAGCTGCCGGTGGGGGCTCTGCACCCACCAAATTTTCCCCGTGGGTGCTCCAGGCCTGGAGCACCCGTGGAGTCGGCACCTAAGAGCCACTTTGGGCCGGTTGTTAAATTTAGAAGCCCGTTTAGAACCGGTTCTCCCTCACAGAACAACCGGTTCTAAAAGGGCTTCTAAATTTAACAACCGGTTCTAGCGAACCAGTGCGAACCGGCTCCAGCTCACCACTGGTCACAACATTCAACACTCAGTCCCAAATTCAGGAAAATGGCCTAAGTTGGGGCACCCGAGTTTCCCGCTCCCAGCTGGAGAGCTGCAGGGCAGCTGCCCAGAGCCGTGTAGCCTCCAGAGCTGCAGGTGGAGTCAGTGGGAGCCGCAGGAGACCAGCCCCTCTGAGAACCAGGCCCCAGGTGCCTAAAGGTCGGCACCCAAAATTAAAGATCAATTGTTACACCTGGACCCAGCCCAGCTCTGGTCCCGTACGCAGCTAGTCTGGGCCAAATGGGCGGTAGGGAAGGAGAAGCCCCCCCCCACGGTGAGGGATCCCTCCAGCACCAGAGCTTCTGGTGCCTCCTCCCCAGCAGCTGCAGGCACAAGGCGGGGTCCTGAGAGGGCTGGGAATGGGGTGGGGGTGGCGAGAGGGGGGATGAGGGGGAAGGGTGGATGAGGGATAGAGGGCCGTGGGCCGTGTAAAGCTGGGCCTCTGACACTCTGCACCCTGGGCAAGACCCATGGTTTCAGACCTTTTTATATTAAATACCTGAGTGTCTCTCTGCCTGTCTCTCTGTCACGATGAAAACACAGTTCTAGGAGTTCAGAGTGGGGATGCTGTTGTAAATATGAAAGCCTGAAATCTCCCCCCTCTTCTCCTTTCCCCCTGCAGACACTCTGCCGTCCGAACTGGAGACAAAAAGAGGGGAACCACTCGGAGCACACAGACAGGGTGAGACTGCAGCCTCTTTCCAGCCCTGGCCCCTCTCAGACCCCACCCCTGCTCCCCTTCCCCCGAGGCCCAGAGCCCAGCTGTCACCCAGGGCGCTCGGGCGGCCCTGGGGAACCCTGCACCCTCCACCTGTCCTGGGGTGGTGCGCTCTGGGGAGTGGAAACATGGGCCGGGGGCTGCTCCCAGGCCCCCCAGACACCAGCCCAGGGCAGGTGGAGGGTCAGGGGCTCCCCACAGTGGCCAAGGCTCTCAGCATGGCGAGGGGTCAGGGCCTCGGTGGGAAGAGGAGTCATGGGGCAGGGCCACGGAGTGGGCAGGACCGCAGGCAATGGGCCCTTGTGCCCCCCCCAAACTTCTACCAAGATTCCAGAACACCTAGGGGGGATCCCAAGCCGACATCACACAAATAATCCTGGTTTCAGAGTAGCAGCCGTGTTAGTCTGTATCCGCAAAAAGAACAAGAGGACTTGTGGCACCTTAGAGACTAACCAATTTATTTGAGCATAAGCTTTTGTGGGCTACAGCCCACTTCATGCATGCGTCCGACGAAGCGGGCTGTAGCCCACGAAAGCTTATGCTTTGTTACGAATTACACCTGATAGGACACACACACAACTGCTGCGAATTACACCTTGTAGGACACGCACACAAATGCTACGAATTATACCTGATAGGACACGCACAGTTCGAATCTAGGCTGAGGCACATAAACAAAGTCCACAACTGCAGAGTTCCCAAAAGACACTAAGTTTATTACGCTCGAGCGTGGTGCCCCCCTGCTAGCCAGGGGGGGACCCTGAATACAGATTATACAAAGGTTATATACTTTTTAGCAAAGCATGTTGCCCTCGTGCATCGGAAACCTTAGCCAATAAACAAACCTTGTCTTATCTACCACCTATCCCTGCTTGGTGCATTCCTCGTGCTATACCAGTATGTTAATTACACAGCATGGTCCTAAAGCCATGCATCAGTAACTTTTATTATCAGGATGGGAGGCCTCACATCAAGGCCAAGAGACAGGGAGTTAGAGACTGACAAAAATCAGATACTGGGAGTCAAGGCAGGCTGGAGACAAGGAGGAGGATTTTCACAGGGATTCAGTATCTAAGGATCACTCCTCCTGGTGTATGATGTGCTGGCATTTAAACAATGGTGGGCCCCAAACCAAAATGGAGTCACATGTGCTAACTTTTCCTTAACAGTTTAAATAAATTTGTTAGTCTCTAAGATGCCACAAGTCCTCTTGTTCTTTTTACAAATAATCCTGACACCAACCTGAGTGCTGAGTTCATGCCCAGCCCAGGCTGCTGAACTGAAACACTCTCCCTGAGCAGCACCCGAACAGAGCTCCCTGCCCTGAGGCCTGACACACCCCTCCACTTTACCCAGAGACTCCCCATCGCGCTTCTCCAACATCTGGCCTTTCCTTTGGGCAGGGCTGGGCTCTCCCATTGGGGCTGCTCCCTGCTTCCTGGATTGGGGAGATTCTCCCCCTCTGATGCTGGCAGCTCCTCCTTTCTCTCTAGGCTGGGGATGGGGCTATCTCACCCAATGCCGCCTCCTACTCTGGTCTTAAGCAGCTCTTCCCCAATGACAGGTTTCAGAGTAACAGCCGTGTTAGTCTGTATTCGCAAAAAGAAAAGGAGTACTTGTGGCACCTTAGAGACTAACCAATTTATTTGAGCATAAGCTTTTGTGAGCTACAGCTCACTTCATTAAGGTGCCACAAGTACTCCTTTTCTTCTTCCCCAATGCTGCACCTTCCTCTCTGTTCCCTGGCCTGGGAGTGAAGGCTGCCTTAAGGGATGGAGTTTCTCTCTGGGTTTTTAAACTGGTACCTGCCTCCTCTGTTCCCTCCTCAATAAAAGCTTCTGATCCCTTCCTCGCTGTGTCTCTGCCGCTGGGAATGCAGCAGCCCCAGCAGGAGGAGCTGGGAGCTTTGAAGTTTTTGCAAGCAAATGAGAAACAGGCTGAGGAAGTGCAGTGACATCCCTGCTCAGCCTCAGGTGCCCAGGACAGAGGCAGCTCCCTGGGATCCAGGCCTGTCCCAGCCAGAATAGGGCTGCTGGGGAGAGTGAGAAATGGCCCCAGCTGCCCCCAGGGCCGAGCTCTGCCCCTCACGCTCTGATTCTCTCTCCCCCACAGCGAATGTGACTCTGGATCCAGACACGGCTCAGCCTGACCTCATTCTGTCTGCGGACTGGAAGAGTGTGAGATGGGAATACACACGGCAGGATCTTCCCCACAACCCTGAGAGATTTGACACTGCTCTCTGTGTGCTGGGCTGTGAGGGATTCACCTTGGGGAGACATTGCTGGGAGGTGGAGGTGAGGGGTGGGGAACGCTGGGCTGTGGGGGTGGCCAGAGAGTCTGTGAGGAGGAAGGGGGTGATCAGCCTCAGCCCTGAAGGGGGGATCTGGGCTGTGGAGCGGTGGTGGGGTCAGTTCCGGGCTCTCACCTCCCCTGAGACCTCCCTGCCATGGTACCGGGCCCCCAGCAGGATCCGGGTTTGTCTGGACTGTGACCAGGGGCAGGTGACATTTATCGATGCTGGTGACGAGGCCCCGATCTTCACTTTCCCACCGGGCTCCGTCCCTGGGGAGAGAATCCGCCCCTGGCTCTGGGTGGGGCCAGGATCCCAGCTCCGCCTGTGTCCCTGAGACACAGGGTGGGGTGTCAGGGTGTGTGTGTGTGTAATATCCCACTGGGGGTCCTGAGATCAGCCTCTCTAGCCTCACAGTCTGTATGACCCTGGAGGTTGCTTCGGGTCTCAACTCTGTGCAGCCTCAGGACTGTCAAACCATAGAGAGCATTCAGTGAGCGAGGCAGAGAAGCCTATCTCATTGCCCTAGAAAAAAATGCTGATCACGCACTGGGGGGACGACTCCTTTTCCCCCGCTCATCGGCCGCCCCGCCAATCAGCTCATCAGTATCCCCTCCAGAGCCTCCCACCCACCACCATCCGCTGTTTCGTGGCATGCCGAAGGCGATGGGTGGGGCGGGCCTGGGCAATGCATGCCAGGCTAGCCGCCGAGACAGTGCTCTGCATCCGTGCGCAGCAGCTGCCCGAGAAAGCCTGGCTGGGGAGGTGATTTCTCCTCCCGACTTGGGCTCAGCTGCCAGAGTTTGGCACCCGAGCCCAGGTAGGGAGCGGAAGCGGCCTTTCCAGCCAGACTCTCTCAGGCAGCTGCCCCAGCAAGAGGGGCTGGTGTTAAAAGGCGTCTTCTTCCTGCTCCTCCCTGGGCTCCTGCCCGCCAGGGACAGCGGCAGAACATGCCGTGAGGAGGGGCCAATGCAGCGGGAGGAAAAAGCACACACACACTCCGCAGGTAGCATGGGGCCGGGAGAGCGCGGTGGCCCCGAGGCTGGGTGCAGGAGCACGAGACCTGCCCTTTAGATCGTGCCCCCCCCCCATTACGGGGAGACAGCAGTTGAACATGGAGCACCCTGGGGGAGGGGGTGAGAAGGGGTGGAGTGGGGGGTGGGGCATAGGATGGAGTGGGGTGAGGGTTTGAGCACCCTCCGGAAAATCTAGAGGTCGGTGCCTAAGTAGACAAGCCGATCTCATCACTGCCCCAGGAATTGTGCAGCCTGTTTGCCACTGTTCTCTATGGTCCAGGAGGACTCTGGGGATCCTGGGTCAGACAGTGACACTGAAACATGAGGGGGAACAGCCCACTGGGCATGGAAAAATGGGTTTCTCTAGCCAAGTTATCCTAGCCCCTATGGCCTGGAGGACTCCTGTCTACCCAGCCGTCTGGCCTCTTAGCTCTGTGAGCCCTGGAAGCTCCTCCCCACTCCCTCCCTGCAGCACCATGGATGAAGGGATGGGGGCGGGAAGGGCCAGTGGAACGACAGGAGCAGAGGGGCAGAGGTGGGGGCTGGGGACAGGCAGGTGTGGGGTGGAGGGACACAGATTTAATTAATTGTGGTTTTGGGGAGAAGCTGGCCCCAGAGGGGTTTCCCTGGAGCTAGCTGGAAACACAGGGGCTGAGGGATTGGCTGGCTGGTGTGCGGGAGGCAGGAAGCCAGGAGAAGCAGTCGTGAGCCTGGTCTCAGCAGGAAACTGAGAGACAGAACTTGCTTCAGGGACAGGGACCCCTGGAAAGGCAGACGTGCATTTCTGAGTAAGGAAACTGCCGGCTGCTGTTTGTCTCTACTGTGTTCAGGGCACAGGAATGTGCGGACATTGTAAATAATAAAGATGCCACCAAAGAAATACCTGACTCCAATAATCCATCCCCCTGCCAGTGGAAGAACCTAGCAAGGCCCCAACACTGGCTAACGGCTCAGGTCAAAGGAGCGATGGTGCAACCCGGGTCAGAATCCAGACCTGTGGTGGCAAATGCGTTGGTGGGGAACATTTGCGGGGAGCTCCAGCAGCAAAGAGCCTGTGCAGAGGGGCGGATTGCTGCTCATTGTGGATGTGAGCATGTCCGGCTTTGTGTGCTTAGCAGGCCCCACTGTGCCTCCTCTCCGAGTTGACACGCCTCTCCCCAGAGTCAGACAAAACCCAAACATGGATCCCTGGCTCATATTTCCCCCCAGCAGAACCAGCCCACACAGTGATGATGGGCTCAGTATTGGCCCGAGGAGAAAAAATGGTTGGAAGAGACTGGGGCTGCTGGAATGGGCTGGGGGTCGGGGAAGGGTAGGATTGTTCCCTTCTTCTGTCTATGGAGTTTTATAAAGTTTAAACCTAAAAATCTTCTTTCCAGCTCTTATCTGGTATTGTGAACAGGCTGGGCTGTGTAACCTTTAACGGCAATGTCATAGAGCTGTTGTTTTCGTGCCTTGTCATTAGCACATGCCAGCTGCCTCTGACCTTAACCCAGGGAGCCCCTGTTGCCTAGCTGGTCCCAGGCGGGTGGTTGAATGTTCAGCAAGACACAGCCAAGCCGAGGCTCCTCCGCACACACATTGTCACTGAAATCACTCAATGGGGTTTAGGTCCCACCTACTGTAGTTTCAGTGCAAGTCTGCCTGTAGCTGTGGATGCCCTCACTGTGAATGAAGAATGTCCTAGTTCGTTTAAATGGCAAAGAGTCCTGTGGCACCTTATAGACTAACAGACGTATTGGAGCCTAAGCTTTCATGGGTGAATCCCCACTTCGTCGGATGCATGTAGTGGAAATTCCCAGAGGCAGGTATAAATATGCAAGGAAGAATCAGGCTAGGGATAACCAGGTTAGTTCCATCAGGGAGGATGAGGCCCTGTTCTAGCAGTTGAGGTGTGACCACCAAGGGAGGAGAAACGGCTTTTGTAGTTGGCGAGCTAGTTCGTTTGAGGGCATGTCTACCCAACACCGGGGCGGTGTGATTCCCAGCTGATGGCTGGAGCTAGCCTACAACTACTAGCGGGGCAGCTGCAGAAGCCAGGAGGCCGCTTGAGCTAGCCCCGGGAGTACAAGCCGGCTCAACCCCCACCTGAACGTGTACTATGTAGAAATGAAGCTTTTATGTGCTTGTTGTTTTGTTTGTTTCCCCCCTTTTCCTTTCATTCCTTTTCGGCTTCTTTATACCCCATTGCTCCCATTCCTTGCCTAGGTAGTTCCTGCTTCCTTCTTTGCGTATCTTTCTCCTGCTCCACCTCCTGGGCTCTCCTTTCTCTTCACCTCATTCTGCACCTGTGCAGCTGATAGGAGGTGGGGCAGGGACTGCCCATTATCAGCAAAACCATTTCTGGTGCAGAGAGAACAGAAGCCCAGACATCCCAGCAGCCATGGCCTCAGCTACTCCTGTACAGGAAATCTAAGAGGAAACCAAATGTCCCATCTGTCTGGAATATCTGACAGATCAGTGACCATATACTGTGGGCACAACTTCTGCCGAGGCTGCATCACTCAGCGCTGTGAGACATGGGAAGAGCTGGACTCTGATCCCTTGTGCTGCCCCAGTTGCAGAGCCCGAATCCAGAAAAGGGCTCTCCTGCATAATTATCAGCAAGCAAATATTGTGGAAAAAATCAGACAGCTGGATTTCAAACCAGGAAAAGAGAAGCTGTGTGAGAGACACGGCAAAGCCCTGGATCTGTTCTGTGGAGAGGACGGGGAAGCCGTGTGTGTGGTTTGTGAGAGATCCGGTGCTTCTCCCGGACGAGGCTGCCCAGAAATACAAGGTAGGAACACTCTGGATCCGGGTTAATTCAGTCCTTCCCTTTTCAGATTCAGTCTCTCAGAGCTACCGAATCTCCTAGTTTCCCATATTTTCTCCCTGATCTCTGGCTCCACCTAAATCTCTCCCCTACAGGCTCCTTCCTCTGGGCAGGTGCAGGGAGCCCTGGCCACTGGTGGTGCCCCAGCCTGTCAACCCCGCACTGTTCACTGGGGGGACGTGGGCACTAGAGCTCCATGCGAGGCACTTTCCTTGCACGCAGGACTGAAGCAAGATGTGTCCATGCTGCTGCCAGGCTAGGAATGAGCTGTTCCCACCACACCCCTGACAGCCCAGGCACCACCAGCAGGACATTCACATGAATCATGCACGCAGCAGCCCTCACTCTGCTGCATGGAACATCCAGGAGTGGGTTTAAACACAGGTGCTATGGGTTATTCCCTACGGACCCATCTCTAGGGTCACATGAGGTTTCATAATAAAAAAAATCAGCAAACAAAAAGTAACTTTCTAGCCCACATGATTGAAAAGAAAAGTTTGATAACGTAGCCCGAGCTTAACTGATATAGTGACTTGTGCCTGAGTTTGCAGAGAGCCTGAGCCAATAGTCTGAGAAGAGGGAATCTCCATGCGGTTATCTACACTACAAAATTAGGTCAACTTGAGTTAGGTCGACCTCCAGCACCACAGTAATTAAATCGCCTGTTAATGTTCACACTACCCTCCTTCTGCCACTGATACATGTCTTCACCAGGAGCACTTTCACCAACTGAAGTAGGGCATTGTGGGGTAAGGACAGCCAGAGTGTGAGGCACTGACAGCTACTCGGGGATCACAGCCAGAGCCCCCACGCCCCACCCAGGGTCTGACAGCTGGCACCAAAGAGGAAATGTGAAACAATTGCAGCTGTGAAACTGTGCGGGTAGGCTCCCTGCTGTGAAATTGAGCCCTGACTGACAGCTGAGAGGCCCAGCTGTGAGCCCAGATCTCAGCTGACATCCCAGGCAGTCAGCACTGGGGCGGGGGAGGAGGGGCTCCATCAGTGAGCCCAGCTGTCAGCGCTGTGGTGGAGGTGGGCCAGCTGTCAGCCCCACACCGATGTAAGTTATGCAGTGGCTACATGGATGCGGCGTCATCCTATCTACACTGACATAAGCACTACGCCTCTCGTGGAAGTGAAGTGATTATGTCAGCAAAGCAGGCCGCTTCTTTCAGCAGAAGCAGCATTGCAGTGTAGACACTGACATAATTATGTCTATACAAGGCAGCCTGACGTCGACCTCACTCTGTAGTGCAAACTAAGTTAATGGAGTGTCCCCCCAAGAACAACTGCTCTGGGGTCCTCATTCACTTTTCTCCAGCTGGGGGCTCTGTGTGTGCAGCAGGCGGGGAAGAAGGCAGTGGGCCCAGCTCTCCATTCCAAGAAAATAAAAATGATACACAAATCGGCAGCTTAAATGTACTGAGGTCCCTGCCCCAAAGAGCTTGCAGTCTATAAAGATGAGTAGAGACAAATTCCCCCTCCCCTCCAAATAAGCATTTGTGTGTGTACTTTATTTTCAAACATAGTTTGAGAACCTTCTGAATTTTCTGCTGTACTCAGATGGCATTTACCCAAAATAAATAATAGCCCTTTGACAGAGGCAGACCTTTTTAAAAAAATCTGATTTCTACCCAGGACCATGGTTGAACTCGGTGTCTGTGTATTACTCAGGTTCAACGGCTCGCAAAATTCACCTTTGAACCTCTCAACTCTGCAAGTCATTGCTAGCTAGCTTTCAACCCTCTTAGTTTCTCTCTCTCTCCACACGTTCCATGTAGTTTTTTGGGGCTTGACCCTTAGCAAACAGCAGAGTCAGTCCCAGGAAGGGAAACAACCAGTTGTGCTGCAGATGGGGCATATTTCTGAGCTCAGAAAAGTGAACTTTACCTTGTTCCGCTGCCCAGCGGGAGCCAGGGCCACAGAGAACCCCGTGGAAAGTCTCCAGGATGAAGCAACTTGTCCTGTCTGTGTGGAGTATTTCAGAGAACCTGCCACTCTGGAGCATGGGCAAAATTTCAGCCAACCCTGAATGGACTGGCCCTGGGAGGGATGGCATACAGGTGTGTCCTTCCTGCCCCCAGTAAAGAGAAACTGTGAAATAGAGAAATCTCAGGCCAGAC
This sequence comes from Caretta caretta, assembly GCF_965140235.1. NCBI lineage: Eukaryota > Metazoa > Chordata > Testudines > Cheloniidae > Caretta > Caretta caretta. The sequence goes on from NC_134219.1 coordinate 43,888,304, forward strand.
AGGCAGTTGGCAAAAGACATAGAAACAGCCAAACTGCTGCGTTTAGAGGCAGCGAAGGGATCAGGAGAGGATGGGATGTGTGAGGAACACCAAGAGGCTCTGAAACTGTTCTTTGAAGAGAATCAAACTTCTCCCTGTCTGGTTTGCCATCTGTCCTGGGCTCACAGAGCTCACACGGTGGTTTCCCTAGACAAGAATGCCTAGGACTACAAGGTAAGGAATTGCTATTAAGTTGAATAACTTTCGATTTTGGGTAACTTATTAAGTTATTAATAGAGTAATAACTTTGGCTTTTAATTACAGATTAATTTCATAGCAAGTTGCCTACCATGGCTATTAGTCTGACTGCATCACTGAGCTCTGTAAAGCCTTCGTTGCATGAAACATGCTATAAAAAGAAAATTATGCAGCACGAAGACTTTAGAGATGCCCTGTGCGAGAAACATGTCTCTGAGAAGTTGAATTCTTTTCCATACCATTTCCCGCTTGGGGACATTTGAGCAAGAGGGTCCTGTGGCTGCAGAGAACACAGTGTAACTGCATTATTTAGCTGTGTAAAGCCATCGATGCTAGAAAAAGTAAAAGATATGGCAGTGTTTCAAGAGAGACCAAAAACCAAAACCTGAAGAACGTAAAGATGTCTGATGTGAGAGAATTTGTGTGTGGGACGCTGACTCCTCTTCAAACCCAGCTCCCACTGGTGGCAGAAGGGAACTTTCTAACAGAACAAAAAGAAAAGGAGTACTTGTGGCACCTTAGAGACTAACCAATTTATTTGAGCATAAGCTCACGAAAGCTTATGCTCAAATAAATTGGTTAGTCTCTAAGGTGCCACAAGTCATCCTCTTCTTTTTGCGAATACAGACTAACACGGCTGCTACTCTGAAATCTAACAGAACAGAAGGTGTTAAATGACCAGTGAGGTTAAAATCACATGAGTTGCAGGCCAGTCTACGTGGGAGCGCTGCCTTCGGAGTGGAGAATGGGAAGTTACAAGCTGTTGTTGTTACTGGTTTGTACCATAGTGTTTATCATTACTATTTTCCTCCCAGTAGCCGCAACAGATGTCAAACTAGACCTGACCTTCGTCGTACAGGGCCCTTCACAAAACCCAGTGAGGGACAATCCCTGCCCTCAGCAGGTGACAGTCTAACTCAGGGGTGGCCAATCTGTGGCTCCCGAGAGGTTAATATGCGGTTCCTTGCACAGGCGCTAACTCCGGGGCTGGAGCTTCAGATGCCAACTTTCCAATGTCGGAGTGGGGGGGTGTCATGCTCACTGCTCAACCTCTGCCTCTGCCCCAGACCCTTCCCCCACAACACCCCTTCCCCAAGCCTGCCATGTCCTCATCCTTCCCCTCTCCCCCTCCCCACCCGTCCCCAGCCTCCTGCACATGCGAAACAGCTGACTGTGGAGGGTGGGAGGCATGGGGAGGGAGGTTGAGGTGCTGATTGGAGGAGCTGCCGCCAGGTGGGATGCATTGGGGGCTTGAGGGGGGGAGCTGATGGGGGGCTGTTGACGTATTACTGTGGCTCTTTGGGAATGTACATTGGTAAATTCTGGCTCCTTCTGAGGCTCAGGTTGGCCACCCCTAGTCTAACTGGACAAGACAGACAAAGGGTGGGAGGGGAAACAGAGGCACAGACTTGCCCATAGCAGCTCAGCGGCAGAGCTGGGAATAGCACGCATGCCTCCCAAGGCCCAGACCAGGGGACTAATCATTAGGCCATGCTGCCTCCACAGCACCACTGAGCAGCAATGAAGTGTGTCCTTAAGGAGGGAAAGATGCCTTGATAAAGGTCCCAGGCCCAGCAGGGAGAGGAGGTTTCCCACTGGGATTCTGAACTCCTGTGTGGCTCCATGACGGGTTAAACTCATCTGCCAGCCTGCACTAGAGGGGATCACTGGGCTAAACACCTCTGGAAGCCTCTGGAAGCAAATGAGAAAGGATGGAAGTCACTCCAATTAGACAGAATGAGAAACTGCAGTGACATCTCTGCTCAGCCTCAGGTGCCCAGGACCGAAGTAGCTCTCTGGGATCCACGACTGTCCCAGCAAGTGCAGGGCTGCTGGGACACTTGAGGAAATGGTCCCTGTCATAAATATAAAGGGAAAGGTAACCACCTTTCTGTATACAGTGCTATAAAATCCCTTCTGGCCAGAGGCAAAATCCTTTCACCTGTAAAGGGTTAAGAAGCTAAGGTAATCCTGCTAGCACCTGACCCAAAATGGCCAATGAGGGGACAATATTCTTTTAAATCTGGAGGGGGAAAAACAAAGGTTTTGGTCTGTCAGTGTTATGCTTTTGCCAGGAACAGATCAGGAAATGGAAGCCTTATAACTCCTGTAAAGTTAGTAAGTAATCTAGCTAGAAAATGCGTTAGATTTTCTTTTGTTTAATGGCTGGTAAAATAAGCTGTGCTGGAGGGAATGTATATTCCTGTTTTTGTGTCTTTTTGTAACTTAAGGTTTTGTCTAGAGGGATTCTCTGTGTTTTGAATCTGATTACCTTGTAAGGTATTTACCATCCTGATTTTACAGAGGTGATTCTTTTATCTTTTCTTTAATTAAAGTTCTGTTTTTTTAAGGTCCTAAGGGTTTTTAAGGTCCTAAGAAATCCAAGCTGGTCTGTGCTTAACTTGCTTATTCTCAAGCTTCCCCAGGAAAGAGGGTGTAAGGGCTTGGGGAGATAGCTGGGGGAAGAGGCACTCCAAGTGGTCCTTTTCCCTGGTTCTTTGTTAAAGCGCTTGGTGGTGGCAGCATACTGTTCAAGGACAAGGCAAAGTTTGTACCTTGGGGAAGTTTTTAACCTAAGTTGGTAAGAATAAGCTTAGGGGGTCTTTCATGCAGGTCCCCACATCTGTACCCTAGAGTTCAGAGTGAGGAAGGAACCTTGACAGTGCCAGACACCCCCAGGGCCAAGCTCTGCCCCGAATGCTCTGATTTTCTCTCATTCCCCAGCGAAAGTGACTCTGGATCCAGACACGGCTCATCCCCAACTCGTCCTGTCTGAGGATTGGGAAGGTGTGATATGAGCAGGCACGCAGCAGGCTCTACCTGACACCAATCCCTGTGTGCTGGGCTGTGAGGAATTCACCTGGGAGACACATTAGTGAGAAGTGGAGGTGGGGAGCAGGTGATGCTGGGTTTTAGGGGTGGCCGGAAAGTCTGTGAGCAGGAAGGGATTGATCCAGGTTTGTCTGAACTGTGAACGGGGGGCAGCTGACATTTTTCAGTGCTGATAACAAGGCCCTGATCTTTGCTTTCCCACAAGCCTCTGTCACTGTGGGGGAGAATCAGCCCCTGGCTCTGGATGGCGGCAGGATCCTGGCTCAGACTGACACACAGGGGAACATCCCACTGGGGACCCTGAAATCAGCCTCTTTAGCCTCAGACACCCTCGTCCCTATGACTCCAGAGGCTGCATGGAGTCTGCGCGGTCAAACCATAGGGGGCAGGGAGAGATGGAGACAGAAAACCAAACTCATTGCTCCCAGGGATTGTGCAACCTTTTCGTCACTGTCCTCTATGGTCCAGGAGGACTCTGGGGATCACTGTGTCACTGTGATTGTGTGTGTGTGTGTGGGAGGGGAGGGGGAAATAGGCCACTGTTGTGCCAAAGGGGGGGCTCGGATACACTCAATGAAGCCACACCAGGTGTATAAGTACAACCAGTTTTATTGCCAAAGTAGAATAAGCTTCCCAGCCTTCACGCGTTACTAAATACGTGCTTTCCAGCAACCAAGCAAGCAAGAATCAGTGCTTATGCCCCTTCTGCTACGGACAGTCCCGGACCCTCCAGCCTTGTCCTTGAGGGCTCATAGCAGGCGCTGCTCCAGCGAGGGGGAATTCCTGGGCACTCACAAGGCCTAGGTCCGCAGGTGAGACTGTTCGTCTAAAGCAATTCTCATAGTTGTTTTTATCATCTCTTCCTCAGGGGGTGTATACATCCACAAGCAGGCTCTGGCAGGAAACACTACTGATTTCTATTCCCCTCACACGTAACCCTCTCAGGCCCTCCTTAGCTCTTTTCTCGTTTATCCAGTCGAGTGGCTGCAAGCCAGCCTGGCCAGTCAAAGCCAGTTCACTACTAGTTCTCCCCCGCGCGCCCCCCCCCCCCCCCCCACCAACCATTCTGTAACAACAGGCTAAGGTAACTTGCGGTCAGCCCCAACAGCCACCGAGAATGAAAGCTTCTCTAGCCTTAGTAATCCAGGTCTCTCTGACCCTGGAGGACTCATAGGCACCGGAACTAGGAATGCAGGGGTGCTGCAGCACCCCCAGTTTTTGTGTGGGGTCCTGCCTGCCCCACTGTACCCAGGGTCCTGGGCCTGCCAGTCCAGCACCTGGGGCTCTGCTCCTGGCCCTGCACCTGTGGTCCCGACTGTTCCCGCCTTCCCAGCCCTGCACACAGGACCCTGGCGGCTGCTGGACCTGCGCCTGGGGTACTGTTCCCAGCCCCGCACACAGGACCCTGGCGGCTGCTGGACCTGCGCCTGGGGCACTGTTCCCAACCCGCACGCAGGACCCTGGCTGCTGCTGGACCTACGCCTGAGGCTCTGTCCCCAGCCCCGCATGCGGGACCCCCGCTGCCGCCAGCCCTGCACACGGGGCTCTGGATATAGGGTACCATCTTCCGCTGGCCCCACACTCAGGGGCTCAGCTCCTGGCTGCTGTGGGCCCATACCCAGGGCTCTGTTCATGGCCCTTCACCTGGAGTCCACAGGCGGGGTCCCAGCCTTGGCCCCTTACCCCTGTCCACGTTCCCCCACCCCAGCCACAGCCCTGCTCCTGGCCCCAGCTCTGGGGGAAGGGGAGGACATGGACAGGAGTAAAGGGGGTGAGGTAAAAAGTTTGGGGTAGGGACCACTGGCTTTCAGCACCGCTGGGAGGACTCCCATCTTCCCAGCCACCTGGCACCTGACTTGTGGGAGTCCTAGCTCGAGGTGGGGGCAGGATCTCGTCTCATTGTGTCCCTGAGACATGGGTGGGGGAATATCCCACTGGAGACCCTGAAATCAGCTTGAGACACAGGGACAGTAGCCCACTGAGGGCTTGTCTACACTACCCGCCAGATCAACAAGCAGCGATCGATCCAGCAGGGGTCGATTTATCACATCCAGACGCGATAAATCGACCGCTGAGTGCTCTCCTGTCAACGGGAGAGTGTCAGCTGTCAACTTACTGCAGTGAAGACACCGCAGCGAGGAGATCGAGGTATGTCGACTTCAGCTATGCCTTTCACATATCTGAAGTTAAGTAACTTAGCGATCTCCCGCAGTACTGTAGACAAGCCCCAATGGGATGGGGAGCAGGAAGGGTTGGATAGGGGGCAGGGAAAGCAAGGGGGCGGGGTGTGCATAGGGGGCGGGGCAGTCAGGGGGCTGCAAACAGGGGGTTGGATAGGGGGCAGGTGCCCCGGGGGTCAGTTAGGGGACAGGGAGCGGGTGGGTTGGATAGTGCAAGAGTCTGGTGGGGCAGAAAGCAGGGAGATTGGATAGCAGGCGGGGGCTTGGCCGCACCCGGCCCACCATACCATTTCGGAACCCCGATGTGGCCCTCAGGCCAAAAAGTTTGCCCACCCCTAACCTAGGAGGAAGGAGGCCTCAGTGAAAGACAGCGCAGCATCCCTCGTGCTACCTCTTACTCAGAAGTGTCTGTGGGAAGAATTGAGTGTCGTCAGAGTAGAATAAATTTGTTAATTTTACATATATAAATAATATGTAAATATGTATGTAGAGAAATGTTTGATGACATAATTTTTTTGCAATATGTAATTCATATTTAGGCCCTTCCCTTGCATTAGCCTTAGGTCCCTCATAACCCTAATCCAGCTCTGGCTCTAGGATAGAGCAGCTGGTGGCTTTAACCAGAGATACCTGTGGCTAGGAGCTCCCCCGACTCTGCTGCTGGGAACGTGGCAGCCCCGGCAGGGGGAGCAGGGAGATGCAGCAGGGGAGGAGGCAGAAAAGTAGCAAGATGGACCGGAGAACCCAAGGGGACTGTCTGTGACTCCATGTTCAGGCTGTTATGGTGCTTCAGTGTTCTCACTTGATACCTAGTAGGTGAAATCTAGATACAGGACACACAACCAGTGGGAGGTCTGTGCCCTGGTTTATAACTGTTTGCCCTGAGCTTGGTACACAGCTTGATGGGAGAACTGAACCTGGGTCTCCCACGTGCCAGCTGAGGGCTCTCACCATGGGGCTAAAAGTTATAAGGCAGGTGATATCACCAAAACCACCTCCTCCTTCTCCCCGCCAACCCATCCTGTGGAGCGAGGAAGGTGCCTACCTCATTCCAACAAGACACGCCATAGGCACCTGAGCTCCCTGACGTCAGGCGCTGGGTTCCCGTCTGTGGGTTGCTAAGCGGACATAGAAGCCCCTCTGCAGCCCTGGTTTAGGCACCTGTCTGTGAGAGGGGCAGGGTTTCGGACACCCCTCCCCCCTTCTCGCCTCTCCCATTGGCTGGCTTAGATGGCTCCCCGCCGAGTGAGCTGGCTTTTGTGAATTGCACTGTGAGATGCCTGTGATGCCCACACATTGTCTAGGGGGTTTAGGCCCCTAACTCAGCTTTGCAGAGTTGCAGACTATGATTTTCTGGTTGCCTACAAATTAAGCCCTGTGATGCTCAGCATTGCAACCCCAAGTCACGGATTGCTCCCCGTGCAACCAGTCACCTCTCCCCAGAGCACAGCTAAGCAATTCCTGATTGACAGGGGTGTGCACAGGACAGAGACAGAGCACAGGCTGGAGAGTGACACATCCCAGGAAAACCCAAAATCTCTTCCCAGGGGCTCGATATTCCCTGGGCGCTGGGGGGACACAAGCAAGTAAGAAAGCAAAGCCCAGGACTCTGCACTCAACAACTGCAGCTGGGACAGTAAAGTGGAACAAACATGAAGAATTGTTTGTAATGTTTTACTTACAGTAAGTAACTAAAGGTGGAAAGTAAAGGGAGCCGAGAAGGAGCTTTAATAACCACAGCATGGCCAGGAGCTCCCCAGCCACTGAGAAGAGTTTTCTTAATGGCACAACAGTACAGTTGTCCAGGAATGAATATAGGGAATTGATGAGTTACAGTGTCACTTTCAGTAACTTTGAATAAATCTCTGTCCCTCTCATGCTCCTTTCCTTCCATACTGTCCCTTTCTACTCATTTTTTTTAACCCTCACTTCTGATCCCTGTTTATTTTCCTGTGTCTCTCCCACTCTCCTCCCCTCCCTGTCACAGATCATCCCCCATGGCTGCTCCCCTCTTTCCCCTGATTTTATCCCTTCTCCTCTTGCTGCCCCCAGGCTGGTTCCCCTGTCAGGGACATTTTCCTGTCACTCTTCTCATTTCTGTTTTCCACCATTTCTCATAGACACTCCCTCTATTCTTGTTCTATTTTCATTCACATTTTTCTTCCTGCTCCTTCTAATTCCCTCTGGTTCAACCCACCCTGTCCCTGCCTCCCCCAGTGCTGCCAACCTCAGGAGTTTAAAAAAAAATCATGAGACTGCCCCAGTGACGATTGTTTTAAGGTTATATGATGTTTGGGTTTTTTTGTCAATCTCCACCCGTCTTCCCCCCCCCCCCTTTTCTGACAGTTACAGGGTTACCAGCTGTCCTGTAGTTACAGGGAAAGGTGACTTGGGCGCCTGGGGCAGGAGCTCTGGCTGGGAGACCCCATGAGATCCAATCCCACAGATCTGCACAAACCGCTCCCTGCTGCTGCTTCTCCCCAGCCCCCCAAACCCTGATTGATTCATGCTGGGTCCCTGCCCAGCCCCCACCTCTGCCTGTCCCCAGCCCGGCTGTTAGTTCTGCCCCCTGCCCAGCCCCCACCTCTGCCCCTCCTGCAGCCCCAGGGGTTCCTCCCCCTCCCCCTCTGTCTCCTGGGGCTGCAGGGAGGGAGGGGGAGGAGCTTCCATGGGTCATAGAGATGAGGGGGCAGGGGCTGGGTAGATGGGAGTCCTCCAAGGTCATAGACACTGGGGTCCATGCGGCTAGAGAGTCTGATTTCCGGTTCCCCCCCCCCTGCTGTGGGTCTCAGGGACGCAGTCGGAGCCGGGATTCCGACCCCACGCGGATCCAGGGGCGGATTCTCTCCCCAGGGACGGAGCCCGGCGGGAAAGTGAAGATCGGGGCCTCGTCACCAGCACCGATAAATGTCACCTGCCCCCGGTCACAGTCCAGACAAACCCAGATCCTACTGAGGGACCAGCTCAGGGGCAGGGGGGTCACAGGGGAGGTGAGAGCCCGGAAATGATCCCAGTCCCACTCCACAGCCCAGATCCCCACCTCAGGGCTACAAATGATCTCTCCCTTCCTCCCCACAGACTCTCTGGCCACCCCCACAGCCCAGGATCCCTCACCCCCGATCTCCACATCCGCCTCCACCTCCCACCAATGTCTCCCCGAGGTGAATCCCTCACAGCCCAGCACCCAGGGCTCAGTGTCAAATCTCTCAGGGTTGTTGGGCAGATCCTGCTCTGTGTCTGCCCATCTCACACTTTTCCCACCCTTAGACAGGACGAGGCAGGGATGAGCCGTGTCTGGATCCAGAGTCACATTCGCTGCGGAGAGAGAGAATCAGAGCGTTAGGGGCAGAGCTCGGCCCTGGGGGAGGCTGGGGCCATTTCTCAATCTCCCCAGCAGCCCTGTTCTGGCTGGGACAGGCCTGGATCCCAGGGAGCTGCCTCTGTCCTGGGCACTTGAGACTGAGCAGGGATGTCACTGCACTTCCTCAGTCTCTGTAAGGAGACCCACTTCTTTAATTTCCCATTTGCTTGCATCAGCTTCAGCTCCCAGCTACCCCTGTTGATTCTGCTCCGTTCCCAGCAGGAGAGACACACCAAGAAAGGTTTTAGTGGAGAGGAAGGAGAGGAAGCAGGTCCAGTTTTGAAGCCCAGAGGAAATCTCCCTCCTCTAATGCAGTCTCCACTCCCAGGGCTGGGAACAGAGAGGAAGATGCAGCATTGGGGAAGAGCTGATTAACACCAGAGAGTAGGAGGTGGCATTCCGTGAGGCAGCCCCATCCCCAGCCCAGAGAGAGGGGAGGAGCTGGCAGCATCAGAGGGAAAGGATCGCCCCAGTCTAGGAAGCAGCTCCAATGGGAGAGCCCAGCCCTGCCCAGAGGAAAGGCAGGATGTGGGAGAAGAGCAATGGGGAGACCCCCTGCACCGGGGTAAAGCAGAGGGATGTGTCAGTCCTCAGGGCATTGAGCTCTGTTCGGGTGCTGCTTAGGGAGAGTGTTTCTGTTCATTAGCATGGCCATGAACTCAGCACTCAGGTTGGTGTCAGGATTATTTGTGTGATGTCAGCTTGGGATCTCCCCAGGTGTTCCGGCACCTTGGCAGAAGTTGGGGAGGGGGGTTCTAGGTCACACCACCTGTGGCCCTGCCCTCTCCCTGGCCCTGCCCCACTCTTCATCTTCCCGCCTAGGCCCTACCTCTGGCCAGGCTGGGAGCCTAGGCCACTATGGAGAGCCCCTGACCCTCCACCTTCCCATGTCCCCACTCTCCGGCGTGCACCACCCAGGGCAGGTGGAGGGTCCGGGGGGAAGAGGAGCAGGGGTGGGGCCACTGAGAGGGAGAAGCACCAGGAAGAAGCTGCACTACACAGGGCGCAGTTGATCAGCCGCCCCTCCATGAAGCACAGCCAACGCTGCGATGCGCCACGCCTGCCCAAGGCTTGCAGTTTGGGGGGCCAACACGGCCCCCTGCCCCCAAACTATGCCCACGTTCAAAAGAGGGTGAGCTTGGCCCCCTGGCCCCCCATGTTCCAGTGCCCCTGGATCTCCTCACTGTGAACAGGTTATTTTTAGGGCTGTGTGCACCACAGCCACTGGTGATTTGGTTGGTAACTTTCGTTACAATCTCAGGAAGATGTTTTGACTGGAATTTTGTCATAATGTAAAGACAATCTCCAGCTGCAAACTCACCCTGTCTGTGTGCTCCTAGGGATTCCAGTGCAGACGGCAGAGTGTCTGGCGGGGGAAAGGAGAAAAGAGACGAGATTTCAGACTTTCGTATTTATAACAGCATCCCCACTCTGAACGCATAGAACTGTGTTTTCATCATGAAAGAGAAACAGATCGAGAGGCCCAGAGACACACTCAGGCATTTCATAGAAACTAACTGAAACCATCTGTTTCCTTTCTCATTCAGCCATCTCCCAACAATGGAACCAACCTCCTTTCAGCCTCACAACCATCCCAGGACACACAATCTGTAAGAGAGATTTACTTTTCCCCTCCTCATCCCCTCCCACCCTTCAAACTACAGTTGGTTTGTCTCATTCACTCACGGCCTTTTGTCATAACCTAGACCCAGATCATACAAAGACTTTGGCAGAAAAGTAACTTTACCCACTTTGGTCCCTTTGGCCAGGGTCAGGCAGCATCATGTTGTGCGACGGAGAATTGTCAAAATTACTGGAGTGAGTGACGGACACTGGCGGGGGGTTATGTCATTCAGTCATCATTCAACCCGTAAAATAACACACAATTTTCCACACTGAAAAAACCATAACTTAGCTTGTTAATAAATAATAAACAATAATAATAGTAATAAATTCAACTCATAGGAGTGTTTTTGAATGTCCCTCACTGCCGCAGTCAATATTTTTTTTGTGGGATGGGGGCATTGAAATAAATATTTCTCCTAAAACCATATTTCAGTGCATTGTTGTCACTACTTTTTTATTTTTCTTGTTTAAATAATATGTCTGATGGGAGGATGAGGGTCTGTGTGTGTGTGTGTGTGTGTGTGTCCCACCTCTATACCACTTACCCCATGTCTCTCCCCTCTCTGTGTCCGTTACATGGGAGATCCCCCATCATGTCACAGGATGTGGGAAGCAGAGGAGGGGGGTCTCTCAGTGGAGCAGGGTTTCCCATCCTCTCACTGTGACCAGGGCACCCCTCTCCGGGCAGGGGTGATGCCAGGGTCGATGGGAACCTCCTCTGTCTCCTGACCAGGACAAAGGGACAAGCTCTGGCTGTGGGCCTGTTGTGAGCAGGGGCCAGGGCAGAACAAATTCTTCAGGGGGACGGACTCACCTCTGTTGGCTCCCAGAAGTGGCTTCCCACTGTCCCTCATCCCTGCTGCTCCTGGGAAGCTAGGCTGAGGGAGTCTGTGCAGCTGGGGGAGGGGTACCAATGAGGGGCTAGTGCTGGCTGTGGGGAGCTGTGCAATATGGAGGTGGCCCTGAAGGGCTGGAGTCAGGCTGAGGGGGGCTGTGCAGTAGGGGGCGGCACTGAAAGGCTGGAGAGAGCTCAGCTGAGGGGGGCTGTGCAGTAGGGTTGCACTGAGGGGCTGGAGCCAGGCTGAGGGGGGCTGTGCAGTGGGGTGAGGCACTGAGGGGCTGGAGCTAGGCTGAGGGGGGCTGTACATCCAGCCACAGAGAAGTTAGCAAAGTCCAATACCCCCTGTGTGGAGACAAGGGGGAAAGTGGTGTGTGCAGAATCAGTGGGAATAAACCAATGAGAGAAGAGAACAATAACATGAAAATAACTTGAAGGAAAAAAGCCCTGCCAATGATATGTTCATGCATGTGTAGTGTGTGACCTATATAAGGTACTTAATATTCATACCACTCAAAGGTGATTGGAAAAGAACTAGTAAATATGCAATTTGGAGGTGTCTAATATTCCAGACATTGTAAGGAGTAATTAGAGCTTCCTAGGAGAAATCCCCCATGACCCACCTATGCCCCAGGAGAAGGGAACTGACCAGCGCTTCTTTCTATATGCGATGGCTAGTAGCAAATATCCCAATGGCTGGTGATGGGGCACGAGTCGGGGAGGGCTCTGAGTTAGAAAGAAATCTTTCCCAGGTGTCTGGCTTTTGGGTCTTCTGAAATGCTCAGTGTCCAACTGACTACCATATTTGGGATAGGGAAGGAATTTTCCACCAAATCAAATTGCCAGAGACTCTGGGGTTTATTTTTGCCTTCCTCTGCCATCTGGGGAACGTATCATTTACCGATTGTAGGGAGCCAGGGTGGCTTCCCTCCGAACCAGAGGGTAAAGAGCCACCCTCTCAGCCTGAGTGGGCGCGGCAAGACCAAGTTTACGCCAATCCCCGGAAAGGGACAGGTGGGACAGGAAGTACAAAGGGCGAGGCCATTTGCCCCGTGAGCGCAGCACCAGCGAGGGAGCCAGACACAGGCCGCTCCCTCCAGATCCTGCTGCCGACCCAGGGGAGGCTCTGGGCCAGGAGAAACCTGACCGGGACGAAGGACTCTGGCGACCAGGACTGCCAGCAGCTGAGTACTCGGACGATCTGGAGGGACCAGAGAGGCCCACTTGAGAGGAGTGCAGGAGGTCAGAGTAGATGGATCATGATGGTCCCTTCTGACCTTAAAGTCTACGAGTCTTTTCTTACTTTGTAACTGTCATTCAAAAGCATGTTTCTGGTGCAAACAAAGGTTTGAATTAATCAACCTGTGTGTCTTGGACCCAAATGTCTGGCCTTCTCACCCAGCAATTAAATAGAAGCATCATCTAAGTGTGAGCCAATTGACCAGCACCATTCTTTTCCCACAGTCTCAGAGGCTCTTCCCAATTTCCATTCCTAGATCCCTTCTGGGTACCTTTGAACTTCCTCAGAGTCTCCATTAGCACAATAGTTTTCTGGGAGAAATTGCTGACTCGCTCTTCCAGTTCTGGAGAAATCTCCTCTGGCTGCTGGAACTTCCCCTTCTCATACCTAGAGAGAAACAATTTCCTGTGATTATATGGCATTTAGTGACTCACTATAAGTTCTGGCTAGTGGGTCGCTGCTCTAATGGGCCTGGAGTTCGAATTCCTTGACTTCTCCCAGCCTCAGAGCAAGTGCAACACAGCCCACGGCCATACAACCTTCCCTTTTAAGGACTCCTTAATATTCTTCAACTCTGGTCTGGTGAGATCAGATCTGGGGACAAAAAGGGAATTGAGTCTCCATGGCCAATTCACTCTTTGGCCTCCATGCTCTGAGGGACAGGAGGTTCCTATGTAAAGTGCTGTAGAAATCTGTCCACTAGGAACGAAACTGAGACACCAACTCCCCCCTCCCCAGCTCATTCCATACAGGTCTCTAAACAGTCCTCAGGCTGGGAAAGACTCAGGTGGGAAAGACTCTTGACCACTGCTGCCTTGGGCTGAGTGGTAACCAGGGCCCCAGTAGTAACAGGCCCATATTCCATCCCCACAATCCTGAGGCAGCCACTCCCCCAGGGATGTGACATCTCGAGGAAACACTTGAGGTCAGTCTTTCCCACTGAATGGACAATTCCAGAGTCTTCTGTACCAGGGTAAGAACCTCAGGATGAAGTTTATCTGAGAGATTTGTTTCCAAAATCCCCACACATGTTGCTGTGGAGATGCAGTGCTAAAATCATCTCCATGCTCTTCCCCAGCATTGCCAAGTATGTGTGGGAATGAGAGAGAGCCACGTACCTACTCAAGGTGTTTCTGACATCCTAGAGGGGAGAGAGAGGAGAGAGAGATTAAAAAAAATCTCAGTACCACCGGACACACACTTGGGATTCCAAGAAAGGGATTTTGCAAACACAAGGAAAATCAGCCCTGCCCTGGCCCCGGGGCCATGGTTTCACTGAGCTAATGGGGCTTTTCCATCTCTAATATCAATGTGTCTGTGAGTCTGCAAAGAACAATAGTCATTCACATTTCAGCAATGCACACATTGAGTTACACTGAGATCTCTGACTGCTGGACCGTGGTGCCCGTACTTCAGGAGCTCTCCTGTCCCTGTGTTGGGATTTGGGATGTTTCTAGCTCAGTCTCACCTGCAGGAATTCACTTGCTGGTTTCTGACACTTCCCCTCCATCTCACTGATCAGCTCACTGAGATGGGAAATCCCCTCTGAGAGTTTGGTGATATTTTCATTCTGTATCTTCACAATCTCCTTGTCCAGCTTTTCCAGCTGGGCCAGCAGGAGTTGCTCTTGTTCTTCCAGGAACTGCCGCAGTTGTTGAAATTCAGACACAATCTTCTGCCTCTCGGTTTCTGTCTGTTTCTAGAAGAAATAAGGAAAGGGCTGGTCAGGAACACGGATGGAGCCTGATGACCTTTCATACACTCTTACAAGAGAGAGTTTCTTTACAATCTCTAACACATCTGTGGAGAGACCAGGCCATGAGCCATCAGGCCTAGTGCTCAGAGCTGCAGTCAGAAGTCAGGAACTACAGCCGAAGTCAGAGCTGGAGTCAAAGTCAGGATCTCACCAAGGGTTGGGGCTACAGTCGAGCTCAGAAGTCATGCCAAAGGCTGAGCCAGAATCAGTGTCTGGAGTCACATGGGGGATCAGGACTGGAGTCGGAGTCAGGCAGCCACGCAAAGTGTCAAGCCAAAGTCAGACAGCAGTACTGCAGGTCAAACCTGAGTCAGGAACAACTCCAGGGCCAAGCCAGCGTCAGGGTCCAGTCTAGCAGCAGATCGGGAGTTCACTCAGTTGTTTGGACAACTTCCCGTGACTCCCGCTGGCGTAATTCATGCAGCCGAACGTCTGCTCCAATCAGGAGCTTCGTAGGCAGATCCGCTGGTGGGCCAGAGTTCCACTAGCCCCTCCCCCCCGGCTCTGGAGAGCGGTCGGGTTGTAATGAGAGTCTCTGTGGGCTGTGGTTCCAAACCCACCATTCTTCACATCCTGACACTTGACTCTACACTGTGATCACAAAGGAGAGGATTTTCTTACAGCTTCCCATTTGGGCCCAATCTCTCTGCAAGGGCTGTCTCCATGTCTACTGGGATATAGTCTGTGCGGTGTGGGAGAAATTTTGTGAAAGCCACAAGGGGTCGTAATTAACTCATTAATTAAATGCATCTTAGATCCTGCAGAAGACGCTGTTGTCCTTCTCCAGGGAGAGAACATTTGTGATATGCGCACGCCCACGCACACACACACACACACAGAGTGTCCCATAATCATGGAGAAACACACACAAGGCCACAGAGAAATCTACCAATAAACATCCCTCCCAGCTCCATGTCCCAGCAGGTGAAGAACAACAGGCACTGACCAGATACTCCCGGCTTCTGTCCTCTCCAGCCACTTTCAATCCCAGCAGCTTTTCTCTCTCTTCCCTCAGAGTCTTCAAATGGGCTTGTATTTTTTCCTGACAAACAGAAATGATTTGGTGGGTTTATTTTGAGGATTGTAGGGGGTAGATGAGGTGTTTTCCACCCAAAATTCTACATAACAGTCAGTCTTCCTAGATACCCTAGGTGGGTAAGGCAATACCTTCTGCTGGCCCAGCTCCTGTTGGCAAAAAAGTTACACACAACTCAGCTCTGGGGAACAAACTCTTTCTCAGGCCTGAAGAAGAGCTCTGTGTGAGCTTGAAAGCTTGTCGTTCACCATAGAAGTTGGCCAGAAGCAGATATTACTTCACCTACCTTGTCTCTCTAATATCCCGGGACCAACAACAATACTGTGTACAACAGTGGGTCTTTCTAGAGGTAGGACATCAGAGACACCAAGGAAATGAAACCTGATTTATAGAAATTGGGCAGGTTTTGTTTGAAGTTATTACATCCACTTTCTCCATTGAGTCGAACCAGTGGAAAACTGGTGTCCCATGGCGGTGAATCTATAAAGCCATTTTTGAGAAGACTTAACAAACAGTGATACCAACCCCAGAAGCCACCGGGGTAGCCATGTAGGCTGGGATGCTCAAAGGAGTCCATCTCCATTGGCTTTCAGCCCTGTACCCCTGGGGATGGGACGGGTTGGACAGCACTGATCTAAGGCCGAGGGCAAACCCCATTAGATGTGTTGATTTGTGTTAAGAACAGCTGGGGTTTGCCCTAGTGCTGTCCTAGTCCCTTTCCCTTGCAATGGCCTCTGGGTAGTGACCCCAAAGTCCCTAGCAAAGACCCCAGAAGCGGTGGATTCTGGCAGATTTCAAAGGGCTGCCTGGTGGGACTAACAGACCCACGTTGGCTGGTCCTTGCCCATGAACACACGAGAACAGGTCAGACTGGCACTGGTCCGCACTGCCCAGGGGTTAGTTTTGCTGAAGATAAGTCTGATCCCAGTGGCATGTGGCATGGACCTGCGCTGACTGGAGCCCTTGTGGGTGTGGACTGAAGGTGCTCGGAATCCCACACCATGTTCAGCCCAGTGATCTCCTCTAGTGCAGGCCGGCAGCATCTGAGTTTAACCCTCATGGAGTGGCACAGAGTTCAGAATCGCAGTGGGAAACCTCCTCTCCCTGCCGGGACTAGGACCTGTATCAAGGAGTCTTTTCCTTCTACTGTCTGCACTTCATCACTGCTCAGTGCTGCTGAAAGGGGCAGAGTAGCTAGTGGTTAAAGCACTGAACTGGGCCTTGGAAAACCAGGCTTTTATATCCAGCTCTGCCACTGATCTGCTGAGACACCTTGGACAAGTCACTTCCTCTCACTGTGCCTCAGTTTCCCCTCCCACCTTTTGTCTGTCTTGTCCAGTTAGACTGTAAATGGCTCGGGGCAGGGATTGGCCCTCACTGGGTTTTGTGCAAGGCCCCCACAATCGAGGTCAGATCTCATCTGGGGTCTCCAGGGGATGCAAATAACAATAAACACTGTGATACAAGCAGTAATACCAGCCACAGCTTGTAACTCCCCCATCAGCTTTCATGCAATGAAGGCTACACACAGCAGAATGACAGGGTCACACCATTAACCTGTAATTAACATCCAAAGTTATTACCCATTAGACTGGACAGCAACTCCCTACCTTGTACTCCTGGGCAGCTTCCTGTATGGGAACCACCCTGTGAGCGCGGTGAGCCCGGGATCTGTCGCACACCACACAGATGGGGGTTTGATCCTCTTCACAGAACAGTTTCAGAGCCTCCTGGTGTTCCCCACACACCCCGCCCCCTCCTGCTCCCTTTGCTGCCTGGAAACTCAGCTGCTTGGTGATTTCTACGACATTTGCCAGCTGCCTGTTGGGCCTGAGGTTTCTCTGTTGCACAGTTTCTCTGCACTGAGGGCAGGAGGCGGCTGTGTCGGGTCCCTCCCAGCACTGGGCGATGCAGGCTCTGCAGAAATTGTGCCCACACTCCAGAGTGACAGGGTCTGTGAAATACTCCAGACAGATGGGACATGTCGCTTCCTCCTGGAGACTTTCCATGGGGCTCGCTGCAGCCATGGCTCCCTCCGGGCAGTGGGACAGGGTAAGTTTCCGTTTCCTGAGTTCACCGCTATGCCCCGCCTGCAGCAGCAACTGGGTGTTTCCTTCTCTGAAAGTGACTCGTGCTGTTTGCTGAGCAGGAAGGACCCAACCAATTTCACCCCTGGAGGCTTTGGTAAAAAAATGTATCAGTTCTGGGGGGATCAGACAATATTTTGGTCAGACGAGAACTATTCAATGACACGAGACACTGAGATTCAAAAAGTTGAAGCTTTAGAACTGTTAAAATTGTCTGTGAGGAGCTAAATCTCCTCCCTCCCCCAGCAGCTCCCCCAGGGCAATGAGCCAGAGCCTCCCCCACCACCACAGGGACGGAGGCTGAGAGTCCATCTGCTGGCGGCTCAGGGGCCTGTGGAATGTGCTGGGATCTCAGCCTGGGCCCTAGGGGGGCAGGTGACCCTGTCACACAACCACACCCAGCAAGGCCTGCTCCCATTTTCTCCCTGTTTGTCCGTCCCAGCAGAGAGACCAGGGACTGCAGGGAGACCAAGCTCCTGTCCCCCAGGTGAGGGCTGGGGCCTAATGCCCGAGGGCAGCGGGCGTGCAGGGAGCTCGCACTTGGGGCCTTCAGGGTACGTGGTGTGGGATAAACAGAGACCTCTCAGGCCACTTCCCCATTGTGGCTGCAGGAGGGGATGTGGGGACAGACGGAGGAGGCCTGGGGCAGTCTGGGAAGCCGCCATCGGGGACACGGAGAGGGAATTCAGCTGTGGCGGGGAAGCCGTGCTGCGCAGAGATGCTGCTGCGGATGCAGCTAGTTACCCGGGTCCAGCGTTGCAGCAGGTTAACAACATGGTTACTAGACGTTGCAGCTCAGCGGAGTGAAGTGCTGCCCTTTTGCTGGTCTCCGTGTGGCTTGAGATTTGCAGGCATCCCTCAAACATCTTTCCCCTGCTGCTGTCTCAGGTACCTGGGTCTTCACTCAGCGTTGCAGAGCAGAGCAGATTCAGTGCTTTGGTACAGGGTTACGGAAAGGAAAGAGACTGGAATGGTACATATAGTACCTGTAATTTCTGTCCCCTGACTGTTGGATGTACCATGTGCAGCTGGTTACTTCGAGACATTCAGTCAGACAGCTGGGGTGGCCTTTTTCTGCTCTGCCCCTTTCGCGGTAAATGGTGAGTGTAACTTTACCCACTCCAGTCCCATTGGCATCACTGGGACACTGAGACCTTTCACGATCGGGACACTGAATCGTAAGCTTTTCGGGTCTGCTCAGAGCTCAGCACCATGGGGCCCTTGTCCTCCATAGACTATAATGAGAAGAGACACACAGGCATTGTATAGATGGGTAAACTGAGGCAGGGAGTGGGCTGGTTCAGTGGGCCCCCTATTCAGTGGTTACAAGGGCCAATGCAGACCTTAGCAGCAGCTAGGCAAGTCCTAAGCTGCAGCCAGAGCTGCATCCCTGGTTTAATGGTCCTAAGGGGCTTTTCCAGGGTGCAGAGTACAAGAGGTGCAGCTTCACCCTGGCCACACCCCTCTGTCCCTTTCCGCCCCTTCCTCCTCCAGCCTGTCTATGCCCCAACCCCACCCCCTCCTGCCCCTCCCAGGAGCACTCCCTGTGCCTGCAACTGGTGGGGAGGAGGCACAAACAGCCACGCTAGCCAGCACAGGAGCCAGAGCACAATGACGGGACTTTCCACGGGGCTCTCTGCAGCCATGGCTCCCTCCCTTTCCCCTGCTGCTGTCTTAGGCCTTGGCTACACTTGCGAGTTACAATGCAATAAAGGAGCCCTGGGCGCACTAGCTCACTACCCGTCCACATTGGCAAGGCACGTAGAGCGCTCTGCCCCAGGTGACCAACCCTCAGACCCGCCCTTTAAATTCTCTGGGAATTTTGAAAATCCCCTTCCTGTTTGCTCAGCCAGGCGTGGAGTTCTCTCAGCGAATCTTTCCAGGGGACCATGCCTCCACTTGCCAGGCAAGCCCCAGTATGGAGCAATGGCGAGCTGCTGGACCTCATCAGTGTTTGGGGGGAGGAAGCTGTCCAGTCCCAACTGCGCTCCAGCCGTAGGAATTACGAAACCTTCGGGCAGATATCAAGGGCCATGATGGAAATGGGCCATGATCGGGACGCGCTGCAGTGCAGGGTTAAAGTGAAGGTGTTCTGGAATGCCTACCGCAAAGCCCACGAGGCAAACAGCTGCCCCCAAGACCTGCCGTTTGTACAAAGAGCTGGATGCGATACTTGGGGGTGACCCCCCCTCCACTCCCAGGACCACCGTGGACACTTCAGAGCCAAGTTCAATCAGGCAGGGGGAGGAGGAGGAAGGCGGGAGCGAGGATGCTGAGGAGGAGGGAGACACCCCAGAATCCAGAGATGCATGCAGCCACAAGCAGTTCTCAAGCCAGGAGAAGGTAGCCAGTCACGGCGGCCGGTGCTTGGGGAAGGACAAACACCAGAGGAGGTTCCCAGTAAGCGGCTTTTCTTTTGGGAAGGAAGTTATTCGGTGCGGGCTCTTGGGGTGAGAAGGATTACGGCTGCATGCATGCTATTGTGTAGACTGTGCTTGCCCTTAAGTACGGGGGAATCATTGCTCTGTCTAGTGTGAACAATGCTGCCTCTGTTAAGTGTTGCATTTTGGCTTTACCGATGCAACCTTGAGATCTCAGCCGTCCATGTTATCACCAGCCGAAAGACTCCAAAGAACCAGAAAGAGGCCACGTAGAAGCAAGGAAGACATGTTGCATGAAGTAATGCAGCATTCAAGTAATGAGAATCAAAAAGTGTAGGAGTGGCGGGAGAGTGAAAGAAGGATCTGCCAGCAGAACGAGGAGGGCTGGCACAAAAGTGCGGTGCTCCGGCAGCAAAGCACGGATCGGCTGATAAGCACAACGGAGCACCAAGCAGACTGTATCCAGGCGCTTGTAGCCATGAAGGCGGAGCACTACTGTGCCCGCCCCCACCCCCTGCAGCCCTTGTCCCAAAACTCTCTCCCTTGTGCCCCCATGTCACCTCCAACCCATTTTCCCCAACATCCGGGTTCTTACCACCACCAGCTGCCTCCAACACCTGTAGCTTCACCACCTAGCCCTGAAAACTACGACCCCGACCCTCTGCACTCAACTCCCTCACCAGGCATTTCAGCCGGCCAGAAGTGCAGCACTCATTGCACAGCACTCCAGACAGGACATACGCAAATCTGTGATTGTACCGTTCCCCACCCCACCCCGTTGCCCTTTCTGTTTCCCAAGCAGGTGTGTTTATTTTCAATAAATGAATTTTCTTTTCAATAAATGGATTTTTTGGCTTTGAAAACATTCTTTACTATTCCATAAAGTAAAAGATACATTAACCCAGGAACTCAATAAGCACTGCAAGTCAGTGTAGCAAACACAGATTCCTACTAACATTGGAACCACTGCACTTCACTCCCGTACAGGGCACCAAACTGGTGGCTTTCAGCCTCAGATTGCTCCCTCAAGGCATCCCTAATCCTTTCAGCCCTGCACTGGGCCCCTCAAATAGCCCTGCTCTCTGGCTGTTCAAATTCAGCCTCCAGGTGTTGAAGCTCTGCGGTCCATGCCTGAGTAAATCTTTCACCCTTCCCTTTACAAATGTTATGGAGGGTACAGCACGCAGATATAACTACGGGGATGCTGTCATTGGCCAGGTCCAGCTTCCCATACAGAGAGTGCCAGCGGCCCTTTAAATGGCCAAAAGCACACTCCACAGTCATTCTGCACTGGCTCAGCCTGTTGTTGAAGCTCTCCTTGTTGCTGTCAAGGCTCCCTGTGTAGGGTTTCATGAGCCATGGCATTAACGGGTAAGCGGGGTCTCCAAGGATCGCAATGGGCATTTCGACTTCCCCTACGGTGATCTTCTGGTCTGGGAAAAAAGTCCCGGCTTGCAGCTTCCTGAATAGGCCAGTGTTCCAAAAGATGCGTGTGTCATGCACCTTTCCGAGCTAGGCTGCGTTAATGTCAATGAAACGCCGACAGTGATCCAGAGGCGCTTGGAGAACCACAGAGAAATACCCCTTCTGATTAATGTACTTGGAGGCTAGGTGGGCTGGTGCCAGAATTGGAGTATGTGTCCCACCTATCGCCCCTCCACTGTTAGGGAAACCCATTTTTGCAAAGCCAGTCACAATCTCATGCACGTTACCCAGAGTCACGGTTCTTCTGAGCAGGATGCGATCAATGGCCCTGCAAACTTGCATCAACACAATTCCAACGGTTGACTTTCCCACTCCAAACTGGTTAGCGACCAATCGGTATCTGTCTGGAGTTGCCAGCTTCCACATTGCAATAGCCACCTGCTTTTCCACCGTCAGGGCAGTGCTCAAACTCATCTCTTTGCGCCGCAGGGTGGGGGTGAGCTCCTCACACAGTCCTGTTGGAGACCCCAGGGCATGGCCACTAGTTAAGTTGAGGGGATGGAGGCCATAAGGGTCGAGGAAGTCTCCCTGCTGAAGGCCTAAGGGCTTCTTCTCAACCCCCTTAATAGAATTCAGGCCTGGCTGGTTTGAGTAAGCTCTTTTGCTCTTAAAACAATGTTGCAGTTATAGATAATGGCTTATAGTATAAGGTTTCCTGACGCCAAGTCAAAGATAACAGGAGAGACAGCTACAAGGCCAGACAGAATGTGCTGGTTGTTTAAGTTGCTAGGAATGCTTGTTAGAGGTTGCAGGAAATAAACATTGTTGTAACCCATATAAAAAAGGCAGAGTATTTGTGCAAAGTTTTGATTGGCTGATGTGTAGTGCAGTAGCATTAAGAAATATAAAAGTGTGTGTAATAACCTGCTCTGATGTGCAGGATTTGAGATTCTATTCTCCCTGTACCTTTTTTGCAGCTACAAATAAACTATTCTGCTTCTCCACCTCGTTGTGATTATTGGATGACGCACACCGGGTAACGACCCCTGCTGTTGTTCGCCTCTGGCACTGGGTGCCGGCAACAGTCCCATGAAATTGGCTTTTCTCATCCAAAAGTTCTGCAGCCACTGCTCGTCATCCCAGACTTGCATGACGATGTGATTCCCACCACTCACTGCTTCTTTCCCGAGCCCAAAAGCGGCGTTCCACGGGGGTGAGCACGTCCGTGAATGTCACAAGCAATCTCGTGTCGTATGCGTTACTCGAGTCAAGACTCCTCACTGTCCGTTTGGATCTTAAGGAGTAACTCAACTGCCAAACGTGACGTACTGGTGAGACTCGTCAGCATATTCCCCAGCAGTTCGGGCTCCATTCTCGCAGACCGAAAGGGAAGACACAGTGCGCAGTACAAAAAACTTTGAAAGATGGCGCCAAATATGGACGGAAGCACTGGGATTACTGGGATGCGAACTGATGCATCACGGGGCATTGGGACAGGACCCAGAATGCCCCCCCGCCCCCTTCCCACAAGCCACAGCGCCAGAATGGGAAGAGGTGCTTTGTGGGATAGCTGCCCATAATGCACCGCTCCCAATGCCGCTGCAAGTGCCCCAAACGTGGCCTCGCCAGTGCGCTGTCAGCTGTCAGTGTGGACACACGGCAGTGCTTTCCCTCCTGCGCTCTCCGAGGGCTGGTTTAACTCCAAGTGCTCTACGTCTGCAAGTGTAGCCAAGCCCTTCGGCGCTTGAGCCACCTGACGTCAGGTGGTGGGTTCCCGTCTGTGGGTGGCTAAGCAGACATAGAGGCCCCTCTGCAGCCCTGTTTTAGGCACCTGTCTGTGAGAGGGGCCAGGGCTTAGGACACCCCTCCCTTGTCGCCTCTCCCACTGGCTAGCTTTGGACTTGTCTCCACTTACACTTTATAGCGCTCTAACTTGCTGTCTCAGGGGTGTGAAAATTCACCCCCCTGAGCACAGCAAGTCTGAGCGCGTTAAAGCGCTAGTGTAGACAGGCACCCAGCACTGGGAGCCGCGCTCCCGGTGCTCATCCCCTCGTGGAGGCAGATTACCAGGCGCGCTGGGAGAGCTCTCTCCCTGGGCTTGCGTGCGACCACACTCACACTGCAAAGCGCTGCTGCGGGAGCGCTCCCACGACAGCGCTTTGAAGTTTCCAGTGTAGCCATTTCCCCAGATGGCTCCCTGCCGAGTGAGCTGGGTTTTGTGAATCTTATTGTCAGGTGCCTGTGATGCCCATGCATGGTACAGGGAGTTTAGGCCCCTAACTCAGCTTTGCAGAATTGCAGTCTATGATTTTCTCATTGCCTACAAATTAAGCATGAAGTGATGTTCAGCATTGCAACCCCAAGTCATGGATTGCCCCCTGTGCAACCAGTCTCCTCTCCGCAGAGCACAGCTGAGCAATTCCTGATTGACACGGGTGTGGACAGGAGAGAGACAGAGCACAGGCTGGAGAGTGACACATCCCAGTAAAAACCAGACTCTCCTCCTAGAGGCGCGATATTCCCTCTGGGGGGGACACAACCAACTCAGGCAGCAAATCCCACGGCTCTGCCCCCGACAACTGCAGCTGGGACAGGAAAGTGGAACAAAGAAGAAGAATTGTTTGTCATGTTTTATTTACAGTAATTACTAACGGTGGTAAGTAAAGGGAGCTGAGAAGGACCCTTAATAACCACAGCATGGCAAGCAGATCCCCAGCTACTGAGAACAGTTTTCTTAATAAGAAAAGGAGTACTTGTGGCACCTTAGAGACTAACCAATTTATTTGAGCATGAGCTTTCACGAAAGCTCATGCTCAAATAAATTGGTTAGTCTCTAAGGTGCCACAAGTACTCCTTTTCTTTTTGCGAATACAGACTAACACGGCTGTTCCTCTGAAACCTGTCAGTTTTCTTAATGGCACTAAAATAGCACCAATGGCCAGGAATTAATACAGGGAATTAATGAGTTAGTCTCACTTTCAGTCAGATGTCATAAATCTCTCTGTTTCCTTCCCTTCCATACTTTCCTTTTCTGTTCATTTTTCTAACCCACCCTTCTGATCCCTCTTTATTTTCCTGTGTTTCTCCCACTCTCCTCCCATCCCTGTTACAGATCAGCCCCCATGGCTGCTCCATTCCACCCCCCTCCACCCTCAATTTTATCCCTTCCCCTCTTGCTGCCCCCAGGCTGGTTCCCCTGTCAGGGATAGGTTTCAGAGTAGCAGCCATGTTAGTCTGTATTCGCAAAAAGAAAAGGAGGACTTGTGGCACCTTAGAGACTAACGAATTTATTTAAGCATAAGCTTTCGTGAGCTACAGCTCACTTCATCGGATGCATAAAATGGAAAATACAGTGAGGAGGTTTCTATACACACAGACCATGAAAAAATGGGTGTTTATCACTTC
Source organism: Caretta caretta (assembly GCF_965140235.1). NCBI lineage: Eukaryota > Metazoa > Chordata > Testudines > Cheloniidae > Caretta > Caretta caretta. Next base: position 43,912,708 of record NC_134219.1, read on the forward strand.
AAAATGTTTTCTGTCCCCTCACCCCACTCTCCTGCTGGTAAGAGCTTATCTACAGTGATCACTCTCGTTACAATGTGTATGATAATCAAGGTGGGCCATTTCCAGCACAAATCCAGGGTTTAACAAGAACGTCTGAGGAAGGGGGGGGGGGGGAGGAATAAACAAGGGGAAATAGGTTACTTTGTATAATGACTCAACCACTCCCAGTCTCTATTCAAGCCTAAATTAATTGTATCCAATTTGCAAGTTAATTCTAATTCAGCAGTCTCTCCTTGGAGTCTGTTCATGAAGCTTTTTTGTTGAAGAATACTCACTTTCAGGTCAGAAATTGAGTGACCAGAGAGATTGAAGTGTTCTCCAACTGGTTTTTGAATGTTATAATTCTTGACGTCTGATTTGTGTCCATTTATTCTTTTACGTAGAGACTGTCCAGTTTGACAAATGTCCATGGCAGAGAGGCATTGCTGGCACATGATGGCATATATCACATTGATAGATGTGCAGGTGAACGAGCCTCTGACAGTGTGGCTGATGTTATTAGGCCCTGTGATGGTGTCCCCTGAATAAATATGTGGGCACAGTTGGCAACGGGCTTTGTTGCAAGGATAGGATCCTGGGTTAGTGGTTCTGTTGTGTGGTGTGTGGTTGCTGGTGAGTATTTGCTTCAGGTTGGGGGCTGTCTGTAGGCAAGGACTGGCCTGTCTCCCAAGATTTGTGAGAGTGATGGGTCGTCCTTCAGGATAGGTTGTAGATCCTTGATGATGCGCTAGAGAGGTTTTAGTTGGGAGCTGAAGGTGATGACTCGTGGTGTTCTGTTATTTTCTTTGTTGGGCCTGTCCTGTAGTAGGTGGCTTCTGGGCACTCTCCTGGCTTTGTCACTCTGTACCCAGAAGTCACCTACTACGGGGGGCTGCAGGCAAGGTTCCTCCACCTCCCAGCAATGTCTCCACACGGTGAATCCCTCACAGCCCAGCACACAGGGCTCAGTGTCAAATCTCTCAGGGTTGTTGGGCAGTCGCTGTCGTGTGTCTCCCCATCTCACACCTTTCCCATCCTCATACAGGACTAGTTGGGGATGAGCCGTGTCTGGATCCAGAGTCACATTCGCTGGGGAGAGAGAATCAGAGCGTTAGGGGCAGAGCTCGGCCCTGGGGGAGGCCGGGGCCGTTTCTCTCACTCTCCCCAGCAGCCCTGTTCTGGCTGGGACAGGCCTGGATCGCAGGGAGCTGCCTCTGTCCTGGGCACCTGAGACTGAGCAGAGATGTCACTGCACTTCCTCAGTCTCTGTAAGGAGACCCACTTCATTAATTTCCCATTTGCTTGCATAAGCATCAGCTCCCAGCTACCCCTGTTCATTCTGCTCCATTCCCAGTAGGAGAGACACACCAGGAAAGGATTTAGTGGGGAGGGAGCAGAGGAAGCAGGTACAGTTTTGAAGCCCAGAGGAAATCTCCCTCCTCTAATGCAGTCTCCATTCCCAGGGCTGGGAACAGAGAGGAAGGTGCAGCATTGGGGAAGAGCTGATTAACACCAGAGAGTAGGAGGTGGCATTCAGTGAGGTAGCCCCATCCCCAGTCCAGAGAGAAGGGAGGAGCTGGCAGCATCAGAGGGAGAGCATCTCCCCAATCCAGGAAGCAGGGAGCAGCTCCAATGGGAGAGCCGAGCCCTTCCCAGAGGAAAGGCAGGATGTGGGAGAAGAGCAATGGGGAGACCCCCTGCACCGCGGTAAAGCAGAGGGATGTGTCAGTCCTCAGGGCATTGAGCTCTGTTCGGGTGCTGCTTAGGGAGAGTGTTTCTGTTCATTAGCATGGGCATGAACTCAGCACTCAGGTTGGTGTCAGGATTATTTGTGTGATGTCAGCTTGGGATCTCCCCAGTGTTCCGGCACCTTGGCAGAAGTTGGGGAGGGGGGGTACTGGTTCCCACCACCTGTGGCCCTGCCCTCTCCCTGGCCCTGCCCCACTCTTCATCTTCCCGCCTAGGTCCTACCCCTGGCCAGGCTGGGAGCCTTGGCCACTCTGGAGAGCCCCTGACCCTCCACCTTCCCATGTCCCCACTCTCCGGCGTGCACCACCCAGGGCAGGGGGAGGGTCCGGGGGGAAGAGGAGCAGGGGTGGGGCCACTGAGAGGGAGAAGCACCAGGAAGAAGCTGCACTACACAGGGCGCAGTTGATCAGCCGCCCCTCCATGAAGTACAGCCAACGCTGCGATGCGCCACGCCTGCCCAAGGCTTGCAGTGTGGGGGGCCAACAGGGCCCCTGCCCCCAAACTATGCCCATGTTGAAAGAGGGTGAGCTTGGCCCTCTGGCCCCCCATGTTCCAGTGCCCCTGGATCTCCTCACTGTGAATAGGTTATTTTTAGGGCTGTGTGTGTTGATTTGGTTGGTAACTTTCGTTACAATCTCATGAAGATGTTTTGACTGGAATTTTCTCCTAATGTAAAGACAATCTCCAGCTGCAAACTCACCCTGTCTGTGTGCTCCTAGGGATTCCAGTGCAGACGGCAGAGTGTCTGGCGGGGAAAAGGAGAAAAGAGACGAGATTTCAGACTTTCGTATTTCTAACAGCGTCCCCACTCTGAACGCATAAAACGGTGTTTTCATCATGACAGAGAAACAGATCGAGAGGCCCAGAGACACACTCAGGCATTTCATAGAAACTAACTGAAACCTTCTATTTCCTCTCTCATTCAACCATCTCCCAGCAACGGAACCAACGTCCTTTCAGCCTCACAACCATCCCAGGACACACAATCTGTAAGAGAGATTTACTTTTCCCCTCCTCATCCCCTCCCACCCTTCAAACTCCAGTTGGTTTGTCTCATTCACTCACTGCCTTTCCTCATAACCTAGACCCAGATCATACAGAGACTTTGGCTGAAAAGTAACTTTAGCCACTTTGGTCCCTTTGGCCAGGGTCAGGCAGCATCATGTTGTGCGACGTACACTTGACAAAATTACCGGAGTGGGTGGCGGACAGTGGCGGGGGGTTATGTCATTCAGTCATCATTCAACCAGTAAAATAACGCACAATTTTCCACACTGAAAACCCCATAACCTAGCTCGTTAATAAATAATGACCAATAATAATAGTAATAAATTCAACTCAGGTGAGTGTTTTTGAATAACCCTCACTGCCGCAGTCAATATTTTTTTTGTGGGATGGCAGCATTGAAATAAATATTTCTCCTAAAACCATATTTCAGTGCATTGTTGTCACTAGTCTTTCATTTTTCTTGTTTAAATAATATGTCTGATGGGAGGATGAGTGTCTCTGTGTGTGTGTGTCCCACCTCTACACCGCTTACCCCATGTCTCTCCCCTGTCTGCATCCCTTACATGGGAGATCCCCCATCATGTCACAGGATGTGGGAAGCAGAGGAGGGGGGTCTCTCAGTGGAGCAGGGTTTCCCATCACCTCACTGTGACTAGAGCACCCCTCTCCAGGCAGGGGTGATCCCAGGGTCGATGGGAACCTCCTCTGTCTCCTGACCAGGACAAAGGGACAAGCTCTGGCTGTGGGCGGGGGTCTGTTGTGAGCAGAGGCCAGAGTGGAACAAATTCTTTGGTGGGGGGACTCACCTCTGGTGGCTCCCAGAAGTGGCTTCCCACTGTCCCTCATCCCTGCTGCTCCTGGGAAGCTAGGCTGAGGGGGTCTGTGCAGATGGGGGAGGAGTACCAATGAGGGGCTAGTGCTGGCTGTGGGGAGCTGTGCAATATGGAGGTGGCCCTGAAGGGCTGGAGTCAGGCTGAGGGGGGCTGTGCAGTAGGGGGCGGCACTGAAGGGCTGGAGAGAGCTCAGCTGAGGGGGGCTGTGCAGTAGTGTCGCACTGAGGGGCTGGAACCAGGCTGAGGGGGGCTGTGCAGTGGGGTGAGGCACTGAGGGGCTGGAGCTAGGCTGAGGGGGGCTGTGCATCCAGCCACAGAGAAGTTAGCAAAGTCCAATACCCCCTGTGTGGAGACAAGGGGGAAAGTGGAGTGTGCATAATCAGTGGTAATAAACCAATCAGAGAAGAGAACAAGAACATGAAAATAACTTGAACAAAAGAAGCCCTGCCAATGATGTGTTCATGCATGTGTAGTGTGTGACCTATAAAAGGTACTTAATATTCATACCACTCAAAGGTGATTGGAAAAGAACTAGTAAATATGCAATTTGGAGGTGTCTAATATTCCAGACATTGTAAGGGGTAATTAGAGCTTCCTAGGAGAAATTCCCCCGTGATCCACCTATGCCCCAGGAGAAGGGAACTGACCAGCACTTCTTTCTATATGCGATGGCTAGTAACAAATATCCCAATGGCTGGTGATGGGGCACAAGTCGGGGAGTGCTCTGAGTTAGAGAGAAATCTTTCCCAGGTGCCTGGCTGTTGGGTCTTCTGAAATGCTCAGTCTCCAACTGACTACCATATTTGGGATAGGGAAGGAATTTTCCACCAAATCAAATTGCCAGAGACTCTGGGGTTTATTTTTTCTTCCTCTGCCATATGGGGCACGTATCATTTACCGATGTTAAACTAGAAGAAAGGTGGATTCTCTGTAACTTGAAGTCTTTAAATCATTATATGAGGGCTTCAGTAATTCAGCCAGAGTTTACGGGTAAATTGCAGGAGTGGGTGGGGAGGTTCTGTGGCCTGCAATGTACAGGAGGTCAGAGTAGATGGATCATGATGGTCCCTTCTGACCTTAAAGTCGATGAGTCATTTCTTACTTTGTAACTGTCATTGAAAAGCATGTTTCTGGTGCAAACAAAGGTTTGAATTAATCAACCTGAGTGTCTTGGACCCAAATGTCTGGCCATCTCACCCAACAATTAAATAGAAGCATCATCTAAGTGTGAACCAATTGACCAGCACCATTCTCTTCCCACAGTCTCAGAGGCTCTTCCCAATTTCCATTCCTAAATCCCTTCTGGGTACCTTTGAACTTCCTCAGAGTCTCCATTAGCACAATAGTTTTCTGGGAGAAATCGCTGACTTCCTCTTCCAGTTCAGGAGAAATCTCCTCTGGCTGCTGGAACTTCCCCTTCTCACACCTGGAGAGAAACAATTTCACGTGATTATATTTCATTGTGTGACTCATGATAAGTTCTGGCTAGCGAGTCGCTGCTATAATGGGCCTGGAGTTCGAATTCCTCGACTTCTCCCAGCCTCAGAGCAGGTGCAACACAGCCCATGGCCGTACAACCTTCCCTTCTGAGGACTCCTTAATATTCTTCAGCTCTGGTCTGGTGAGCTCAGCTCTGGGAACAAAAGGGGAATTGAGTCTCCATGGCCAATTCACTCCTTGGCCTCCATGCTCTGAGGGACAGGAGGTTCCGATGTAAAGTGCTGTAGAAATCTGTCCACTAGAAACTAAACTGAGACACCAACTGCCCCCTCCCCAGCTCATTCCACACAGGTCTCCAAACTGTCCTCAGGCCGGGAAAGACTCAGATGGGAAAGACTCTTGACCACTGCTGCCTTGGGCTGAATGGTAACCAGGGCCCCAGTAGTGACAGGCCCATATTCCATCCCCACAATCCTGAGGCAGCCACTCCCCCAGGGATGTGACATCTCGAGGAAACACTTGAGGTCAGTCTTTCCCACTGAATGGACAATTCCAGACTCTTCTGTACCAGGGTGAGAACCTCAGGATGAAGTTTATCTGAGAGATTTGTATCCAAAATCCCACACATGTTGCTGTGGAGATGTGGTGCAAACGTCATCTCCATGCTCTTCCCCAGCATTGCCAAGTATGTGTGGGAGTGAGAGAGAGCCACGTACCTACTCAAGGTGCTTCTGACATCCTAGAGGGGAGAGAGAGGAGAGAGAGATTAAAAAAAATCTCAGTACCACCTCACACTCACTTGGGATTCCAGGAAAGGGGTTTTGCAAATACAGGGAAAATCAGCCCTGCCCTGGCCCCGGGGCCATGGTTTCACTGAGCTAATGGGGCTTTTCCAGCTCTAATATCAATGTGTCTGTGAGTCTGCAAAGAACAATAGTCATTCACATTTCAGCAATGCACACACTGAGTTACACTGAGATCTCTGACTGCTGGACCCCGGAGCCCGTACTTCTTGTCCCTGTGTCGGGATTTGGGATGTTTCTAGCTCAGTCTCACCTGCAGGAATTCACTTGCTGGTTTCTGACACTTCCCCTCCATCTCACTGATCAGCTCACTGAGACGGGAAATCCCCTCTGAGAGTTTGGAGATATTTTCATTCTGTATCTTCACAATCTCCTTGTCCAGCTTTTCCAGCTGGGCCAGCAGGAGTCGCTCTTGTTCTTCCAGGAACTGCCGCAGTTGTTGAAATTCAGACACAATCTCCTGCCTCTCGGTTTCTGTCTGTTTCTAGAAGAAATAAGGAAAGGGCTGGTCAGGAACACGGATGGAGCCTGATGACCTTTCATACACTCTTACAAGAGAGAGTTTCTTTACAATCTCTAACACATCTGTGGAGAGACCAAGCCATGAGCCATCAGGCCTAGTGCTCAGAGCTGCAGTCAGAAGTCAGGAACTACAGCCAAAGTCAGAGCTGGAGTCAAAGTCAGGATCTCACCAAGGGTTGGGGCTACAGTCGAGCTCAGAAGTCATGCCAAAGGCTGAGCCAGAATCAGTGTCTGGAGTCACACGGGGGATCAGGACTGGAGTCGGAGTCAGGCAGCCACGCAAAGTGTCAAGCCAAAGTCAGACAGCAGTACTGCAGGTCAAACCTGAGTCAGGAACAACTCCAGGGCCAAGCCAGCGTCAGGGTCCAGTCCAGCAGCAGATCGGGAGTTCACTCAGTTGTTTGGACAACTTCCCGTGACTCCCGCTGGCGTAATTCATGCAGCCGAACGTCTGCTCCAATCAGGAGCTTCGTAGGCAGATCCGCTGGTGGGCCAGAGTTCCACTAGCCCCTCCCCCACTGGCTCTGGAGAGCGGTCGGGTTGTAATGAGAGTCTCTGTGGACTGAGGTTCCAAACCCACCATTCTTCACATCCTGACACTTGACTCGACACTGTGATCACAAAGGAGAGGATTTTCTTACAGCTTCCCATCTGGGCCCAATCTCTCTGCAAGGGCTGTCTCCGTGTCTACTGGGATATAGTCAGTGCGGTTTGGGAGAAATTTTGTGAAAGCCACAAGGGGTAGTAATTAACTCATTAATTAAATGCATCTTAGATCCTGCAGAAGACGCTGTTGTCCTTCTCCAGGGAGAGAACATTTGGGATATGCGCACGCCCACGCACACACACACACACACACACGGAGTATCCCATAATCATGGAAAAACACACACAAGGCCACAGAGAAATCTACCAATAAACATCCCTCCCAGCTCCATGTCCCAGCAGGTGAAGAACAACAGGCACCGACCAGATACTCCCGGCTTCTCTCCTCTCCAGCCACTTTCAATCCCAGCAGCTTTTCTCTCTCTTCCCTCAGAGTCTTCAAATGGGCTTGTATTTTTTCCTGACAAACAGAAATGATTTGGTGGGTTTATTTTGAGGATTGCTGGGGGGTGGATGAGGTGTTTTCCACCCAAAATTCTACATAACAGTCAGTCTTCCTAGATACCCTAGGTGGGTAAGGCAATACCTTCCGCTGGCCCAGCTCCTGTTGGCAAAAAAGTTACACACAACTCAGCTCTGGGGAACATACTCTTTCCCAGGCCTGAAGAAGAGCTCTGTGTGAGCTTGAAAGCTTCTCGTTCACCACAGAAGTTGGCCATGAGGAGATATTACTTCACCTACCTTGTCTCTCTAATATCCCGGGACCAACAACAATACTCTGTACAACAGTGGGTCTTTCTAGAGGTAGGACATCAGAGACACCAAGGAAATGAAACCTGATTTATGGAAATTGGGCGGGTTTTGTTTGAAGTTATTACATCCACTTTCTCCATTGAGTCGAACCAGTGGAAAACTGGTGTCCCATGGCGGTGAATCTATAAAGCCATTTTTGAGAAGACTTAACAAACAGTGATACCAACCCCAGAAGCCACCGGGGTAGCCATGTAGGCTGGGATGCTCAAAGGAGTCCATCTCCATTGGCTTTCAGCCCTGTACCCCTGGGGATGGGACGGGTTGGACAGCACTGATCTAAGGCCGAGGGCAAACCCCATTAGATGTGTTGATTTGTGTTAAGAACAGCTGGGGTTTGCCCTAGTGCTGTCCTAGTCCCTTTCCCTTGCAATGGCCTCTGGGTAGTGACCCCAAAGTCCCTAGCAAAGACCCCAGAAGCGGTGGATTCTGGCAGATTTCAAATGGCTGCCTGGTGGGACTAACGGACCCACGTTGGCTGATCCTTGCCCATGAACACACGAGAACAGGTCAGAGTGGCACTGGTCCGCACTGCCCAGGGGTTAGTTTTGCTGAAGATAAGTCTGATCCCAGTGGCATGTGGCATGGACCTGCACTGACTGGAGCCCTTGTGGGTGTGGACTGAAGGTGCTCGGGGTCCCACACCATGTTCAGCCCAGTGATCTCCTCTAGTGCAGGCCGGCAGCATCTGAGTTTAACCCTCATGGAGCGGCACAGAGTTCAGAATCGCAGTGGGAAACCTCCTCTCCCTGCCGGGACTAGGACCTGTATCAAGGTGTCTTTTCCTTCTACTGTCTGCACTTCATCACTGCTCAGTGCTGCTGAAAGGGGCAGAGTAGCTAGTGGTTAGAGCACTGAACTGGGCCTTGGAAAACCAGGTTTTTATATCCAGCTCTGCCACTGATCTGCTGAGTCACCTTGGACAAGTCACTTCCTCTCACTATGCCTCAGTTTCCCCTCCCACCTTTTGTCTGTCTTGTCCAGTTAGACTGTAAATGGCTCGGGGCAGGGATTGGCCCTCACTGGGTTTTGTGCAAGGCCCCCACAATCGAGGTCAGATCTTATCTAGGGTCTCCAGGGGATGCAAATAACAATAAACACTGTGATACAACCAGTAATACCAGCCACAGCTTGTAACTCCCCCCATCAGCTTTCATGCAATGAAGGCTACACACAGCTGAATGACAGGGTCACACCATTAAGCTGTAATTAACATCCAAAGTTATTACCCATTAGACTGGACAGCAACTCCCTACCTTGTACTCCTGGGCAGCTTCCTGTATGGGAACCACCCTGTGAATGCGGTGAGCCCGGGATCTGTCGCACACCACACAGATGGGGTTTGATCCTCTTCACAGAACAGTTTCAGAGCCTCCTGGTGTTCCCCACACACCCCGCCCGCTCCTGCTCCCTTCGCTGCCTGGAAACTCAGCTGCTTGGTGATTTCTACGACATTTGCCAGCTGCCTGTTGGGCCTGAGGTTTCTCGGTTGCACAGTTTCTCTGCACTGAGGGCAGGAGGCGGCTGTGTCGGGTCCCTCCCAGCACTGGGCGATGCAGGCTCTGCAGAAATTGTGCCCACACTCCAGAGTGACAGGGTCTGTGAAATACTCCAGACAGATGGGACATGTCGCTTCCTCCTGGAGACTTTCCATGGGGCTCGCTGCAGCCATGGCTCCCTCTGGGCAGTGGGACAGGATAAGTTTCCGTTTCCTGAGTTCACACTATGCCCCGCCTGCTGCAGCAACTGGGTGTTTCCTTCTCTGAAAGTGACTCGTGCTGTTTGCTGAGCAGGAAGGACCCAACCAATTTCACCCCTGGAGGCTTTGGTAAAAAAATGTATCAGTTCTGGGGGGATCAGACAATATTTTGGTCAGACGAGAACTATTCAATGACACGAGACACTGAGATTCAAAAAGTTGAAGCTTTAGAACTGTTAAAATTGTCTGTGAGGAGCTAAATCTCCTCCCTCCCGCAGCAGCTCCCCCAGGGCAATGAGCCAGAGCCTCCCCCACCACCACAGGGACGGAGGCTGAGAGTCCATCTGCTGGCGGCTCAGGGGCCTGTGGAATGTGCTGGGATCTCAGCCTGGGCCCTAGGGGGGCAGGTGGCCCTGAGTGTAACACAACCACACCCAGCAAGGCCTGCTCCCATTTTCTCCCTGTTTGTCCGTCCCAGCAGAGAGACCAGGGACTGCAGGGAGACCAAGCTCCTGTCCCCCACGTGAGGGCTGGGGCCTAATGCCCGAGGGCAGCGGGCGTGCAGGGAGCTCGCACTAGGGGCCTTCAGGGTACGTGGTGTGGGATAAACAGAGACCTCTCAGGCCACTTCCCCATTGTGGCTGCAGGAGGGGATGTGGGGACAGACGGAGGAGGCCTGGGGCAGTCTGGGAAGCCGCCATCGGGGACACGGAGAGGGAATTCAGCTGTGGCGGGGAAGCCGTGCTGCGCAGAGATGCTGCTGCGGATGCAGCTAGTTACCCGGGTCCAGCGTTGCAGCAGGTTAACAACATGGTTACTAGACGTTGCAGCTCAGCGGAGTGAAGTGCTGCCCTTTTGCTGGTCTCCGTGTGGCTTGAGATTTGCAGGCATCCCTCAAACATCTTTCCCCTGCTGCTGTCTCAGGTACCTGGGTCTTCACTCAGCGTTGCAGAGCAGAGCAGATTCAGTGCTTTGGTACAGGGTTACGGAAAGGAAAGAGACTGGAATGGTACATATAGTACCTGTAATTTCTGTCCCCTGACTGTTGGATGTACCATGTGCAGCTGGTTACTTCGAGACATTCAGTCAGACAGCTGGGGTGGCCTTTTTCTGCTCTGCCCCTTTCGCGGTAAATGGTGAGTGTAACTTTACCCACTCCAGTCCCATTGGCATCACTGGGACACTGAGACCTTTCACGATCGGGACACTGAATCGTAAGCTTTTCGGGTCTGCTCAGAGCTCAGCACCATGGGGCCCTTGTCCTCCATAGACTATAATGAGAAGAGACACACAGGCATTGTATAGATGGGTAAACTGAGGCAGGGAGTGGGCTGGTTCAGTGGGCCCCCTATTCAGTGGTTACAAGGGCCAATGCAGACCTTAGCAGCAGCTAGGCAAGTCCTAAGCTGCAGCCAGAGCTGCATCCCTGGTTTAATGGTCCTAAGGGGCTTTTCCAGGGTGCAGAGTACAAGAGGTGCAGCTTCACCCTGGCCACACCCCTCTGTCCCTTTCCGCCCCTTCCTCCTCCAGCCTGTCTATGCCCCAACCCCACCCCCTCCTGCCCCTCCCAGGAGCACTCCCTGTGCCTGCAACTGGTGGGGAGGAGGCACAAACAGCCACGCTAGCCAGCACAGGAGCCAGAGCACAATGACGGGACTTTCCACGGGGCTCTCTGCAGCCATGGCTCCCTCCCTTTCCCCTGCTGCTGTCTTAGGCCTTGGCTACACTTGCGAGTTACAATGCAATAAAGGAGCCCTGGGCGCACTAGCTCACTACCCGTCCACATTGGCAAGGCACGTAGAGCGCTCTGCCCCAGGTGACCAACCCTCAGACCCGCCCTTTAAATTCTCTGGGAATTTTGAAAATCCCCTTCCTGTTTGCTCAGCCAGGCGTGGAGTTCTCTCAGCGAATCTTTCCAGGGGACCATGCCTCCACTTGCCAGGCAAGCCCCAGTATGGAGCAATGGCGAGCTGCTGGACCTCATCAGTGTTTGGGGGGAGGAAGCTGTCCAGTCCCAACTGCGCTCCAGCCGTAGGAATTACGAAACCTTCGGGCAGATATCAAGGGCCATGATGGAAATGGGCCATGATCGGGACGCGCTGCAGTGCAGGGTTAAAGTGAAGGTGTTCTGGAATGCCTACCGCAAAGCCCACGAGGCAAACAGCTGCCCCCAAGACCTGCCGTTTGTACAAAGAGCTGGATGCGATACTTGGGGGTGACCCCCCCCTCCACTCCCAGGACCACCGTGGACACTTCAGAGCCAAGTTCAATCAGGCAGGGGGAGGAGGAGGAAGGCGGGAGCGAGGATGCTGAGGAGGAGGGAGACACCCAAGAATCCAGAGATGCATGCAGCCACAAGCAGTTCTCAAGCCAGGAGAAGGTAGCCAGTCACGGCGGCCGGTGCTTGGGGAAGGACAAACACCAGAGGAGGTTCCCAGTAAGCGGCTTTTCTTTTGGGAAGGAAGTTATTCGGTGCGGGCTCTTGGGGTGAGAAGGATTACGGCTGCATGCATGCTATTGTGTAGACTGTGCTTGCCCTTAAGTACGGGGGAATCATTGCTCTGTCTAGTGTGAACAATGCTGCCTCTGTTAAGTGTTGCATTTTGGCTTTACCGATGCAACCTTGAGATCTCAGCCGTCCATGTTATCACCAGCCGAAAGACTCCAAAGAACCAGAAAGAGGCCACGTAGAAGCAAGGAAGACATGTTGCATGAAGTAATGCAGCATTCAAGTAATGAGAATCAAAAAGTGTAGGAGTGGCGGGAGAGTGAAAGAAGGATCCGCCAGCAGAACGAGGAGGGCTGGCACAAAAGCGCGGTGCTCCGGCAGCAAAGCACGGATCGGCTGATAAGCACAACGGAGCACCAAGCAGACTCTATCCAGGCGCTTGTAGCCATGAAGGCGGAGCACTACTGTGCCCACCCCCACCCCCTGCAGCCCTTGTCCCAAAACTCTCTCCCTTGTGCCCCCATGTCACCTCCAACCCATTTTCCCCAACATCCGGGTTCTTACCACCACCAGCTGCCTCCAACACCTGTAGCTTCACCACCTAGCCCTGAAAACTACGACCCCGACCCTCTGCACTCAACTCCCTCACCAGGCATTTCAGCCGGCCAGAAGTGCAGCACTCATTGCACAGCACTCCAGACAGGACATACGCAAATCTGTGATTGTACCGTTCCCCACCCCACCCCCTTGCCCTTTCTGTTTCCCAAGCAGGTGTGTTTATTTTCAATAAATGAATTTTCTTTTCAATAAATGGATTTTTTGGCTTTGAAAACATTCTTTACTATTCCATAAAGTAAAAGATACATTAACCCAGGAACTCAATAAGCACTGCAAGTCAGTGTAGCAAACACAGATTCCTACTAACATTGGAACCACTGCACTTCACTCCCGTACAGGGCACCAAACTGGTGGCTTTCAGCCTCAGATTGCTCCCTCAAGGCATCCCTAATCCTTTCAGCCCTGCACTGGGCCCCTCAAATAGCCCTGCTCTCTGGCTGTTCAAATTCAGCCTCCAGGTGTTGAAGCTCTGCGGTCCATGCCTGAGTAAATCTTTCACCCTTCCCTTTACAAATGTTATGGAGGGTACAGCACGCAGATATAACTACGGGGATGCTGTCATTGGCCAGGTCCAGCTTCCCATACAGAGAGTGCCAGCGGCCCTTTAAATGGCCAAAAGCACACTCCACAGTCATTCTGCACTGGCTCAGCCTGTTGTTGAAGCTCTCCTTGTTGCTGTCAAGGCTCCCTGTGTAGGGTTTCATGAGCCATGGCATTAACGGGTAAGCGGGGTCTCCAAGGATCGCAATGGGCATTTCGACTTCCCCTACGGTGATCTTCTGGTCTGGGAAAAAAGTCCCGGCTTGCAGCTTCCTGAATAGGCCAGTGTTCCAAAAGATGCGTGTGTCATGCACCTTTCCGAGCTAGGCTGCGTTAATGTCAATGAAACGCCGACAGTGATCCAGAGGCGCTTGGAGAACCACAGAGAAATACCCCTTCTGATTAATGTACTTGGAGGCTAGGTGGGCTGGTGCCAGAATTGGAGTATGTGTCCCACCTATCGCCCCTCCACTGTTAGGGAAACCCATTTTTGCAAAGCCAGTCACAATCTCATGCACGTTACCCAGAGTCACGGTTCTTCTGAGCAGGATGCGATCAATGGCCCTGCAAACTTGCATCAACACAATTCCAACGGTTGACTTTCCCACTCCAAACTGGTTAGCGACCAATCGGTATCTGTCTGGAGTTGCCAGCTTCCACATTGCAATAACCACCTGCTTTTCCACCGTCAGGGCAGTGCTCAAACTCATCTCTTTGCGCCGCAGGGTGGGGGTGAGCTCCTCACACAGTCCTGTTGGAGACCCCAGGGCATGGCCACTAGTTAAGTTGAGGGGATGGAGGCCATAAGGGTCGAGGAAGTCTCCCTGCTGAAGGCCTAAGGGCTTCTTCTCAACCCCCTTAATAGAATTCAGGCCTGGCTGGTTTGAGTAAGCTCTTTTGCTCTTAAAACAATGTTGCAGTTATAGATAATGGCTTATAGTATAAGGTTTCCTGACGCCAAGTCAAAGATAACAGGAGAGACAGCTACAAGGCCAGACAGAATGTGCTGGTTGTTTAAGTTGCTAGGAATGCTTGTTAGAGGTTGCAGGAAATAAACATTGTTGTAACCCATATAAAAAAGGCAGAGTATTTGTGCAAAGTTTTGATTGGCTGATGTGTAGTGCAGTAGCATTAAGAAATATAAAAGTGTGTGTAATAACCTGCTCTGATGTGCAGGATTTGAGATTCTATTCTCCCTGTACCTTTTTTGCAGCTACAAATAAACTATTCTGCTTCTCCACCTCGTTGTGATTATTGGATGACGCACACCGGGTAATGACCCCTGCTGTTGTTCGCCTCTGGCACTGGGTGCCGGCAACAGTCCCATGAAATTGGCTTTTCTCATCCAAAAGTTCTGCAGCCACTGCTCGTCATCCCAGACTTGCATGACGATGTGATTCCCACCACTCACTGCTTCTTTCCCGAGCCCAAAAGCGGCGTTCCACGGGGGTGAGCACGTCCGTGTATGTCACAAGCAATCTCGTGTCGTATGCGTTACTCGAGTCAAGACTCCTCACTGTCCGTTTGGATCTTAAGGAGTAACTCAACTGCCAAACGTGACGTACTGGTGAGACTCGTCAGCATATTCCCCAGCAGTTCGGGCTCCATTCTCGCAGACCGAAAGGGAAGACACAGTGCGCAGTACAAAAAACTTTGAAAGATGGCGCCAAATATGGACGGAAGCACTGGGATTACTGGGATGCGAACTGATGCATCACGGGGCATTGGGACAGGACCCAGAATGCCCCCCCGCCCCCTTCCCACAAGCCACAGCGCCAGAATGGGAAGTGGTGCTTTGTGGGATAGCTGCCCATAATGCACCGCTCCCAATGCCGCTGCAAGTGCCCCAAACATGGCCTCGCCAGTGCGCTGTCAGCTGTCAGTGTGGACACATGGCAGCGCTTTCCCTCCTGCGCTCTCCGAGGGCTGGTTTAACTCCAAGTGCTCTACGTCTGCAAGTGTAGCCAAGCCCTTCGGCGCTTGAGCCACCTGACGTCAGGTGGTGGGTTCCCGTCTGTGGGTGGCTAAGCAGACATAGAGGCCCCTCTGCAGCCCTGTTTTAGGCACCTGTCTGTGAGAGGGGCCAGGGCTTAGGACACCCCTCCCTTGTCGCCTCTCCCACTGGCTAGCTTTGGACTTGTCTCCACTTACACTTTATAGCGCTCTAACTTGCTGTCTCAGGGGTGTGAAAATTCACCCCCCTGAGCACAGCAAGTCTGAGCGCGTTAAAGCGCTAGTGTAGACAGGCACCCAGCACTGGGAGCCGCGCTCCCGGTGCTCATCCCCTCGTGGAGGCAGATTACCAGGCGCGCTGGGAGAGCTCTCTCCCTGGGCTTGCGTGCGACCACACTCACACTGCAAAGCGCTGCTGCGGGAGCGCTCCCACGACAGCGCTTTGAAGTTTCCAGTGTAGCCATTTCCCCAGATGGCTCCCTGCCGAGTGAGCTGGGTTTTGTGAATCTTATTGTCAGGTGCCTGTGATGCCCATGCATGGTACAGGGAGTTTAGGCCCCTAACTCAGCTTTGCAGAATTGCAGTCTATGATTTTCTCATTGCCTACAAATTAAGCATGAAGTGATGTTCAGCATTGCAACCCCAAGTCATGGATTGCCCCCTGTGCAACCAGTCTCCTCTCCGCAGAGCACAGCTGAGCAATTCCTGATTGACACGGGTGTGGACAGGAGAGAGACAGAGCACAGGCTGGAGAGTGACACATCCCAGTAAAAACCAGACTCTCCTCCTAGAGGCGCGATATTCCCTCTGGGGGGGACACAACCAACTCAGGCAGCAAATCCCACGGCTCTGCCCCCGACAACTGCAGCTGGGACAGGAAAGTGGAACAAAGAAGAAGAATTGTTTGTCATGTTTTATTTACAGTAATTACTAACGGTGGTAAGTAAAGGGAGCTGAGAAGGACCCTTAATAACCACAGCATGGCAAGCAGATCCCCAGCTACTGAGAACAGTTTTCTTAATAAGAAAAGCTTTCACGAAAGCTCATGCTCAAATAAATTGGTTAGTCTCTAAGGTGCCACAAGTACTCCTTTTCTTTTTGCGAATACAGACTAACACGGCTGTTCCTCTGAAACCTGTCAGTTTTCTTAATGGCACTAAAATAGCACCAATGGCCAGGAATTAATACAGGGAATTAATGAGTTACAGTCTCACTTTCAGTCAGATGTCATAAATCTCTCTGTTTCCTTCCCTTCCATACTTTCCTTTTCTGTTCATTTTTCTAACCCACCCTTCTGATCCCTCTTTATTTTCCTGTGTTTCTCCCACTCTCCTCCCATCCCTGTTACAGATCAGCCCCCATGGCTGCTCCATTCCACCCCCCTCCACCCTCAATTTTATCCCTTCCCCTCTTGCTGCCCCCAGGCTGGTTCCCCTGTCAGGGATAGGTTTCAGAGTAGCAGCCATGTTAGTCTGTATTCGCAAAAAGAAAAGGAGGACTTGTGGCACCTTAGAGACTAACGAATTTATTTAAGCATAAGCTTTCGTGAGCTACAGCTCACTTCATCGGATGCATAAAATGGAAAATACAGTGAGGAGGTTTTTATACACACAGACCATGAAAAAATGGGTGTTTATCACTTCAAAATGTTTTCTGTCCCCTCACCCCACTCTCCTGCTGGTAAGAGCTTATCTACAGTGATCACTCTCGTTACAATGTGTATGATAATCAAGGTGGGCCATTTCCAGCACAAATCCAGGGTTTAACAAGAACGTCTGAGGAAGGGGGGGGGGGGAGGAATAAACAAGGGGAAATAGGTTACTTTGTATAATGACTCAACCACTCCCAGTCTCTATTCAAGCCTAAATTAATTGTATCCAATTTGCAAGTTAATTCTAATTCAGCAGTCTCTCCTTGGAGTCTGTTCATGAAGCTTTTTTGTTGAAGAATACTCACTTTCAGGTCAGAAATTGAGTGACCAGAGAGATTGAAGTGTTCTCCAACTGGTTTTTGAATGTTATAATTCTTGACGTCTGATTTGTGTCCATTTATTCTTTTACGTAGAGACTGTCCAGTTTGACAAATGTCCATGGCAGAGAGGCATTGCTGGCACATGATGGCATATATCACATTGATAGATGTGCAGGTGAACGAGCCTCTGACAGTGTGGCTGATGTTATTAGGCCCTGTGATGGTGTCCCCTGAATAAATATGTGGGCACAGTTGGCAACGGGCTTTGTTGCAAGGATAGGATCCTGGGTTAGTGGTTCTGTTGTGTGGTGTGTGGTTGCTGGTGAGTATTTGCTTCAGGTTGGGGGCTGTCTGTAGGCAAGGACTGGCCTGTCTCCCAAGATTTGTGAGAGTGATGGGTCGTCCTTCAGGATAGGTTGTAGATCCTTGATGATGCGCTAGAGAGGTTTTAGTTGGGAGCTGAAGGTGATGACTCGTGGTGTTCTGTTATTTTCTTTGTTGGGCCTGTCCTGTAGTAGGTGGCTTCTGGGCACTCTCCTGGCTTTGTCACTCTGTACCCAGAAGTCACCTACTACGGGGGGCTGCAGGCAAGGTTCCTCCACCTCCCAGCAATGTCTCCACACGGTGAATCCCTCACAGCCCAGCACACAGGGCTCAGTGTCAAATCTCTCAGGGTTGTTGGGCAGTCGCTGTCGTGTGTCTCCCCATCTCACACCTTTCCCATCCTCATACAGGACTAGTTGGGGATGAGCCGTGTCTGGATCCAGAGTCACATTCGCTGGGGAGAGAGAATCAGAGCGTTAGGGGCAGAGCTCGGCCCTGGGGGAGGCCGGGGCCGTTTCTCTCACTCTCCCCAGCAGCCCTGTTCTGGCTGGGACAGGCCTGGATTGCAGGGAGCTGCCTCTGTCCTGGGCACCTGAGACTGAGCAGAGATGTCACTGCACTTCCTCAGTCTCTGTAAGGAGACCCACTTCATTAATTTCCCATTTGCTTGCATAAGCATCAGCTCCCAGCTACCCCTGTTCATTCTGCTCCATTCCCAGTAGGAGAGACACACCAGGAAAGGATTTAGTGGGGAGGGAGCAGAGGAAGCAGGTACAGTTTTGAAGCCCAGAGGAAATCTCCCTCCTCTAATGCAGTCTCCATTCCCAGGGCTGGGGAACAGAGAGGAAGGTGCAGCATTGGGGAAGAGCTGATTAACACCAGAGAGTAGGAGGTGGCATTCAGTGAGGTAGCCCCATCCCCAGTCCAGAGAGAAGGGAGGAGCTGGCAGCATCAGAGGGAGAGCATCTCCCCAATCCAGGAAGCAGGGAGCAGCTCCAATGGGAGAGCCGAGCCCTTCCCAGAGGAAAGGCAGGATGTGGGAGAAGAGCAATGGGGAGACCCCCTGCACCGCGGTAAAGCAGAGGGATGTGTCAGTCCTCAGGGCATTGAGCTCTGTTCGGGTGCTGCTCAGGGAGAGTGTTTCTGTTCATTAGCATGGGCATGAACTCAGCACTCAGGTTGGTGTCAGGATTATTTGTGTGATGTCAGCTTGGGATCTCCCCAGTGTTCCGGCACCTTGGCAGAAGTTGGGGAGGGGGGGTACTGGTTCCCACCACCTGTGGCCCTGCCCTCTCCCTGGCCCTGCCCCACTCTTCATCTTCCCGCCTAGGTCCTACCCCTGGCCAGGCTGGGAGCCTTGGCCACTCTGGAGAGCCCCTGACCCTCCACCTTCCCATGTCCCCACTCTCCGGCGTGCACCACCCAGGGCAGGGGGAGGGTCCGGGGGGAAGAGGAGCAGGGGTGGGGCCACTGAGAGGGAGAAGCACCAGGAAGAAGCTGCACTACACAGGGCGCAGTTGATCAGCCGCCCCTCCATGAAGTACAGCCAACGCTGCGATGCGCCACGCCTGCCCAAGGCTTGCAGTGTGGGGGGCCAACAGGGCCCCTGCCCCCAAACTATGCCCATGTTGAAAGAGGGTGAGCTTGGCCCTCTGGCCCCCCATGTTCCAGTGCCCCTGGATCTCCTCACTGTGAATAGGTTATTTTTAGGGCTGTGTGTGTTGATTTGGTTGCTAACTTTCGTTACAATCTCATGAAGATGTTTTGACTGGAATTTTCTCCTAATGTAAAGACAATCTCCAGCTGCAAACTCACCCTGTCTGTGTGCTCCTAGGGATTCCAGTGCAGACGGCAGAGTGTCTGGCGGGGAAAAGGAGAAAAGAGACGAGATTTCAGACTTTCGTATTTCTAACAGCGTCCCCACTCTGAACGCATAAAACGGTGTTTTCATCATGACAGAGAAACAGATCGAGAGGCCCAGAGACAAACTCAGGCATTTCATAGAAACTAACTGAAACCTTCTATTTCCTCTCTCATTCAACCATCTCCCAGCAACGGAACCAACGTCCTTTCAGCCTCACAACCATCCCAGGACACACAATCTGTAAGAGAGATTTACTTTTCCCCTCCTCATCCCCTCCCACCCTTCAAACTCCAGTTGGTTTGTCTCATTCACTCACTGCCTTTCCTCATAACCTAGACCCAGATCATACAGAGACTTTGGCTGAAAAGTAACTTTAGCCACTTTGGTCCCTTTGGCCAGGGTCAGGCAGCATCATGTTGTGCGACGTACACTTGACAAAATTACCGGAGTGGGTGGCGGACAGTGGCGGGGGGTTATGTCATTCAGTCATCATTCAACCAGTAAAATAACGCACAATTTTCCACACTGAAAACCCCATAACCTAGCTCGTTAATAAATAATGACCAATAATAATAGTAATAAATTCAACTCAGGTGAGTGTTTTTGAATAACCCTCACTGCCGCAGTCAATATTTTTTTTGTGGGATGGCAGCATTGAAATAAATATTTCTCCTAAAACCATATTTCAGTGCATTGTTGTCACTAGTCTTTCATTTTTCTTGTTTAAATAATATGTCTGATGGGAGGATGAGTGTCTCTGTGTGTGTGTGTCCCACCTCTACACCGCTTACCCCATGTCTCTCCCCTGTCTGCATCCCTTACATGGGAGATCCCCCATCATGTCACAGGATGTGGGAAGCAGAGGAGGGGGGTCTCTCAGTGGAGCAGGGTTTCCCATCACCTCACTGTGACTAGAGCACCCCTCTCCAGGCAGGGGTGATCCCAGGGTCGATGGGAACCTCCTCTGTCTCCTGACCAGGACAAAGGGACAAGCTCTGGCTGTGGGCGGGGGTCTGTTGTGAGCAGAGGCCAGAGTGGAACAAATTCTTTGGTGGGGGGACTCACCTCTGGTGGCTCCCAGAAGTGGCTTCCCACTGTCCCTCATCCCTGCTGCTCCTGGGAAGCTAGGCTGAGGGGGTCTGTGCAGGTGGGGGAGGAGTACCAATGAGGGGCTAGTGCTGGCTGTGGGGAGCTGTGCAATATGGAGGTGGCCCTGAAGGGCTGGAGTCAGGCTGAGGGGGGCTGTGCAGTAGGGGGCGGCACTGAAGGGCTGGAGAGAGCTCAGCTGAGGGGGGCTGTGCAGTAGTGTCGCACTGAGGGGCTGGAACCAGGCTGAGGGGGGCTGTGCAGTGGGGTGAGGCACTGAGGGGCTGGAGCTAGGCTGAGGGGGGCTGTGCATCCAGCCACAGAGAAGTTAGCAAAGTCCAATACCCCCTGTGTGGAGACAAGGGGGAAAGTGGCGTGTGCATAATCAGTGGTAATAAACCAATCAGAGAAGAGAACAAGAACATGAAAATAACTTGAACAAAAGAAGCCCTGCCAATGATGTGTTCATGCATATGTAGTGTGTGACCTATAAAAGGTACTTAATATTCATACCACTCAAAGGTGATTGGAAAAGAACTAGTAAATATGCAATTTGGAGGTGTCTAATATTCCAGACATTGTAAGGGGTAATTAGAGCTTCCTAGGAGAAATTCCCCCGTGATCCACCTATGCCCCAGGAGAAGGGAACTGACCAGCACTTCTTTCTATATGCGATGGCTAGTAACAAATATCCCAATGGCTGGTGATGGGGCACGAGTCGGGGAGTGCTCTGAGTTAGAGAGAAATCTTTCCCAGGTGCCTGGCTGTTGGGTCTTCTGAAATGCTCAGTCTCCAACTGACTACCATATTTGGGATAGGGAAGGAATTTTCCACCAAATCAAATTGCCAGAGACTCTGGGGTTTATTTTTTCTTCCTCTGTCATATGGGGCACGTATCATTTACCGATGTTAAACTAGAAGAAAGGTGGATTCTCTGTAACTTGAAGTCTTTAAATCATTATATGAGGGCTTCAGTAATTCAGCCAGAGTTTACGGGTAAATTGCAGGAGTGGGTGGGGAGGTTCTGTGGCCTGCAATGTACAGGAAGTCAGAGTAGATGGATCATGATGGTCCCTTCTGACCTTAAAGTCGATGAGTCATTTCTTACTTTGTAACTGTCATTGAAAAGCATGTTTCTGGTGCAAACAAAGGTTTGAATTAATCAACCTGAGTGTCTTGGACCCAAATGTCTGGCCATCTCACCCAACAATTAAATAGAAGCATCATCTAAGTGTGAACCAATTGACCAGCACCATTCTCTTCCCACAGTCTCAGAGGCTCTTCCCAATTTCCATTCCTAAATCCCTTCTGGGTACCTTTGAACTTCCTCAGAGTCTCCATTAGCACAATAGTTTTCTGGGAGAAATCGCTGACTTCCTCTTCCAGTTCAGGAGAAATCTCCTCTGGCTGCTGGAACTTCCCCTTCTCACACCTGGAGAGAAACAATTTCACGTGATTATATTTCATTGTGTGACTCATGATAAGTTCTGGCTAGCGAGTCGCTGCTCTAATGGGCCTGGAGTTCGAATTCCTCGACTTCTCCCAGCCTCAGAGCAGGTGCAACACAGCCCATGGCCGTACAACCTTCCCTTCTGAGGACTCCTTAATATTCTTCAGCTCTGGTCTGGTGAGCTCAGCTCTGGGGACAAAAGGGGAATTGAGTCTCCATGGCCAATTCACTCCTTAGCCTCCATGCTCTGAGGGACAGGAGGTTCCGATGTAAAGTGCTGTAGAAATCTGTCCACTAGAAACTAAACTGAGACACCAACTGCCCCCTCCCCAGCTCATTCCACACAGGTCTCCAAACTGTCCTCAGGCCGGGAAAGACTCAGATGGGAAAGACTCTTGACCACTGCTGCCTTGGGCTGAATGGTAACCAGGGCCCCAGTAGTGACAGGCCCATATTCCATCCCCACAATCCTGAGGCAGCCACTCCCCCAGGGATGTGACATCTCGAGGAAACACTTGAGGTCAGTCTTTCCCACTGAATGGACAATTCCAGACTCTTCTGTACCAGGGTGAGAACCTCAGGATGAAGTTTATCTGAGAGATTTGTATCCAAAATCCCACACATGTTGCTGTGGAGATGTGGTGCAAACGTCATCTCCATGCTCTTCCCCAGCATTGCCAAGTATGTGTGGGAGTGAGAGAGCCACGTACCTACTCAAGGTGCTTCTGACATCCTAGAGGGGAGAGAGAGGAGAGAGAGATTAAAAAAAATCACAGTACCACCTCACACTCACTTGGGATTCCAGGAAAGGGGTTTTGCAAATACAGGGAAAATCAGCCCTGCCCTGGCCCCGGGGCCATGGTTTCACTGAGCTAATGGGGCTTTTCCAGCTCTAATATCAATGTGTCTGTGAGTCTGCAAAGAACAATAGTCATTCACATTTCGGCAATGCACACATTGAGTTACACTGAGATCTCTGACTGCTGGACCCCGGAGCCCGTACTTCTTGTCCCTGTGTCGGGATTTGGGATGTTTCTAGCTCAGTCTCACCTGCAGGAATTCACTTGCTGGTTTCTGACACTTCCCCTCCATCTCACTGATCAGCTCACTGAGACGGGAAATCCCCTCTGAGAGTTTGGAGATATTTTCATTCTGTATCTTCACAATCTCCTTGTCCAGCTTTTCCAGCTGGGCCAGCAGGAGTCGCTCTTGTTCTTCCAGGAACTGCCGCAGTTGTTGAAATTCAGACACAATCTTCTGCCTCTCGGTTTCTGTCTGTTTCTAGAAGAAATAAGGAAAGGGCTGGTCAGGAACACGGATGGAGCCTGATGACCTTTCATACACTCTTACAAGAGAGAGTTTCTTTACAATCTCTAACACATCTGTGGAGAGACCAAGCCATGAGCCATCAGGCCTAGTGCTCAGAGCTGGAGTCAAAGTCAGGATCTCACCAAGGGTTGGGGCTACAGTCGAGCTCAGAAGTCATGCCAAAGGCTGAGCCAGAATCAGTGTCTGGAGTCACACGGGGGATCAGGACTGGAGTCGGAGTCAGGCAGCCACGCAAAGTGTCAAGCCAAAGTCAGACAGCAGTACTGCAGGTCAAACCTGAGCCAGGAACAACACCAGGGCCAAGCCAGCGTCAGGGTCCAGTCCAGCAGCAGATCGGGAGTTCACTCAGTTGTTTGGACAACTTCCCGTGACTCCCGCTGGCGTAATTCATGCAGCCGAACGTCTGCTCCAATCAGGAGCTTCGTAGGCAGATCCGCTGGTGGGCCAGAGTTCCACTAGCCCCTCCCCCGCTGGCTCTGGAGAGCGGTCGGGTTGTAATGAGAGTCTCTGTGGACTGAGGTTCCAAACCCACCATTCTTCACATCCTGACACTTGACTCGACACTGTGATCACAAAGGAGAGGATTTTCTTACAGCTTCGCATTTGGGCCCAATCTCTCTGCAAGGGCTGTCTCCATGTCTACTGGGATATAGTCTGTGCGGTTTGGGAGAAATTTTGTGAAAGCCACAAGGGGTAGTAATTAACTCATTAATTAAATGCATCTTAGATCCTGCAGAAGACGCTGTTGTCCTTCTCCAGGGAGAGAACATTTGTGATATGCGCACGCCCACGCACACACACACACACACACAGAGTGTCCCATGATCCTGGAGAAACACACACAAGGCCACAGAGAAATCTACCAATAAACATCCCTCCCAGCTCCATGTCCCAGCAGGTGAAGAACAACAGGCACCGACCAGATACTCCCGGCTTCTCTCCTCTCCAGCCACTTTCAATCCCAGCAGCTTTTCGCTCTCTTCCCTCAAAGTCTTCAAATGGGCTTGTATTTTTTCCTGACAAACAGAAATGATTTGGTGGGTTTATTTTCAGGGTTGTAGGGGGTGGATGAGGTGTTTTCCCACCCAGAATTCTACATAACACTCAGTCTTCCTAGATTAACTAGCTGGGTACGGCAATACCTTCTGCTGGCCCAGCTCCTGTTGGCAAAAAAGTTACACACAACTCAGCTCTGGGGAACACACTCTTTCCCAGGCCTGAAGAAGGGCTCTGTGTAAGCTTGAAAGCTTCTCGTTCACCACAGAAGCTGCCATGAGCAGATATTACTTCACCTACCTTGTCTTTTTAATAGCCCAGGACCAACACAGTCACACAATAGTGTGTACAACAGTGGGTCTTTCTAGAGGTAGGACATCAGAGACACCAAGGAAATGAAACCTGATTTATGGAAATTGGGCGGGTTTTGTTTGAAGTTATTACATCCACTTTCTCCATTGAGTCGAACCAGTGAAAAACTGGTGTCCTATGGTGGTGAATCTATAAAGCTGTTTTTTGAGAAGATTTAATAAACAGTGATACCAATCCCAGAAGCCACCGGGGGCAGCCATATAGGCTGGGATGCTCAAAGGAGTCCAACTCCATTGACTTTCAGCCCTGTACCCCATTAGATGTGTTGATTTGTGTTAGGAACAGCTGGGGTTTGCCCTAGTGCTGTCCTAGCCCCTTCCCCTGGCAATGGCCTCTGGGTAGCTACCCCAAAGTCCCTAGTAAAGACCCCAGAAGCAGTGGATTCTGGCAGATTTCAAAGGGCTGCCTGGTGGGACGAACGGAACCACGTTGGCTGGTCCTTGCCCATGAACACACGAGAACAGGTCAGACTGGCACTGGTCTGCACGGCCCAGGGGTAAGTTTTGCTGAAGATAAGTCTGATCCCAGTGGCATATGGCATGGACCTGCGCTGACTGGAGCCCTTGTGGGTGTGGACTGAAGGTGCTCAGGGTCCCACACCGTGTTCAGCCCAGTGATCTCCTCTAGTGCAGGCCGACAGCATCTGAGTTTAACCCTCATGGAGCAGGACAGGAGTTCAGAATCCCAGTGGGAAACCTCCTCTCCTTGCCACGCCTAGGACCTGTATCGAGGAGTCTTTTCCTCCTACTCTTTGCACTTCATCACTACTCAGTGCAGCTGAAAGGGGCAGAGTAGCAAGTGGTTAGAGCACTGAACTGGGCCTTGGAAAACCAGGTTTTTATATCCAGCTCTGCCACTGATCTGCTGAGTGACCTTGGACAAGTCACTTCCCCTCACTGTGCCTCAGTTTCCCCTCCGACCCTGTCTTGTCCAGTTAGACTGTAAATGGCTCGGGGCAGGGATTGGCCCTCACTTGGTTTTGTGCAATGCCCCCACAATCGAGGTCAGATCTCATCTGAGGTCTCTAGGGGATGCAAATAACAATAAACACAGTAATACCAGCCACAGCTTGTAACTCCCCCAATCAGCTTTCATGCAATGAAGGCTACACACAGCTGAATGACAGGGTTACACCATTAACCTGTAATTAACATCCAAAGTTATTACCCATTAGATTGGGTAGCAACTCCCTACCTTGTACTCCTGGGCAGCTTCCTGTATGGGAACCACCATGTGAGTGCGGTGAGCCCGGGACTCTCTGCAGATCACACAGATGGGGGTTTGATCCTCTTCACAGAACAGTTTCAGAGCCTCCTGGTGTTCCCCACACACCCCGCCCGCTCCTGCTCCCTTTGCTGCCTGGAAACTCAGCTGCTTGGCGATTTCTACGACATTTGCCATCTGCCTGTTGGGCCTGAGGTTTCTCTGTTGCACAGTTTCTCTGCACTGAGGGCAGGAGGCGGCTGTGTCGGGTCCCTCCCAGCATTGGGCGATGCAGGCGCGGCAGAAATTGTGCCCACACTCCAGAGTGACAGGGTCTGTGAAATACTCCAGACAGACGGGACATGTCGCTTCCTCCTGGAGACGTTCCACCGGGCTCGCTGCAGCCATGGCTCCCTCCGGGCAGTGGGACAGGGTAAGTTTCAGTTTCCTGAGTTCACACTGTGCCCCGCCTGCAGCAACAAGCAGGGGGGGGAAGGTTGGTTCCTTGCCTGAAAGTGCCTGGTGCTGTTTGCTGAGCAGGAAGAACCCGATCAATTTAAACCCTGGAGGCTTTGGTGAAAAATGTATCAGTTCTGGGGGGATCAGACAATATTTTGGTCAGACCAGAACTATTCAATGACACTAGACACTGAGATTCAA
Organism: Caretta caretta; assembly: GCF_965140235.1. NCBI lineage: Eukaryota > Metazoa > Chordata > Testudines > Cheloniidae > Caretta > Caretta caretta. Next base: position 43,939,011 of record NC_134219.1, read on the forward strand.
AAAGTTGAAGCTTTAGAACTGTTAAAATTGTCTGTGAGGAGCTAAATCTCCTCCCTCCCGCAGCAGCTCCCCCAGGGCAATGAGCCAGAGCCTCCCCCACCACCACAGGGACGGAGGCTGAGAGTCCATCTGCTGGCGGCTCAGGGGCCTGTGGAATGTGCTGGGATCTCAGCCTGGGTCCTAGGGGGCAGGTGACCCTGTCACACAACCACGCCCAGCAAGGCCTGCTCCCATTTTCTCCCAGTTTGTCCGTCCCGGCAGAGAGACCAGGGACTGCAGGGAGACCAAGCTCCTGTCCCCCAGGTGAGGGCTGGGGCCCAATGGCCGAGGGCAGCCGGTGTGAGGGGAGCTCGCACTAGGGGCCTGCAGGGTACGTGGTGTGGGATAAACACAGACCTCTCAGGCCACTTGCCCATTGCGACTGCAGCAGGGGATGTGGGGACAGACGGAGGAGGCCTGGAGCAGTCTGGGAAGCCGCCATCGGGGACACGGCGAGACACACAGGCATTGTATAGATGGGGAAACTGAGGCAGGGAGTGGGCTGGTTCAATGGCCTCCCTATTCAGTGGCTATAGGGGCCAATGCAGACCTTAGGAGCAGCTAGGCAAGTCCTGAGCTCCAGCCAGAGCTGCATCCCTGGTTTAATGGTCCTAAGGGGTTTTGCCAGGGTGCAGAGTACAAGAGATGCAGCTTCACCCTGGCCACACCCCTCTGTCCCTTTCCACCCCTTCCTCCTCCAGCCTGTCCATGCCCCAACCTCCCTCCCTCCCGCCCCTCCCAGGAGCACTCCCTGTGCCTGCAGCTGCTGGGGAGGAGACACAAACAGCCATGCTTGCCGGCACAGGAGCCAGAGCACGATGGGCTGGGTCCAAATCGCAAGAATGTCTTTTGATTTAGGGTCCAAATTTGGGGACTGAGCTAAGTGCTGAGGGGCTGGTTCTCCAAGGGGCTGGGCACCGGCAGCACCCACTGACTCCAGCTGCAGCTGCGAATGCGGGTGGAACATGTGCTCTGAAGTCCTGTGTTTCGAGGAGATAAACCCAGACACCCCAAAATCAGGCCACTGCTGTAAATTTTGGCCTCATGGACTTGTCCATTAACAGCAGGACGTGGGCTAAGTCTCATTGTAAGTCGCTGTTTATACTTGGTCACTGCTCAGTCCCATGATTGGAAGCAGCAGAGGGGCTGACCCCAGGGGTGCTCCGGAGCTCAAACACCCACGGAAAAAATACAGGGGGAGCTCAGCACCCACCAGCCCTAGCTGTTCTGTGGGGCTGCCAATGAGCTGTTTGATGGCTGGGGGAGGTGCCTGGGGGAGGGTGGAGAGCAGCGAGCTGCAGATTGGCTGCGGCTTTGGTGGAGGGGTTGGAGCCGGGGTGGGAAGAGGCAGCCAGAGGGCAAGGCCTTAGGGGAGGAGGCGGAGTGGGTCAGAAGAGGCGGAGCTAGGGCAGGGCCTCAGGGGAGGGGCATGGTGGGGGCATGGCCTCAGGGCAGAGCGGGGGTAGAGCACCCCCAGGGAAAAATACAAGTCAGCATCTATGCTCCCACTGCCTGCCGGGGGTGGGGGGCATTACTTGAACCAGAGTCCCCCACTGCTCAGGAGAGTGCGCTAACCACTCAGCCAGTGTTTTGCAAACTGGAGGGTCCTGACCAAAAAGGGGATTGCAAGGCTTTTGTAGGGGGGGTCATGAGATCACAAAAAATTATATGATAACCACTGGTACGAGTGGAACATGGAGGTCATCGATTCTGTGATTTTATTTGACCTCTGTGACTTCATCTCTGCACACAGGGCTTCATCTTCAACCCCACAACGTGGCTCCGGCTGTCAGTCCCACATGGCGGGCCTCAGGCTTCAGCTGCTTTGCATATCCAGGATTGGAAGGGCTGCAGGAACAGCAAGTGATGGGGGAATTTCCCACTGAACTGAAGGCACATTCTCAGGAAAGTTTCCAATGATATGATCTATCCTATGGATGCAAGTGTCTATCAGTTATCCCTGGAGTCTGTCCATGTCCCTGCCCTGCTCTGCTCTCTCCCTGGTCGTATGTTACAGGCAGAGACAGAAGCTGAAAGGCAGAAACTTGTGTCTTACTTTCAGCAACTGCACCATGTCCTGGAGGAACAAGAGTGACTCCTACTGGCCCAGCTGGAAGAGCTGGATCCAGAGACTGCAGAAAGAATTGAAAAACAAAGCAAATTTTGCAGGAAATACCCTGTGCCTGTGAGCTGCTCATGAACGCGCGTGTGTGTGTATGATCACAAACTGGAGAACTTGGAGGACGCTGATGTGGCTAGTAAGTCGGTGAAACTAGCCGAATAACATTTCTGTTTTGATGTAGGAATAAAAAGACTGAATATTGTTCCCTTTTGAGCCATCTTTATATTACGTAAGTATGTGTCCGTAAAAGCGTTTGGTTGTCCGTAATTTTTTTTCTATACTGTCCATAAAAATTATTTTCAGCACTTGGCAACCCTGGTCCCAGACACTCTCTGAGAGTAACCGTCCGGTGAGTGAGACGTTGAAGCAAAACGCTCCACTCTGGGCTTTTCTCTATCAGTGAACACAAATGGTAGTAGAAGCCATGCACTTTTAGAGAAGCTGTTTTACCAGGGAGACGTATCTTGGGAACCCTTCGTCAACTGGCCTCCAATTTGGCCCCCAGCCTGACCCTGCTCCTCCGCAGGGCACACCAAATGTCCAGGCAAACCAAGGGACTTTGTTGATCTCAGTGCACTTACAATAGTCAAGTTTTAAAGAGAAAGCTGGTCTCATCCATAACTCTAGTCATCGCGGTGGTGCACTACAATAAGGAAGGTGATGTGACAGGATCCCCACATCCTCCTCCAGCCATGGGCTGTGCAACTAAGCAGGTGTCTACCTCTGTTCAGGGAGGCCTTAGCACTTGCCCCTCTCACTGGTATCTCCCATTGGCTAGCTTAGGTGGCTTCCCCACTACAGTGCTGGCTTTTCTGGATCACAGTCTAAGGGTGAGTTTACACTACATCTCTGGGAGAGGCAGTTGTTAGATCGACAGAGGAATTCTTCCCTTGACCTATCTACGTCTACGTCCAGGGGTTAGATCCGTCTGACTACGTCACACAGGGTGTGAAAGTTTCCACAGCGCTGAGCACAGTATCAAGGCCAACCTAAGTTGTAGGTAAAGACCAGGCCTCTGGAAGAATAAGGGTATGTCTACGCTACAGTCGCTACTGTAGCAGAGCTACAGCTGTGTCGCTGAAGTGCCGTAGTGTAGATGCATCCTGCATTGACGGAAGTGGTTTTTCCATTACTGTAGTTAATCCCCCTTTCTGAGAGGCCGTAGCCAGGTGACTGCCAGAATTCCATTGTCTGCACCAGGGGTTAGGTCCATCTCGCTGTGGCACTCAGAGCACAATGTTTCACAGCTCTGGGTGACTTCACTAGGTTGATCTAAAAAGAAAAGGAGGACTTGTGCCACCTTAGGGACTAACCAATTTATTTGAGCATAAGCTTTCATGAGCTACAGCTCACTTCATCGGATGCATTCAGTGGAAAATACAGTGGGGAGATTTATATACACAGAGATCATGAAAAAATGGGTGTTACCATACACACTGTAAGGAGTGTAATGGTCTGTAATCGAATGACCAGAGAGATTGAAGTGTTCTCCGACTGGTTTATGAATGTTATAATTCTTGTCATCTGATTTGTGTCCATTTATTCTTTTACATAGAGACTGTCCAGTTTGACCAATGTACATGGCAGAGGGGCATTGCTGGCACATGATGGCATATATCACATTGGTAGATATGCAGGTGAACGAGCCTCTGATAGTGTGACTGATGTGATTAGGCCCTATGATGGTGTCCCCTGAATAGATATGTGGACACAGTTGCCAACGGGCTTTGTTGCAAAGATAGGTTCCTGGGTTAGTGGTTCTGTTGTGTGGTGTGTGGTTGCTGGTGAGTATTTGCTTCAGGTTGCGGGGCTGTCTGTAAGCAAGGACTTGCCTGTCTCCCAAGATTTGTGAGAGTGATGGGTCGTCCTTCAGGATAGGTTGTAGATCCTTGATGATGCGTTGGAGAGGTTTTAGTTGGGGGCTGAAGGTGACGGCTAGTGGCGTTCTGTTATTTTCTTTGTTGGGCCTGTCCTGTAGTAGGTGACTTCTGGGTACTCTTCTGGCTCTGTCAGTCTGTTTCTTCACTTCAGCAGGTGGGTATTGTAGTTGTAAGAATGCTTGATAGAGATCTTGTAGGTGTTTGTCTCTGTCTGAGGGGTTGGAGCAAATGTGGTTATATCGTAGAGCTTGGCTGTACACAATGGATCCTGTGGTGTGATCTGGGTGAAAGCTGGAGGCATGTAGGTAGGAATAGCGGTCAGTAGGTTTCCAGTGTAGGGTGGTGTTTATGTGACCATCGCTAATTAGCACCATAGTGTCAAGGAAGTGGATCTCTTGTGTGGACTGGTCCAGGCTGAGGTTGGTGGTGGGATGCAAATTGTTAAAATCATGGTGGAATTCCTCAAGGGCTTCTTTTCCATGGGTCCAGATGATGAAGATGTCATCAATATAGCGCAAGTAGAGTAGGGGCATGAGGGGACGAGAGCTGAGGAAGCGTTGTTCTAAGTCAGCCATAAAAATGTTGGCATACTGTGGGGCCATGGGGATACCCATAGCAGTGCCGCTGATTTGAAGGTATACATTGTCCCCAAATGTGAAATAGTTGTGGGTGAGGACAAAGTCACAAAGTTCAGCCACCAGGTTAGCCGTGACATTATCGGGGATACTGTTCCTGACGGTTGATCTAAGTGTTGTGTAGAGCAGGCCTAATTGGGGTTTCCCTGGAGCTAGCAGGAAACACAGAGGCTGAGGGATTGCTTTGTATGTGTGCTGTAGAAAGTCAAAAGAAGCAGTCGTGAGTGTGAATCTGGCAGAAAACAGAGAGAGGGCTTGCTTCAGGGACAGGGAGCCCTGGAAAGGCAGACGTGCATTTCCGAGTTAGGAAACTGCTGGCTGCTGTTTGTTTCTATCCTGTTCAGGGCACAGGAATTTGTGGACATTGTTTGTTAATTATAAAGATTGCTCCAAAGAAATACCTGACTCCTATATTCAATTTCTCCTGCCAATGGAAGAACCTAGCAGGTCCCAAACGCTGGCTACCCGGGTCAGAGTCTAGATCTGTGGCGGCAAATGCGTTGGTGGGAAACATTTGCGGGGAGCTCCAGCAGCAAAGAGCCTGTGCAGAGGGGGAGATTGCTGCTCATTGTGGACATGAGCATGTCCAGCTCTGTGTGCTGAGCAGTCTCCGTTGTCCCTGCTCTCCAAGCTGACATGCCTCTCCCCAGGGTCAGACAAAACCCAAACATGGGTCCCTGGCTCGTATTTCCCCCCAGCAGAACCAGCCCACACAGTGCTGATGAGTTCAGTATTGATCCAAGGAGAATGACTGGAAGAGACTGCGGCAGCTGGAATGGGGCAGGGGCAGGGCTGGATGAACACAGGGGCTTTAGGGTCTGCAGCCCAGGGCCACAGACTAAGGGACCCCCTGCAAAAAGATCTCCGGGCAGCCAAAAGTCCAGATCTTTTGTGGGGCCCCCTTAGCCCTGGGCCCCGGGCTGTAGCCACTAAAGCCCTTGCATTCTGGCCCCTGCCTGGGGAGGCAGGGCCGGTTCTGCACGCTGCGTGGGGGCGTTGCCTGTAGGCAAGCGCAGGGCAGTGAGTGGAGCCACCTGGCCCCCACCTCCCAAGGCTGCAGCCAGGGATGTCTGGGTTGTGCTGGCAGCTTCAGAGTCAATCAGGGAGGAGCAGCGAGGGGCCAGGGCAGGCAAGGTGCCTGCCAGTTCTGCTGTGCCACCAAACAGGACCTGCTCTAGACAAGCGCCCCGCACTCCAACCTCTGCCCCAGCCCTAGCCCTGAGCCCCCTCCCACACCCTAACTCCCTCCCAGACCACTGCAAGCATGGAGCCCGTACAGCTGTACACTGCTGTTGTGAGCATTGCAAACACCTCACACATTATCCTGCAGCATGTGCAGAGCCGAGCCAGGAGCCACCGGCGTGAGGAAGAATGTGAGGAGGCCACGCACACAGACGTGCTGGAAGCCATGTGTAATGATGCTGGCTTTGGTGGGACACAACTGAGTGTATTAATTCAGGGCAAATTGCTTAGAGCAGGGCAGTTATAGCCGAAGGCTGGGTTTTTTTTTGCACACCAAGGCAAAACAAACCAGCCAAACAGAGAAGACTTTGGTTTTACCTCACTGGCTAACCACAAGTCATACAAGGCGCAATTCCCTTAGACACTCCCGTTTCCAAGAATCACCACCAGTGCCACTCGTTATGGGGAGGAATGGTTATGAAAAGGAATAGCCCAGTAAAAGAAAAAAGGTTCTCTCGATCCCAAAGGACCAATCCCCAGACCCAGGAACATATACCAGTCAGATCTTACCCACAAATCATGCTGTTGCCAATGCTTTAGAATCTAAAATCTAAAGGTTTGTTCATAAAAGGAAAAAGATATAGATGAGAGCTAGAATTGGTTAAATGGAATCATTTACACACAGTGATGGCAAAGTTCTTGGTTCAGGCTTCTACAGTTGTAGAATAAACTGCAGGTTCAAATCAGGTCTCTGGAGTGCATCCACAGCTGGGATGAGTCATTCAGTCCTTTGTTCAGAGCTTCAGTTTGTAACAAAGTCCCTCCAGAGCTCAGAAGCAGGACTGAAGACAAGATGGAGGAGATGCAGAAGCCTTTTATAGGCTCTTGCCATGTGGAAGGACATCCCTCCATTCCTACTGTGGAAATCACAGCAGCAAGATGGAGTCTGGAGTCACATGGGCAAGCCACATGTCCATGCATGACTCAGTTCTTTACAGGCCGATGCCATTGTTTACATGTTAGTTTGACTGTTCCCAGGAAAGCTCAGATGTGGATTGGTGTCTCCCAAAGTCCATTGTCAGTTAAGTTTCAGAGTAACAGCATTGTTAGTCTGTATTCGCAAAAAGAAAAGGAGTACTTGTGGCACCTTAGAGACTAACCAATTTATCTGAGCATGAGCTTTCATGAGCTACAGCTCACTTCATCGGATGCACTTCATCCGATGAAGTGAGCTGTAGCTCACGAAAGCTCATGCTCAAATAAATTGGTTAGTCTCTCAGGTGCCACAAGTACTCCTTTTCTTTTTGTCAGTTAAGTGTTTCTTGACTGGGCACTTATTGAGAATAGTCCTTTCTCAAGAAGCTGACCAAATGCTTTACTGAGGCTACTTAGAATCAAAACACACTGAGATGCAAGTACATAGCCAATATTCATGACTTCAACAACAAAAATGATACACACATACAGACAGCATAATCATAATCAGCAAATCATAACCTCTTTATAGACACCTCACACGACAACCTTTGTACAATATTTGCTGCAAATCTATAACAGTGGTTGCAACAATGATCTATATGATCCTAGTTTATGTCAATAGCTTCACACCATGGAATGTAGCAATTGCCATATGCTGGCAGCATTTGGGCATGTTGACACAGTGGAATGCCGATTCTGGTCCTGGGAAACAAGCACAGACTGGTGGGACCACATAGTTATGCAGGTATGGGATGATGACCAGTGGATTCAAAACTTTCACATGCGTAAGGTCACTTTCATGGAACTTTGCAAATTGCTTTCACCCACCCTGAAGTGCAGCAATACCAAAATGAGACCTGCTTTGATGGTAAAGAAGAGAGTGGCGATAGCCCTTTGGAAGCTTGCAACAACAGAAAGTCAGGACTCAATTCGGAGTGGGTAAATCTACCATGGGGGCTGCTGTGATCCAAGTAGCCAGGGTAATCAATACCCTTCTGCTAAGAAGGGTAGTGACTCTGGGAAACGTGCAGGACATAGTGGATGGCTTTGATGCAGTGGGGTTCGCTAACTGTGGTGGGACGATAGACGGAATGCATATCCCTGTCTTGGCACCAGACCACCTTGCCAAAGAGTCCATAAACCACAAGGGGTACTTCTCAATGGTGTTGCAGGCAGTGCTGGATCACAAGGGCCATTTCACCAACATCAACGTGGGATGGTCGGGAAAGGTGCATGACACGCGCATCTTTAGGAGCTCCTGTCTCTTGGGAAAGCTGGAAGACGGAACTTTCTTCCCAGACTGGAAAATTATCATTGGTGACGTTGACATGCCAAGAGTTATCCTTAGAGGCCCAGCCTACCCCTTGCTCCGATGGCTCATGAAGCCATACACAGGCAGCCTGGACAGCACTACGGAGCAGTTCAACTATAGGCTGAGCAAGTGCAGAATGGTGGTAGAATGTGCCTTTGGACGTTTAAAAGCTTGCTGGCGCTGTTTGCTGACTAGGTTAGACCTCAGCACAACCAACAGTCTCATTGTTATTGCTACTTGCTGTGTGGTCCATAATATCTGTGAGAGTAAGGGGGAGACGTTTATGGCGGGGTGGGAGGTTGAGGCAAATAGCCTGATGTCCGATTTTGAGCAGCCAGACACCAGGGCGGTTAGAAGAGCACAGCCGGGCGTGCTGCGCATCAGAGAGGCTTTGAAAACTAGTTTCATGACTGGCCAGGCTACGGTGTGACAGTTGTGTGTGTTTCTCCTTGATGCAAACTCGCCCCCTTTGTTGATTTTAATTCCCTGTAAGCCAACCACCCTCCCCACTTCAAAATAAAGTAACTATTGTTTTGTAACCATGCATTCTTTCTTTATTAATTAAAAAAAGTGAGATAACGGACAAGGTAGCCCGGGTGGGGTGGGGTGGGGTGGAGGAGGAGGGAAGGACAAGGTCACATTGCTTATTGTAGCCACACGAAAATCAAAACTGTTTGAATGACAGCGTTCTGTTGCTTGGGCCATCCTCTGGAGTTGAGTGGCTGGGTGCCCGGAGTCTCCCCCCCGCCCACATTCTTGGGCGTCTGGGTGAGGAGGATATGGAACTTGGGGAGGATGGCATGCCATTTTACAATGTATTTAGCGGGAGTCTGTGCTCTTGTTGGCTTTCCTGCATCTCCAACAGATGCTTCCTCATGTCCGTTTGCTTTCCCAAAAGATACTTTATCATGTCTGTTTGCTCCTCCATTAGTCTCAGCATCACGTCCTGCCTCTGCTCTTCGTGGTCACTTAATGCTTTCCTGGCCTCTGCCACTGAATGCCTCCATGCATTAAGCTGTGCCCTATCAGTGCGGGAGGACTGCATGAGCTCGGAAAACATGTCATCGCGAGTGGGATTTTTTTGCCTTCTAATCTGCGACAACCTCAGGGATGGACATGATAGGGGGAGCCTAGAAACATCTGCACCTGGGGGGAGATAAAATGGGAGTGTAAAATTTAAGATGATACATTTCTGAGAACAAAAGGGAGACTCTTTCACAGTGAATCAAGCAATTCACAGCAGACAGCACATGTGCTTTAGGTACTAGGTCACATTTTGCCTTTTATATTGAGTACCTGCCGGTATGGTGACACATCACAAACAGCTGGGCAACAGAATTTGGTTTCCAGACGGCCATGGTAAGCCTTTTGGTACGCGGGGTTGGCTTCTTACGCCTTCATCACATGTGGGAATGGTTTCAAACTCCAGCGCCCTCCTTTTCCAGAGCAAGAAATGGGTTGGGTTTCACATTTAAAAGGAGGGGCTGCGGTTTTTGGGTGGATGTGCAGTATACACCTTCCCGCACCCCACCGCGTGGCTATTCTCCGGGATGATCCCTTTTAGCCAAGTGCAAACAGCCCAGCATGAATGGGGTCCTTTTACTGTTCCCTTACAAAAATTCCCCTGTTTCAACCAGGTGACCAGGAATGATATCACTCTCTTGAGGCTAACACAGAAAGATATTGAATGAATGTTGCTTGAATGCGACCAAAACCCAGGACCATTTGCTGCCATGCTTTGTGCTGCCTATTGTGACGCCTATTTGTGATAAAAAAAAGGGGGTGGGGGGGTGAGAAAACCTGTATTTGTGCTGGAAATGGCCCACCTTGATTTTAATACACATTGTGAGGAGAGTGGTCACTTTGGATAAGCTACTACCAGCAGGAGAGTGAGTTTGTGGGGGGGGAGGGGGGGAGGAGGGTGAGAAAACCTGGATTTGTGCTGGAAATGGCCCAACTTGATGATCACTTTAGATAAGCTATTACCAGCAGGAGAGTGGGGTGGGAGGAGGTATTGTTTCATGGTCTCTGTGTATATAATGTCTTCTGCAGTTTCCACAGTATGCATCCGATGAAGTGAGCTGTAGCTCACGAAAGCTCATGCTCAAATAAATTGGTTAGTCTCTAAGGTGCCACAAGTCCTCCTTTTCTTATTGTTACCCTTGTGTAAGGCAAACTGGCTACATGGTTGTAAACTTCCTTCTAGCCAGCCTTGCTGCTTCTGGGCACCCAGATGCTGTCAGCTCTGGTGGATGGACTCAGGCAGAGGCTCTCACTGATGCTGGGGTTTTATTTTGTTTTTTTTTTTTGCTGGTGAACATATTGCCTGCGAATTGCAGTCATTAGTCAGACACATGTGACCTGCAGTGATTTTTGGCCAACAGAAGTGGCCTCCCGGAGCTGTGAGGGGGAGGCTGGAGGGATGGATCCTTCAGCCTCTGTCACTTGCAGCCGACTGTGCTCATGAGCATCCCCAGACTGCTTAGCGGACGCTCTCCAATAACAATACCCAGAGGCGCCGTCTTTCTAATTTCCCTGGGGGTGCTTGACCCCTGCTCTGCCCCCACCCCACCCCTTCCCCCAAGGCCTCACTCCCTCCCCACCTCTTCCCAGGCCTGCTCTGCCCCACCTCTTCCCGCCCCCCTGACATGCAGAAATCCTCTGCCTGGCTGCCTCGAACTCTGCAGGCGCCTGACCTCGCTCAGCACCAACACGTCTACGGGAACATTTCCCAGGGCTCCTAAATTTCTCTGCTCCTGAGTTTGAGCACTCCTGCCTCACCCTAGGCGTCCAGACACCTGCCCCCTGGGTAAACCCCAGAAGGATCCTCAAACCAGAAGGCAGGCAATGGAAAGCCTACCTTGTCGGTGGGGCCCAATCCGGTAGGAGTGTGCTGAGCACCCCTTCTGCATGGGGTCCCCGACAAAATCCAGGGGAGGTGCCGACAGAGGCTCCTTTGTAACTTTGAGCCCAGTGGTTAGGGCACTCACCTGGCACATGGGAGACTCAGGTTCTACTCCCTGCTCTGCCTGACGGGGCGGGGGGGGGAGTATTTGAACAAAGGTCTCCCACCGCTCAGGTGACTGCCCTAACCACAGGGGTCTGGGATATTCTGATGTGAGGATCCCCCGCAATCTCTTCTGATCGAGCTGCTCCACTTTGACTAAATAATTAAATAGTCCCTGGGGCAGAGCGAGAAAGTGACAATGACTCTATCACCTTGGCACAGGGAGGTTGAAGATGCAGGTACAGGACCCTGCTCCAATGGCTGGTTAATTATAGTCCTTTTCTGCAGGAGGGAGCGTTTCATTGCAAACCAGTGGGTTCAACCTTTGACCTTTCTTTGGGTTGTGACCTAGGCTCAGTCAAGAGAGTCCCCTGTAGACGCTGCTTCTGGAGCACTCCCAGCCCCCAACACCAGGGGGAGCAGCAGAGTACGACCAGGCACAGGGTCACCCTCTGATCGGTGCCTAGAACGGTCACTGGGGTAGGTCACTTGTGGGAGGGCAGGGAGCCGCACACGCTCTCCTGCTGGGACGATCTCAGAGAAACTCAAGGGGAAATCGCCACCTCACCTTGACTGATAACGGCACTGTGATGGCAGAGTTTGTCAGAAAACAGAATGTTCCTGTTGTGTGAAATTTGGATCTTTCACAATTACTTCCCTCTCTGAATCAGACTGAAATGTGAAGGGACTGAAAATGTTCCCGGAACAAACTGTTCTGAAACATTTTCCTGCAGAAATGTGGAAACAGACTATGTGGACGGACATTTTAGACTGAAATTGAAATGATTCAACTGTTGGAAATTACATTTGCCGCCTTCTGATCAGAATCTAGGGTAATGTCGTGAAATCAGCAGTTCCAGGAAACCCTTGATTTTGCTGATGCCACAATTTTAGGTGAGAGACATTGTTGTGTGAAAAATGTCAACTCCAATTATGGAGCACTTTAGCTACAGAGGAATAGCAACCTCTAATAGAGATTGTTCAAATTTTTAAGAAAACTTTTTCATTTGTTCAGTAAGCAAATATAATTTCCTCCATTTGCCTTTCTCCTGTTTAGTTTCCATGAAGCCAGAACAGAAATTACTTTGTACAGAAGAAACAATAAATAACCTCTCACAGGGGGAACATGTAACTCGCTGTTACTCTCCTGTTACTTAGAGATCTGAGCATTGATAACATCCCAGTGCATATTTATTGGTGAGAAACAATGGCACCTACCAGCAGTTCCTGGATATTCCTTCTTCCCACTCTAGTTAAACACCCTATTCTCATCTCCCTCCTTTTTCAAACTCTCCAAATCCCTCCAAATTGGATCCTAAGAAGAGAAAAGTTGCTTTTGTTTTTTCTGTATTTTGGGGATTTTACATCAGGAAGAAAATTTATCAAGAGACAATAGGCACTAGAGAGTCACAGGAACAGCCCTGCAATTCACAAAGCTGAGTTAGGTCCCTAGACCCCCCTGTACAATGTCCCTCTGGTCAGCATTTCCCATCAGTTAGGTGAGGCAGTTTCCTATCGAGTCGGCTGGCTTTTGTGGATCCCATTCGAAGACACTTACATCTCCCCAGAACTCAGGCTTTGGGGCTCACAGTGTCATTCCAGTAAATTTCTAGGCAGCTAAAATTTAGATGCAGTGACAATCATCATTGCAATATATACTCCCAGGGGAATTCTGAGCTACTGCGGAAACACAGAATTCATTTCCGGCTGCAGAATTTTTTCCCCACAGAAACCACATTCTGCCAGAGAAGTGATGTAGTTCCACCGTTCACCCACCAGAGGCCACTGCGGTGCCAGAACACCCAGCCGCAGGGAGCCAGGCTAGGACAGAGCGGGGCACATGGTGCTGCTGGGGGGTCACAGACTGGGGCTCAGAAGGGCTAGTGGGGGGAACTACCATGTTCGCCAGCTGCCTGTTGGGCCTGAGGTTTCTCTGTTGCAGTTTCTCTGCACTGAGGGCAGGAGGTGGCTGTGTCGGGTCCCTCCCAGCACTGGGCGCTGCAGGCTCGGCAGAAATTGTGCCCACACTCCAGAGTGACAGGGTGTGTGAAATACTCCAGACAGACGGGACATGTCGCTTCCTCCTGGAGACTTTCCCCGGGGCTCGCTCCAGCCATGGCTCCCTCTGGGCAGTGGGACAGGGGTAGTTTCCCTTTCCTGAGGTCAGGAATGTCGGGGCAGGCTGGGGGTGGGGATGATGTACCAGCACTGATGGTGAAAAAAAATCCAAATAAAAACCCAAACCAAAAGCCTTTCCCCCACACTGCTGCAGCCAGACCCCTTTGCCTCCACCCCACACAGCCCCAGCCAGGGCCCCATGCACCTCCTAAGGGCCAATGCCAGGGCCTCCACCATCCATTCCCCACACTGCCAATGCCAGGGCCCCCTCCTCATTCTGCATTCAAACTCCTTCCCCCACACATTCTGGGGTCCCCCTCAGGCAATATCTCTCCAGGCCCCCCTGCCCCTCCCATCCCTCTCCCAGCCCTTCCTCCAAAACCAAGACAAACCAATACACAGAGCACTGAGCTTTTATTTAAAAAAAAGAAAAGAAAAGAAGAAAAGAAAAGAAAAAGAAAATGCAAGCAGCGCCGGCCGACCCGAGGTGCAGCCTGGAGCTGACCCCCAATAGACCCCCCCCAGCTGGTGCACCCCAAATGCCCAATAATTAGGACAGGAAGGTGGGTGACACTCCACACACACCCCCACCAGCCCGGTGGAGCTGCCCCCTCCCATTCCCCAGGCTACTTGTGCCAACCGCCCCCCCCCCAAACGATGCTGCAGCCTTCCCCAGCTCTGCTGTCCCCGTTCCCACACAGCCTGTGTATTCCCTCCCCCCCCCCCCCGCCCCACTACCCCTAGTTCACTGCAACTGCCAGGGGAGCAGGACAAGGTAAATCGAGGCTGCCCCGCTGCAGCTACTGCAATTCCCCCCCCCTCAAACCACAGCGCCCCCCCCCCTTCCCCAACCAACAACCCCCCTGCAGTGAGCCAGGAGCAGCCACTCGATGCTGGGTGGCGGAGTAGGGCTGGCAGGCAGCCCCCCGCACCTACATACCACCAATCAAGCAAACAAGTCAATGCCCCTGCACCCGAAACAGGTGCCCGCAGCCACGCGGCGCTGCAGGAGGAGCGAGGAGCAGGACCTACAGCAGCTGGGGATCCCAAAAGCAAAACCAAAAACCGCGCAGGCTCAGTAATGGGACTTTAAAGCTTTTTTAAAGCCAATTGGGGAACCGGGAGCCAATCGCGCTCTCGGGAGGGAAATTCAAAACCAACCAACCAAACAAGGCAGAAGCCCCGCCCGCAGGGGCCAGCCCCAGATCACGTGACAGGCTCCTCCCAGAATTGAACCGGCCACATGAACTGCACGAGAGAAGCCCAGTGAGGCCGGCTGGGCTCTGCCTGGGCCGCTCCTGCAGCAGCAACTGGGGGTTTCCCTTCCTGGGACTGACTCGGCTGCTGCTGGGCGGGGAGGAGCCCACGGGGAACATTCCGGCCTGCAGGCGTCAGTGTGACATGTGCCCCTCGGGCCCTGTGGCTGGTGGGCGTCCCCGTAGGGTGATGCCCTTGAAGGACCAGAGGGTGTGTCTAAGGAGAGATTGTCAGAATTCACTGATATATTAAATACACATCGCTGTCAGTTTTAAGCATTTTTTCAATATTTATTGTTAAATGTTCACTATTGCACAAAAATCTGGGTTTTAGCATTTCTTTCCAATTGTTCTCCATTTCAGTTTTCACAGCTGTGGGGAATTATGGGGGGATACGTCCATAGCAAGTCAGACCACAGTGATTTAATGTCCATAGACACCGAGATTCAAAAAGTTGAAGATTTATAACCATGAAAACACGGATGGTCACATCACCAGTCAAAAGATGCAGAGTCACTCTCCTTCAGTCAAACTCAAATAAGCTCTCAAGCACAGAATCACAGAATATCAGGGTTAAAATATTAAGTCAACCTAACTTATGTCAGCCTGCAGCTGCCATGGTAACTGAATCACTTGTGCTGTCTGCACTTTGCTTCTTGTGTTGGCGGGGCGTGTCCTCACCAGGGGCGCTCGTATTGATTGGACTGTGAGTGTGGGGCAGCATGGAATGGCTCCTGGGAGCCAGTAGCAGTGGATGGAAGCTATGCAATGTCCACCGGAGCACCAGA
Organism: Caretta caretta; assembly: GCF_965140235.1. Classification (NCBI taxonomy): domain Eukaryota; kingdom Metazoa; phylum Chordata; order Testudines; family Cheloniidae; genus Caretta; species Caretta caretta. The sequence goes on from NC_134219.1 coordinate 43,954,328, forward strand.
ACCAGCTGGGGCCAAGGGGCCATGCTCCCCCCCTTTTTAACATGGGCATTGTTTGAGCGGCAAGGGGCCAGGTGAACCCCCCAAACTGAAAGCCTTGGGCAGACGTGGAATGGCACCAACAGGGGCTGCGCTTCCTGGTCGGGGAGCTGAGAAGGTGATCAGCTCCCTCCATGTGAAGTGCAGCCCCTGCCAGCAGAGCCAGCTTCTTCCTGGTGGGGGAGCTGAAGTGGCCTTAGCCCCCGACCGGCAGTGAATCCCGATCCCTCTCAGTGGCCCCACCCCTCCTCCTCCTCCTCCTCTCCTTCAGCTCCCACCCCCTGGCCTGCCCTAAGTGATGTGTCCTGGGGGGCAAAGGAGTGGAGCACCTCCAGGGGAAACGAGAAGTCAGCACCTGTGTGGCAAAGTATTGACAACCCCCGGCATTTACAAAACACAAGTCAGGCTCCTCAAAATCATGAAGTTGGTGTTGGTCCTGCTTTGAGCAGGGGATTGGACTGGATGACCCTCCTGAGGTCTCTTCCTAATCTTCTGTGATTCTATGAAATGTAATCATAATAAACATTAGATTGTTTCTATTTGGGTTTTGGTTGCTCAGACCTGTAGGCGGCACTTGGGTCACTTTTTCTAGATTTTCTCTACAACTGAGAAGGCGAGAATCTTCCGTTGCATAGAAAATGAAAGCCGAGATTCTCACCTCATCCTATGCTCCCAGGAGCTGGGGCTTTTCAGGCCTGTCTGTAAAGGCCGATACTTTAAGAATTTAGGTATATGTTTATAATTTAGCTTGTTATAGAGGCACAAAAGAAAGAATCGAAATCACTGTCTGCCGGTGTAAGGGCCTTCTCTCACTGTGACAGTCTGAGGCCCTGTTCTTAAGCTAAGGCCTTTGGCTAAGCAGCAGAGGAAGGTGCTATTGGGCTGTTCGGAATATAATCCTGTCCTGATAATGCCCATCCCCTCCAGAGAAAGATGGTTAAAGAAAACTTAGTTTGATAGCATCCTGTCTACAAGAAATCACTTCTCAATAGTTGTGGTTGTGAAACCCTCATTTCTGTACGTTTTATCTTTATGGCCCTCACTTTTTCTATTGTGCATCCGTCTGGTTCTCTAATTGTTTCTGTCTGCCGTATAATTAATTTTGCTAGGTGTAAGTTAATGAGGGTAGTGGGATATAATTCCTCTCTATTCAACACTGGTGAGGCCTCATCTGGAGTACTGTGTCCAGTTTTGGGCCCTACACTACAAAAAGGATGGGTCACACGACTTATGAGGAGAGGCTGAAGGAACTGGGATTGTTCAGTCTGCAGAAGAGAAGAATGAGGGCGGATTTGATAGCTGCTTTCAACGAACTGAAAGGGGGTTCCAAGGAGGATGGATCTAGACTGTTCTCAGTGGTAGCAGATGACAGAACAAGGAGTAATGGTCTCAAGTTGCAGTGGGGGAGGTTTAGGTTGGATATTAGGAAAAACTTTTTCACGAGGAGGGTGGTGAAACACTGGAATGGGTTACCTAGGGAGGCGGTGGAATCTCCTTCCTTAGAGGTTTTTAAGGTCAGGCTTGACAAAGCCCTGGCTGGGATGATTTAGTTGGGGATTGGTCCTGCTTTGAGCAGGGGGTTGGACTAGATGACCTCCTGAGGTCCCTTCCAACCCTGAGATTCTATGATTCTATGCATTGGTTAGAGAATTATATTACAATATGTTAGGATTGGTCAGATAGATTTCAGTAAAATGATTGGTTAAGGTATAGCTGAGAAGATTACTATATAAATTAGGGGCAAACAGGAAGTAAGTTGGGATTCGAAAATAAGGAAAAAGGAACTTGGATTTAAGCTTGCTGGAAGTTCACCCCAATAAACATCGAATTGTTTGCACCTTCGGACTGCGGGTATTTTTGCTCTCTGTTCATGAGAGAAGGATCAGGGAAGTGAGAGGGTGAAGGAATAAACCCTCTAACAGGACTTTAGCAAATGCACCAAATATAATGAGACATGATAAAATCATGAGAGATGGTGACACTGCTTGCATTAAGGCCTGTTTACATTGAGCAAGAGCGGAGGCAGGAAAATGGGCCGCTGTTCAAGTGGGGGTCATGCCCCCCCTGATTTCTGCCTTCCATGTAGCACAGAGATTTTCAAACTGAGGGGGGCACCGGCAGATCAGAAGCTGGTGGAAGCCACCTGGCCTGCTCAGGCCACAGGCTCTCCATGCTTTGGGAGCCAGGGAACCGGCTGTCTGTTCAGCAGCCCTCTATGTTCTTCTCCCTGAGCCGGGCTGCCTCTGCAAGGCCAGGGTCTCCCCAGGCAGGGTGGGGAGCACAGCTCTAAGCTGCACCCATGATGTACTCTTCCCTCTGCCCTGAAGAAGCCCAGTGTCAGCTAATGATAAACTCTGGGGCTGGCCCCTGTCCATGGAACCCAGCTGCCATGGTCCCAGAGGTGCTTGTTCCCCACCCCCACAATCAAGCCCAGTGGCTTCAGCAGGAGCAGAGGGGTCTCAGCCCCCTCCCCCACAGGTTCAGGCCCAGCTGTGTCAACTGGAACAGAGGGTGCTCAGCCCCTCCAAGATCAGGCCCAGCAGTGTCAGCTGGAGGGAGCCCACGGTGCTTCGCAGTCTCCCCTCCCCGCAGGCCCAGGCCCAGTGACCCAGGCTGGAGCAGGATCTCCCGAGAGTGCGAGGACCGTGGGGCAGTGGCAGGGAGCTGGGTGCCACAGGCCTGAGCGGAAATGTGTGTCAGACGCGCCCCCTGCCACCTCCCCATGTCTGGTGGCCTGTGCGGTGGGGGTGGGGGGGTTATTCCATTCTCATGGCCTCAGCTTCCAGAGCTTGTGGGAGTGAGTCCACCCTGTCAGCAGCAGCCGCCTGCCCCCAGCACCTGGGCTGGACGCTGGGTTCGCGCAGCTGGGCTCAGAGCTTGGGCTGTGTGATCACAAGCTTGGCAGCCACAGGTCGGGGCAGGGCAGCCAAGGGGAGCAAGGGACAGTTCTGCTCCGTGCACAGGGAGCCTGGGGAGAGTGATGCAGCTGCAATGGCAGGTCCCCAGGCAGTGAGCGGGGTGTGACTGGGCTGTGGAGGGTTGAAAGGGGAGTAACCCAGCTCAAAGGGGAGAGGCTGGGGAGGAGGATAGACCAACCCTGAAGGCTCCTGACAAGGGGCTGACTGTATACTTAACCTGGTTGGGACTGGTGCTTTGGTTGCCTTTTCTTTTCCCCCCAGCTTATCTTGGACTGGAAACTGTGGGAGAACAGGAGACGGTAGGAAGTGACACAGGGAGGGCAACTCAGAGGACAACTTTGGACACCAGACACTGTTGAGCCTCCTAGGGCCCTGGGTCAGAGCCCAGTAGAGTGGGTTGGCCCAGGCTCCCCTACCACTGCCCACCTCCCTGCCCTTCTGATTAAAAGAGGGCTTGGACTGCAAGACCTGCCCACTGGGAGGGGGCACTAAGTGTGCTAACCACTAGGCCACCTAACCCACCAATGACTCAATTACTCTCCCACATGAGGATCCAATTGTGTATAAAAATTTTCTTCTCAGGGGAAAGAAAACGACACTTACAATATCTAGATCTCGTTTCCCTAAAACATAAACAGAAATACATATACGTTTTTTTATGAGCTTCCCTTCCCTTATGTGTTCTTAAGTTAAGACAGAGTGATTATTGCTATTCAACTTCCATTTTTCAATTGCTTCCTTCATCCCCCCAATAACATTTTGGTTGAAGTTTATTTAATTTAGACTTACCCCAAATTTGATAAAACTAGATTAACACACCCTGATTAAGCACAGCCCCATCCCAGTCAGGAACAGAGGAAAACTCCTCTGGGCTCAAGTGGCCTCATTCCTGCAGGGGCTGCTCCACTTGGAGGAAATAATCTTGAAGGGGAGAGGTTGTCACAGGAAGCGGGGGCAGCCAGTGGGGAGGCTGCTGGAAGTCAGAGGAGCTGATTCTTGCAACAGAACCACTGGGAGGAAGAGAACATGTGACCCTCTGCACATCACAAGGACCCTTCAGACCAGGTACAAGCAGGGACGTGCACAGGCATTTAAATCAACCCCTTTTGGAGGGGCACATTCTGTTACCCCCCTCAGGAGTAAGGCTCCCTTTGCCTTTGGGTGGGAAGGTTTCTATTAATGGTTCTTCCTGGGCTGGGGAGAGGCTGTCTCCTGTTCCACATCTTCCACCATTCTGTATGGCCAGGATAGAGCAGCTGGTGGTTTTAACCATAGATACCTGTGGCCAGGAGCTGCCCCGACTCTGCTGCTGGGAATGTGGCAGCCCAACAGGGGGAGCGGGGAGATGGAGCAGGGGAGGAGGCAGAAAAGCAGCAAGATAGACCAGAGAACCCAAGGGGACTGTCTGTGACTCCATGTTCAGGCTGTTCTGGTGCTTGAGGGGTTCATATTTGATATCTAGCGTGGGGTTTGTACCCTGGTTTGTAACTGTTTGCCCTAAGGTTGGTACTCACATTCGTGAGCTACTCTAGACAGTGGAGTCGAACCTGGGTCTCCCACGTGCCAGCTAAGGGATCTCACCACGGGGGTAAAAGTTATAAGGCAGGTGACATCACAAAACCCACCTCCACCTTCTCCCCACCCCCACACTCACATTTTGTGTGGATTGAGGCAGGTGCCTGACTCATTCCAGCAAGAAACGCCTCAGGTGCCAGAGCCACTGAACATCATTTAGGGTGACCAGACAACAAGTGTAAAAAATTGGGACGGGGGGTGGGGGGTAATAGGTGCCTATATAAGACGAAGTCCAAAAATCTGGACTGTCCCTATGAAATCAGGACATCTGGTCACCCGAACCTCAATCCAGCAAGAAACGCCTTAGGTGCCTGAGCCACCGGACGTCAGGCGCTGGGTTTCCGTCTGTGGGTGGCTAAGCAGAGACCGATGCCCCCCTGCAGCCCCAATTTAGGCACCTGTCAGTGAGAGGGGGCAGGGCTTAGGACACCCCTCCCCCCTTGTCAGCATCTCCCCTTGTCTAGCGTAGATGGCTCCTCGAGGAGTGAGCTGGCTTTTGTGAGTCACACTGTGAGGTGCCTCTGATGCCCATGCATTGTCTAGGGGGTTCAGGCCCCTGACTCAGCTTTGCAGAATGTGATTTTCTGGTTGTCTACAAACTCGGCCCTGTGACGCTCAGCATTGCAACACCAAGTCCCTTCATGGATTGTCCCCTGTGCAACCAGTCACCTCTCCGCAGAGCACAGCTGAGCAATTCCTCATTGACACCGGCGTGCACAGGACAGAGGCAGAGCACAGGCTGGTTAGTGACACATCCCAGTAAAACACAAAATTCTCCTCCTAGAGGCGCGATATTCCCTGTGGGGGCTGTGGGGACACAACCAAGTCAGGCAGCAAATCCCACGGCACTGCCCCCGACAACTGCAGCTGGGACAATAAAGTAGAATGTTTTATTTACAATAATTTACAGTAATTACTAAAGATGGTAAGTAAACAGAACTGAGAAGGAGCCTTAATAACCACAGCATGGCAAGGAGATCCCCAGCTACTGAGAACAGTTTTCTTAATGGCACTAAAATAGCACCAGTGGCCAGGAATTAATATAGGGAATTGAAGAGTTACAGCCTCACTTTCAGTCATGTGTCATAAATCTCTCTCTTCCCTTTCCTTTCATACTCTCCTTTTCTGTTCATTTTTCTAACCCTCACTTCTGATCCCTGTTTATTTTCCTGTGTTTCTCCCACTCTCCTCCCCTCCCTGTTACAGATCAGCCCCCATGGCTGCTCCATTCCACCCCCCTCCAGCCCCAAATTTATCCCTTCCCCTCTTGCTGCCCCCAGGCTGGTTCCCCTGTCAGGGATAATTTCCTGTCACTCTTCTCATTTATATTTTCCACCATTTCTCCTGGACTCTCCCTTTCTTCTTGTTTTATTTTCATTCACATTTTCCTTCTTGCTTCTTCTAATTCCCTCGGGTCAAACCCACCCTGTCCCTGCCTCCCCCAGTGCTGCCAACCTCAGGAGGTTAAAAAAATCGTGAGACTGACCGAATGATGATTTTTTTAAGGTGATATCATGGCTTTTCCATCAATCTGCACCCCCTACCCATCCCCTCCACCACCCCGCCCGTGTTTGTGGGACCATGACAGTGCGACCAGTTGTCCTGAAGTGACTTGGGCCCCTGGGGCAGGAGCTCTGGCTGGGAGACCCCATGAGATCCAATCCCACAGATCTGCACAAACCGCTCCCTGCTGCTGCTTCTCCCCAGCCCCCCAACCCCTGATTGATTCATGCTGGGTCCCTGCCCAGCCCCCACCTCTGCCCCTCAGGGCCCCTCTGCCCCACCCTGCAGCCCCAGGGGTTCCTCCCCGTCCCCCTCCTGCTCCCATGCCTGGGGCTGCAGGGAGGGAGGGGAAGGAGCTTCCAGGGGCCATCAAGATGAGGGGCCAGGGGCTGGGTCGATGGGAGTCCTCCAAGGTCATAGAGACCAGGGTCCGTGAGGCTAGAGAGGCTGATTTCCGGTTCTCCCCCCTCTGCTGTGGGGCTCAGGGACTCAGGCGGAGCCGGGATCCCCCCCACACCCCGAGCCAGGGGCGGATTCTCTCCCCAGGGACGGAGCCCGGCGGGAAAGTGAAGATCGGGGCCCCGGCACCAGCATCGATAAATGTCACCTGCCCCCGGCCACAGTCCAGACAAACCCGGATCCTGCTGGGGGCCCGGCTCCGGGGCAGGGGGGTCGCAGGGGAGGTGAGAGCCTGGAACCGACCCCCCCACCACTCCACTGCCCAGATCCCCCCCTCAGGGCTACGGCTGATCCCTCCCTTCCTCGCCACAGACTCTCTGGCCACCCCCACGGCCCAGTATCCCTCACCCCCCACCTCCACCTCCCAGCAATGTCTCCCCGCGGTGAATCCCTCACACCCCAGCACACAGAGCTCAGTGTCAAATCTCTCAGGGTTGTCGGGCAGTCGCTGCCGCGTGTCTCCCCATCTCACACTTTTCCCATCCTCAGACAGGACGAGGATGGGATGAGCCGTGTCTGGATCCAGAGTCACATTCGCTGGGGAGAGAGAATCAGAGACCTCTGTTGATTCTGCTCCATTCCCAGCAGGAGAGACACACCAAGAAATGTTTTAGTGGGGATGGAGCAGAGGAAGCAGGTGCAGTTTTGAAGCCCAGAGGAAATTTCCCTTCTCTAATGCAGTCTTCACTCCCAGGGCTGGGAACAGAGAGGAAGATGCAGCACTGGGGAAGAGCTGATTAACACCAGAGAGTAGGAGGTGGCATTGGGTGAGGTAGCCCCATCCCCAGCCCAGAGAGAGGGGAGGAGCTGGCAGCATCAGAGGGAGAGCATCTCCCCAATCCAGGAAGCAGGGAGCAGCTCGAATGGGAGAGCCCATCCCTGCCCAGAGGAAAGGCAGGATGTGGGAGAAGAGCAATGGGGAGACCCCCTGCACGGGGGTAAAGCAGAGGGATGTGTCTGTCCTCAGGGCATTGAGCTGTGTTTGGGTGCTGCTCAGGGAGAGTGTTTCTGTTCATTAGCATGGGCATGAACTCAGCACTAAGGCTGGTGTAAGGATTATTTGTGTGACGTCAGCTTGGGATCTCCCCAGGTGTTCCGGCACCTTGGCAGAAGTTGGGGAGGGGGGTTCTAGGTCACACCACCTGTGGCCCTGCCCTCTCCCTGGCCCTGCCCCACTCTTCATCTTCCCGCCTAGGCCCTACCTCTGGCCAGGCTGGGAGCCTAGGCCACTATGGAGAGCCCCTGACCCTCCACCTTCCCATGTCCACTCTCCGGCGTGCACCACCCAGGGCAGGGGGAGGTTCCGGGGGGAAGAGGAGCAGGGGTGGGGCCACTGAGAGGGACAAGCACCAGGAAGAAGCTGCACTACACAGGGCGCAGTTGATCAGCCGCCCCTCCATGAAGCACAGCCAACGCTGCGATGCTCCACGCCTGGCCAAGGCTTGCAGTGTGGGGGGCCAACACGGCCCCCTGCCCCCAAACTATGCCCATGTTCAAAAGAGGGTGAGCTTGGCCCCCTGGCCCCCCATGTTCCAGTGCCCCTGGATCTCCTCACTGTGAACAGGTTATTTTTAGGGCTGTGTGCACCACAGCCACTGGTGATTTGGTTGGTAACTTTCGTTACAATCTCATGAAGATTTTTTCACTGGAATTTTCTCATAATTTAAAGACAGTCTCCTGCTGCAAACTCACCCTGTCTGTGTGCTCCTAGGGATTCCAGTGCAGACGGCAGAGTGTCTGGCGGGGGAAAGGAGAAAAGAGACGAGATTTCAGACTTTCATATTTATAACAGCGTCCCCACTCTGAACGCATAGAACTGTGTTTTCATCATGACAGAGAAACAGATCGAGAGGCCCAGAGACACACTCAGGCATTTAATAGAAACTAACTGAAACCTTCTATTTCCTCTCTCATTCAGCCATCTCCCAGCAATGGAACCAACGTCCTTTCAGCCTGAGAACCATCCCAGGACACACAATCTGTAAGAAGGATTTACTTTTCCCCTCCTCATCCCCTCCCACCCTTCAAACTCCAGTTGGTTTGTCTTATTCACTCATGGCCTTTTGTCATAACCTAGACCCAGATCATACAAAGACTTTGGCAGAAAAGTAACTTTACCCACTTTTTCCCTTTGGCCAGGGGTTGGCAGCATCATGTTGTGCGACGGACACTTTACAAAATTACCAGAGTGAGTGGCGGACATTGGCGGGGGGTTATGTCATTCAGTCATCATTAAACCCGTAAAATAACGCACAATTTTCCACACTGAAAAAACCATAACCTAGCTCGTTAATAAATAATAAACAATAATAATAGGAATCAATTCAACTCAGGTGAGTGTTTTTGAATGTCCCTCACTGCCGCAGTCAATATTTTTTTGTGGCATGGGGGCATTGAAATAAATATTTCTCCTAAAACCATATTTCAGTGTATTGTTGTCACTACTTTTTTATTTTTCTTGTTTAAATAATATGTCTGATGGGAGGATGAGTGTCTGTGTGTGTGTGTGTCTGTGTGTCCCACCTCTACACCGCTTACCCCATGTCTCTTCCCTGTCTGTGTCCCTTACATGGGAAATCCCCCATCATGTTACAGGATGTGGGAAGCAAAGGAGGGGGGTCTCTCAGTGGAGCAGGGTTTCCCATCGCCTCACTGTGACCAGGGCACCCCTCTCCGTGCACGGGTGATGCCAGGGTCGATGGGAACCTCCTCTGTCTCCTGACCAGGACAAAGGGACAAGCTCTGGCTGTGGGCGGGGGTCTGTTGTGAGCAGGGGCCTGGGTGGAACAAATTCTTTTGGGGGAGGCGGGACTCACCGCTGGTGGCTCCCAGAAGTGGCTTCCCACTGTCTCTCATCCCTGCTGCTCCTGGGAAGCTAGGCTGAGGGGAGGGGTCAGCACTGAGGGGCTGGAGCTAGGCTGAGGGGGCGGTGCAGTGGGGTGAGGCACTGAAGGGTTGGAGCCAGGCTGAGGGGGGCTGTGCATCCAGCCACAGAGAAGTTAACAAAGTCCAATACCCCTTGTGTGGAGACAAGGGTGAAAGTGGCGTGTGCATAATCAGTGGTAATAAACCAATCAGAGAAGAGAATAATAACATGAAAATAGCTTGAACAAAGGAAGCCCTGCCAATGATGTGTTCATGCATGTGTAGTGTGTAAGCACCACATTTGGGATAGGGAAGGAATTTTCCACCAAATCAAATTGCCAGAGACTCTGGGGTTGATTTTGCCTTCCTCTGCCATATGGGGCACATATCATTTACCAATGTTAAACTAGAAGAAAGGTGGATTCTCTGTAACTTGAAGTCTTTAAATCATTATATGAGGGCTTCAGTAATTCAGCCAGAGTTTACGGGTAAATTGCAGGAGTGGGTGGGGAGGTTCTGTGGCCTGCAATGTGCAGGAGGTCAGAGTAGATGGATCATGATGGTCCCTTCTGACCTTAAAGTCGATGAGTCATTTCTTACTTTGTAATTGTAATCGAAAAGCATGTTTCTGGTGCAAACAAAGGTTTGAATTAATCAACCTGAGTGTCTTGGACCCAAATGTCTGGCCTTCTCACCCAACAATTAAATAGAAGCATCCTCTAAGTGTGAACCAATTGACCAGCACCATTCTCTTCCCACAGTCTCAGAGGCTCTTCCCAATTTCCACTCCTAGATCCCTTCTGGGTACCTTTGAACTTCCTCAGAGTCTCCATTAGCACAATAGTTTTCTGGGAGAAATCGCTGACTTGCTCTTCCAGTTCAGGAGAAATCTCCTCTGGCTGCTGGAACTTCCCCTTCTCCCACCTGGAGAGAAACAATTTCCCGTGATTATATTTCACTGTGTGACTCATGATAAGTTCTGGCGAGCGAGTCGCTGCTCTAAGGGGCCTGGAGTTCGAATCCTCGACTTCTCCCGGCCTCAGAGCAGGTGCAGCACAGCCCATGGCCGTACAACCTTCCCTTCTCAGGACTCCTTAATATTCTTCAGCTCTGGTCTGGTGAGCTCAGCTCTGGGGACAAAAGGGGAATTGAGTCTCCATGGCCAATTCACTCCTTGGCCTCCACGCTCTGAGGGACAGGAGGTTCCGATGTAAAGTGCTGTAGAAATCTGTCCACTAGGAACTAAATTGAGACACCAGCTCCCCCCTCCCCAGCTCATTCCACACAGCTCTCCAAACAGTCCTCAGGCTGGGAAAGACTCAGGTGGGAAAGACTCTTGACCACTGCTGCCTTGGGCTGAATGGTAACCAGGGCCCCAGTAGTGACAGGCCCATATTCCATCCCCACAATCCTGAGGCAGCCACTCCCCCAGGGATGTGACATCTCAAGGAAACACTTGAAGTCAGTCTTTCCCACTGAATGGACAATTCCAGAGTATTCTGTACCAGGGTGAGAACCTCAGGATGAAGTGGATCAGAGAGATCAGTATCCGACTTTTGATCTTCCCCACACATTTTTCAGTAGAGCCCTGGGGAGATGTGGTGCTAATATCACCACCAAGCTCTTTCCCAGATTTGTGAGGGGGAGCAAGAGAGAGCCACGTACCTGCTCAAGGTGCTTCTGACATCCTAGAGGAGAGAGAGAGAGAAAAGTATCTCAGTCCCATCTGACACATACAAGGGATCTCAGGAAAGGGGTTTTGCAAATACAGGGAAAATCAGCCCTGCCCTGGCCCCGGGGCCATGGTTGCACTGAGCTAATGGGGCTTTTCCATCTCTAATAATGTGTCTGTGAGTCTAAAAAGAACAAGAGTCATTCACATTTCAGCAATGCACACATTGAGTTACACTGAGATCTCTGACTGCTGGACCCCAGTGCCAATACTTCCTGTCCTTGTGTTGGGATTTGGGATGTTTCTAGCTCAGTCTCACCTGGAGGAATTCACTTGCTGGCTTCTGACACTTCCCCTCCATCTCACTGATCAGCTCACTAAGATAGGAAATCTCCTCTGAGAGTTTGGTGATATTTTCATTGTGTATCTTCACAATCTCCTCGTCCAGCTTTTCCAGCTGGGCCAGCAGGAGTCGCTCTTGTTCCTCCAGGAACTGCCGCAGCTGCTGAAATTCAGACACAATCTTCTGCCTCTCGGTTTCTGTCTGTTTCTAGAAGAAATAAGGAAAGGGCTGGTCAGGGACATGGATGGAGCCCGGGGTCCTTTCATGTAGAGCTGAGTGTGCAGTAGAAGTGGAATGGGTCTTGGGGAAAAAAGTGGAATGGGAGCAGGGCCGGGGGTAGAGTGGGGAGTCGAGCCCCCACCGGCTGGTGGCGAAGTCTGCACCTATGCTTGTGTGTACTAGGCTGAGGACTCTCACACCTTCTGCTATGGCCCCTGCATCCCTCTGAAAGGGAGGTTTCCATGTCTGTCATGGTCAGCGTATTCTGCTATTCATGGTCTCTGTGAATTCAAACCCAGAGCAGCAGGAGGCAGGACTCAGCACTACACTGACACAGATGCCACGGAAGAAAAAGGAACAAACACGTTAATAATGCACAAAATGACCAGACACAGTGGACAGCACCTCTCGGGGACATTCAGTTCACTTGGGGAGGATTTCTGGGAGAGCCACAAGGGTTAGACATTAACTCATCAGCTGAAATGGAAGCTTTGGGCTTGTCTACACATGAATCTAACCCAGCAATCCACGATCATGGAGAAACACACACAAGTCCTCGTTCCCCAAGGCCACACAGGAATCTGCCTCCAAATGGACCTCCCACGGCCAGTCCCTGTCAATTAATAACAACAGGCACCTTAGCTGATACTCCCGCCTTTTCCCCTTGCTAGTCATTTTAAATCCCAGAAGCTTTTCTCTATCTTCCCTCAGAGTCTGCAGATGGGCCGGGATTTTTTCCTGAAGAACCATAAAGGATTTGAGAGGTTTCATTTAGATGGCTGAGAGGGGTGTGGAGCTGGGTGTTTTTCCACCCAAAACCCAAGATGATTGTTGGTGAATCGCTTTGCCACATCAGGACCACCAAGGAGATGAAACCTTATTAATGCAGACTGGAAGCGTGTCATATTCTGACTTGTTACCCATTCAGGTTCAGGTATTTTAAAAATTAGAGAGAGATCTCAATTATAACCAAGTTTTATTGGTATCTATGAATTCATTAGTGGTACAGCGCGTAACAGGACACTAGAGTCACATGGGGATGACTCAATAAATCTGGGTTTGAGAAGGTTTAATAACAAAATGATACAAATCCCAGAAGCCACCAGGTCCCTGGAGGTTGCTTTGTCCGGTGAAAAAGTGGCAGGAGGAAACTGAGGATGCAGGAGGACATCTGTGGGGGGGGGGGCAGGCGTGGGGGGTGGTACTTTGATGCAGAAGGATGCAGGTGGGGGTGTGCTGACAAAGGCAGTGGTGGGCCCAACCAGGCCGAGTGATACAGTTGGGGGTGGGCCCATGCAGGCAGGCATGGGAACGGGCTATGTTCGGGGAAAGCCTCAATGGCCACCCTAATTAAATAGGCTGATTTGTCTGAAGAACGGTTGGGGTTTGCCCCAGTGCTGCCCTAAACCCTTTCCGTGGCAATGCCCCCTGGGCAGGTCCGCCCCCTGCTCCAGCTCACCTCCGCCTCCTCTCCTGAGCTCGCCGCCGTGTCCCCACTTCTCCCCCTTCTCTCCCAGCGCTTGCTGCTGCCGCGAAACAGCTGTTTCATGTGGGAAGCGCTGAGAGGGAGTGTGGAGAAGGAGAATGCGGCGTGCTTGAGGAAGAGGCTGGAATGGGGGTGGGGAAGGGGTGGAGTCGGGGCAGGGCCTGGGTTGGGAAGGGCACAAGCACCCACCAGTGCCAGGGAAAGTTGGCACCTATGGCCCCAGAACCTTTAAATCGCGGCTGGAGCCCCAGGCGGCACGGCCTGGGCAGTGCTGAAGGGCTGCCTGGGGTAGACTAGCCCCAGTCCCGCCCCTTCTCCTGAGGCCCTGCCCCTTCCCGAGGCCCAGAGCTGCCCCCCAATCCCCCGCCAGCCTTGCCCAGAGGCCTGGCAAGTCTGTCAGCAGCCCTGGTGTCAGGCAACTTGTGATGCCCTTAACCTGTAATTAAAATCCAAAGCTCTGACCCATTAGACTGAACGGCAACTCTGTATCTTGTCCCACCGGACAGCTTCCTGGATGGGAACCACCGTGTGAGCTCGGTGAGCCCAGGACAGACGAGAAACCAGACACATTGAAGTTAGATCCTCTTCACAGAGAACAATTTCAGAGCCTCTTCTCTCCTGCCCTCTGTGCAGCCTCTACACTCAGCTGTTCCTATGGGGGCAGGCCCCCAGCCCCTGAGCAACCCCAACCTCCCACCCACCCGCTGAGCGGGCAGCACGTGGCTCCAGCCTCCCTGGCCCTGGAGCACAGGGATGGCGCGCGGCCCCAGCCTCCCCAGCCTGAAGCCCAGGCAGCCCCAGGGGACTGAGGGTCCAGGAGCCGCGGCGGAAGCAGGGGGGTGCCTGGGGGCGGAGTGTGGGCGGGGCTACGCCTGGCAGGTTGGGAAGGCATTGCCTTGCCCTGCCTCTGATCCCCGCCGCCCCGGCTGTCAGGGGTGTGGTGAGCGCAGCTCGTGCCTTCCCTGCCTGGCCTGGCAGCAGCACGGACAGATCCTGCTTCAGTCCTGTGTGTGAGGAACGTGCCTCCAAGGGAGCTCCAGTGCCTACGGGCCTGGCTCCACCGGCAGATGGAGAGCGCTGGGAGTTAAACCAGCCCTCGGGGAGTGCAGCAGGGAAAGCGCTGCCGTGTGTCCACACTGACAGCTACAAGCCCACTGGCGTGGCCACATTAGCAGCTCTTACAACGCCACAGAGAGCAGTGCATTGTGGGAGCGATATCCCAGCAAGGGGCTGCAAGGTGCTTTTCAAATGGGGTGGGGGGGGTGGGGATGGAGTGTGACAGGGAGTGTGTTGTGTGTATGTGGGGGGAGAGAGAGTGGGTTTTCGGGGGGCTGAGAGCGTGTCAGCAGGCTGTCTTGTCAGTTCAGACAGCAGCAGACACCCTCCACCCCCGCCCTGCCTCTCTCTCTCACACAGGCACAGCGAGCAGCTTTCCACACGACTAGCTGCTTTGTCTTGGAGCAGAGAAGCAGCCGGTTGTCAGACACGGAGCTTTGAAAGGGGATATCCGCATTCCTACAGCCCAGTGAGTTCAAAACAGTGACAAGAGTGGCCACTTGACTTAAAGGGATTACGGGACCTTTCCGGAGGCCGATCGCAGCGCAGTGATGCAACACCTCGTTCACACAGACGCTGGCCATTTCAGCCGGGGCGCAGCAAGCGTTACGCTTCTCGCAGAGGTGGATTACCAGGAGCGCTCCATCTGCAGAGTCCAGGCGCTCGACGTGCCTTGCCAGTGTGGATGGGTCGTGAGTTAGGCTGCCTGTGGCTGCTTTAATGTGCTCTAACTTGCAAGTGTAGCCAGGCCCCATGTCTCCCTAATGACAGGCTTTGTGCCTGCCATCAGTGGCCAAGGCTCCCTGCACCTGCCCAGAGGAAGGAGACTGAGGAGGGTGGGGAGATTTAGGTGGTTCCAGAGATCAGGGAGAAAATCTGGGAAATTAGGAGATTCTGTGGCTCTGAGAGACTGAGTCTGAAAAAGAAAGAATTTCCCAGATCCCCAGTGTTTCCTACCTTGTATTTCTGGGCAGCCTCCTCCAGGAGAAGCACCGGGTGAGTTCTGTGCTCTGAGGATCTCTCACAAACCACACACACGGCTTCCCCGTGCTCATCACAGAACAGATCCAGGGCTTTGCCGTGTCTCTCACACAGATTCTTTTTTCCTGGTTTGAAATCCAGTTCTTTGATTTTTTCCGCTATATTTGCTAGCTGACAGTTTTTTTGGAGAGTCCCTTTCGGGATTCGGGCTCTGCAACTGGGGCAGCACAAGGGGTCAGAGTCCAGCTCTGCCCATGTCTCGCAGTACTGAGTGATGCAGACCTGGCAGAAGTTGTGCCCGCACTTTATGGTGACTGGGTCCCTCAGATATTCCAGGCAGATGGGACATTTGGTTTCCTCTTGGATTTCCCTTACAGGAGCCCCTGAGGCCATGGCTGCTGGGATCTCTAGGCTTCTGTTCTCTCTGCTTCCGCTCTGGATCATAAATTGTTTTGTTGATAGTGGAAATATACAAATAAATAAATGAAATGTTAGTTTTTATTCCATTCCATTTGTTTCATGAAAGACATTCTTTTGAGTTGATTCATTAAAAAAATAGAATGGTAAAAATGAAACAAAAATAATTTTGTTCAAAAATAGTGATGAAAAATAATTTCCCTGGGTTAACCATGCCCAAAGATTTGCTCATGACAATGAGGTTTTTCACACGGCAGAGGACAATCTGTCTCACAGTATGTTACATTGCCTCTCTCACAGGCATGTCATCAAACCTTCCCTAAACACAGGACCAGAAATCACCCCTGCTACCCTCTCTTCCATAGCTCTGTGGCCACAAAAAATACAGGGCAACGTGAACTTCCCCGCGGGATAACAATGTTACCCTGGATACACACAATCAGTTGGTACCAAAGTCCCTGTTTAAGATGCTTAAGTCTCGGTTTCAAAAGCACTTCAATGCAGAAAATTCCTAATGAATCCTATAGGTGCCTAAACTCACTCAGAGCAGTGGTGTCAGATCCAGGAGGGTCCAGGGGGGCCATGGTCTCTGCACTTTTTAATATGGGCATAGTAGCCTTGGGAAGGCAGAAAGCAACAGAGGCAGGGGCTGCGATTCAGAGTGGAGGAGCTGATCATGCCCTGCCCACTGTTCCTCCTCTTCCCCCTGAGGTCCCATCCCCTGGCCAGGCTGAAAGCCAGAGCCGGGCTGTGCTAACAGGGAGCCTGGGCTGCTGTGGGGAGCCCCATGTCCTCCATCTGCTCAGCGGCTCTGCTGAAGTGGGGCCCTGAGAGGTGGAGTGTGGGTGGCGCCATGCCTGGCCATTTGGGGAAACTCAGCCTCCCCCAGCCTCCCCTACCCTCCGCCAGTGGGTGGGGCCCAGTCTGGTCGCGTCCTCTGAGTATGCCTAAAGGATCAGGCCTTGCAGGTAAGTTCACACAAAACACCTGGGGGCAGTGGGGAGCTAAGAAGAGAGGGAGAGAGGAGGAGCTCCGGCATAACTTTTATCCCAGGACTTCGGGCACTCCCCTGAGATGTGGGACCCCTCTGCTTCACGTCCCCCCAACTTCAAAGTGCTGCCTACACAGCTGTTTTAGAGCACTAATGCAAACTTCAGTTTGTCGTCCCAGGCTGGGAGGCTCAGCGCCATGGACCGTGTAGACGAACCCCAGGGGCCTCTCTCGCCTCATTCTTTTTATTAAAGATTGCTTACAGTATGGTTCTAAACTTTACTATACAATCTTTGAGCCTTAAAATTCCACCTGTACACGAAAGTGAATTGCACTGAATATCATTAAATCCCTGAATCCTTCTAAAATAGACATGGCTTTCCTGCATAACAGGTGGGCCCAGGTCACCAGCTGGCTTCACTCAGCATAGCACCATGAAAGTTAATGTAGCTACTAGAGATGGATGGAGAAAAACAATTCAATTTTGCAACAACTTGGAAGGTTTCAGAATTTGGTTTTGGTCCACATTGGAATGAAAACAGAACCCTTTTGTGAAACTGAATTATGTTAAAATGGGTTGTTGTTTTTCTCTCTCTGTAAGCGATTGGAGAGTCCACCTTGAACCTCAGAAATGTTACCACTGAAAACTTCATCATAATTTATGTTCCTGATAAATGCTTTGGCTTTCGCAAAAGGAAATTTTTCAGTGAAAAGATGTTCAGTTGAAAATGTTGCAACCAACTCTAACAGTTACACTGATTTCTGTCAGCGGAGGGACTTGGAGCCTAGAGTTTTAAGGGATCCAGTGTGACGTTCTACTTTTTTCTAATTCCTAAAAGTGTCAAAACACTGATACAGAGACAGCGCAGTACTTACAGCCCATTTTTGCAGAACCAATACATTGAATTGGTTTCTACAAGCCTCCACATTTTTGGTTCCAAACTACACTTAACCTTATAAACTTTTGAGTTCCCCCCTCACTGTGATCTCAAATGTACCTCAGAGTTCATTCTCACGCTGTCCTGACCCTCACATGTTATAATGTCATTATGTTATATCAAATATGCCAGAACTTAAGTAGAGCAGCACATCTACAAATGTTGTAAAATCATTTAACAATGGAAGATCAGCATTTCTAGCAATGTTGGATCATTTGCAGAAGTGCTAACGAGGAATTTGACATTATTTGTGCAGGTAGACAATGGCCCAAGTAATTGTGTACTTGAAATGACATATGTGGGCAACTGAGCCAAAAAGAAAAGAACAATTAGTCTATAAAAATCTCCTTTCCCATAGGAATGATGGTTCTTTTATGTGGAATCCTGCTCTCCCTGTGTGCACTGAATTACCACAGATGACACTGGGAAATCTATGTATGAAGGGAAGCAGAGAACCAGAATTTCAGAAGGTGAAGAATTTTGCCCATAAGTGTCTTTTTCTTTGATTTTTTTTTCTTACAGAAGAGCATTCAGAATTTGTTCCAAAGCCCATTGAAGTCAACAGAAAGACACCTGTTGATTTCAATGGACTTTGAATAAGTCTCTAAATAAAAAGGTGAACTGTTTCTTTAAGATATGGCTTTTAGTTTGGCATCAGTTTATCTAGGAGGACTTTAACCTTACTGCAAAGCTAGGAACTGTTGATAGAGTAGATAAGATGATGCTTTCCTTCAGTTTTGCACGAAGTGTTGTTAAATACCAACACCGGGGTAGGCGTTGCTTGGGCTACGCACAATTTTGTGGTAAGACCAGTATTTTTAGTCTGGTAATTTCCCTTTGCCCTCCTTCAGTCCTATTCCTTCTGGTTTGTGCGTGCATAAGCATGAAAGTTACGAATCATTAGAAGGCAATGACATTGCAAAATCCCAAGAAAAATACTACTGTTAATGAGAATTGTGCATGTAACCCCCTGCTTACTTCAACGACAATTCTGTACTATGACACTGTCAAATATAAAAAATAAATGAACCAGATAGCTGAATAATAAGTAAGTTCACCAGAAACACACATTTTTGAATCTTAAGGACACAATGGGTCAAAACCTCAGCAGGAGTAAATCAGCATATTTCCATTGACTTCAGTGCAGCAGCTACATTGATTCACACCAGTTGAGGATCTAGCCCAATATGACTTAACCTGTAAGGTATGCAAAGATTCAGGGCAGAAAGCTGAAGCCCCACTGCATGGGACAATGTGGCTTCATGAGGGTCCCTGTGGCATGGGGCCCCAAGCATTTGCCCTACTTGCTACCCGCTACCTCTGACTCTCGCTTTTATACGCAGAAAACCAGTTATTGTGGCACAAGTGAGCCATGGAGTTTTTACAGCATGTCGTGGGGGTGGCTCAGAAAGAAAAAGGTTGAGAACCTCTGATCTAGACCATCCCTGGCAGGTATTTATCTAACCTGCTCTTAAAAATCTCCAGGGAAGGAGATTCCACAACCTCCCTAGGCAATTGATTCCAGTGCTTAACCACCCTGACAGTTAGGAAGGTTTTTCTGATGTTCAAACTTAACCCCCCCTTACTGCAATTTAAGCCCATTCCTTCTTGTCCTATCCTCAGAGGTTAATGAGAACAATTTACCTTCCTCCTCCTTGTAACAACCTTTTAGGTACTAATTCATCAAGCTGTGAAAATCTCATGTTACATTGCTATGAAAACAACCCACAGTGTATTTGACGGTAAATCACTTTGAATGTAGAGGTATTGTAAAGTTTCCATAAAGAGAGAAACAAATGATCATAGACTATCAGGGTTGGAAGGGACCTCAGGAGGGCATCTAGTCCAACCCCCTGCTCAAAGCAGGACCAATCCCCAGTTTTTGCCTCAGCTCCCTAAAGGCCCCCTCAAGGACTGAATTTACAACCCTGGGTTTAGCAGGCCAATGCTTGAACCACTGAGCTATCCCTCCTCCCTCCCATAAAGAGAGAAACAAATTCTCACAGGATTATTTACTCCTTGTGTTTTGAATAATCTGTCCAAGCAATAAGGATCATGCATTAGACGTTAGAAACAGTCCTTCTGGAGCAAAATTAACCCACCTGGTTGGGTCTTCTGAGAAGTTTAACATCTCCCGGGTGTGGTCAGACTTGGCTCCTCTGGCTGGGACAGTCCCATGCTCGGTGACTGTTCCCGTCGGTCACGGAGGCGGCTCAGCTCATTCTGGCGATCGAGGAGCTGCAGTTTTGTCTCGGGGATTCTCCGGGGAAGGTTGTGAACAGAAACAGGGTTTGTTCCGATCGATAAACGTGCGCTCCGGCTCGCAGCCTTCGCCCGGGGACAGTGAAAGTAACACTGGAAATTGCCTCAGTCCAACCCCTGTCCCGGGGGGAGGGGAGAGTCTTCTCTGAAAGACACAGCCCCAGTCCCGCGGGGCCGCCAGTGGGGAGAAACCGGAACTTTCTGTAAAAATTTAACATACAGGGGCTTTGTTGTTCCGGGAGAGGGGGGGTTGTTTTGGGGTTTTTTTTTTCTATTTAGTTGACTAGACTCAGCAAAAGCAGGAAGCAGATTCTCTCTGAAATCAGGCCTGGATTCAGGTAACTGGGTCACCTGAACAACGGACTCTTAGTCCAGTCATGATTTCAAAAAGAGAAAAGCTTTTGCTGAATATCATAAACTAAATGGCAAAAAAACACCCACCCACCCCAACCAACAACAAAGCCCCTTTTGTTAACATAAAGTGACAGTTTCCCACTGAAGATCGTGACCTTCCAAAACAGCAAGGTCATCAGAAGTGATTTGCTCTGTTGTGGCCGCCTGCTGGCCCCCGGTCTATGAGAGAGACAAGGTGGAGGATGTTTGATCTTTTACTGGATCAACTTCTGTTGGGGAAAGAGACAAGCTTTCCAGCAACACAGACCTAAAGAAGAGCTTGGTGTCGCTCCAAAGCTCGTCTCTCTCAACAACAGGAGTTGGTCCCCTAAAAGATTTTTTCTCCCTTACCTGGTCTGAGTTCATCAAAACTCAGACTTCTGAAAACCAAGAAATACAGAGTTAAGGTACAGGCCGGTGCACCCTTAACGCTGCCCCCATGGGGCTGTCACTAGTCACCGGGAAATAATCTGGATGCACCCCAGCTGTATTCTTGGTGTGAGGTGTAGCAAGACCAAATGGGAGAGCTGTGACTCCAGGATGAGGGGATAGGAGATTAATTTGAGGGCTTCCTGCTGTCACATGGGGGCTGCATCTTGCCAGAGCCCATGGCCCTCCCACCACCCTCTGGCCACTCCTGGCTCACCAAGGGCACCATTTCAGATTTTTGGGGGCGGGGAAAACTTTAACTGTGATTCCAGGCAGGGGTGAAAGTACGTAGAGGGCCTTACCGGTACGCCAGGTCCCTCCTGGGCAAGGTGGGGGGTGGCTCTGGCCCCTGGAAAGGGCAGGGCGTGGGGTGGAAGGGATGGGATGGGGACCAGACTCCCGCAGCCAGCTCTTCATGGCCACCACTGCCGCAGCGGCTGGGAGCACTAAGGACTTTTAAATTCTAGGGCAGCTGCCCCTTTTGCTTCCCCCCAACAGTCGCCCTGCCGGTACGGGCAAGCAAAAGGGGCAGCGATGTTAAAAGTGCTGCCCCGGAAGTGCTTAAATGTTGGCCATGTACAGGCCAGTACCGGCAGCCGGTTCTTATCAGTTCACCGTACTGGCCCGCACCAGCCCACTTTCACCTCCGATTCCAGGGGCTACTTAGACACCTGAAAATTCTAGGTTTTTTGCAGACAACTTAGGAGTTAGCTGACAGGAGCCCTGTATCTAATTCCTATATAAAGAAAGACAATATATCTACAAACTGCAATTAAAACCACATATTGA